>NW_004524610.1:13956466-13985956 GCF_000260255.1 Octodon degus
GATTTGTTCTAATGGCGTTTGTAAATAGGATCACAAGTCCGCATCTTGTACAGCAATTAACCACTAAGAAGAATATATGCAGTGTATTATTTGTTGAAAAATAAAAAAAAAGGAAAAAAAAAAAAAAGAACAAAGGAAGAGAAGGATTTTTACTCCTTTTTTGCTACTCCTTTTCTTTAAACAACTGAAATAAAGCAATTATACTTAAAAGTCCTAGACAGCTAACAAAAAAGATAAAGATCATAAATTATATTTATCATAGTACCCTCAACACCCTGCAATATAATATGTATTCATATACAGAACAAACTACAGTTCAAGTTGATAGATCTGTCGTTACCAAGCTGGAAGCTTTCATTGGTGTTTAAAGTATAACTTCTATTTTAAGTAAGAATGCAAGCAATTAAGGGGGAAATGTGTTTAAACGCTTCAGAGAAAACTAAAGAAAAGGTGCTGCAGCTCACTTGCCCAGGCTGAAAGCATGGCTCCTCCCCAAGAGCTATGAGGCTCAAGGCAGGTGTGATTTCACTTCTCTGAGCCTTACATTTCCACTGTAACTAGCAGCACCAATAATAATAAACGCCTAAAAGAGTCTTAGAAGTATTAAATGAAGTAATCCATTCAAAGTGCTTCATACATTTCAGTAAACTATTACTGTATAATGAATTTAATTGTGAAAAGCAACAAATTCTAACTGACACCCAATTATAAGGTGTGAGATGCTTTGAAACATTACAATGGTAGGCTGGATAGCTCAGAGGTCTAAGCCCCTGCCTGGCTGCACAAGGACCTGGGTTCAATCCCCGGTATCGCATGCTGTGCCAGCCACCAAAACTGGGCGTGGTGGTGCACACCTGTAATCCCAGCACTGGGGAGGCTGAGACAGGAAGATAAATCTGAGCTGTGTAGTAAGACCCTATACTAAATAAATAAATAAATTTGAAAAAAATTACACTGGCTTCTATTAGCATCAGAATAAACAAATTACCTGTTTTACCAACCATAGGGTTTTTTTTTTTAATTAAATGAAACTAAATAAATGAGTTAGATGTTCAGTTACTCTCTCAGTTAAGTATACCACCGAATTTCATTATTCTGAAAGGTCAACCTAGAATTATCATTTGTCTTGGAGTAAAACATCTTATAGTCAGAGGCAGCATTCACACTATTTAAGCCTCATTCAGAACAGAGATATTCCAAGATGCATGAGCACCATGCACACTGGCAGAACAGCATCCCTGAGATCGGGAAGCACTGCCTGTAATAAAAATCGGAACCCTCTCTTCTATGTTGTTATTTTAAATGCAAAATCACAGCAAGCTAGCACATAGGAACTTAGTAAAACAATATACCATGCCACCAATGATAGGCTGTACCCAGCTGTCACACATCGAGCCAGCTCTCTGCTGGCCCTGTCTTACCTCCAGGTCACAGCTGTACTCGGTGCCATCCAGGAGGACCACTTTACACTGGACAGTTTTGGTCTTCTTGCTGGCTTTCTGAGAGGCATTCTCTGCTTTCAGCTCATTGGTCTGCACTTCCTTGGTCTCCCTGTTTGCTGCTTCTCCTTCTAATTTGTTTTCCTGTGTGCCCTTAACCTTCTCTTCTCTCTCCTTTACTTTTTCAGCAGGCTGTCAAAAAAAAAGTAGTGCTAAATTTAACCAATCTGTGAAAGACAACTGAAAGGAAAACCTGTAATAAGTGTTATGATTGAAAAGCTTAAGAATTTAAAAGAGTTGACAATCAGGCCAGTAAGGATATCTCCCCTCATCTTCCTTCTATTGCCTATTTTCTCATTTTGCAAAGCTGGTTATTTTAGCACTAGATGAATAAAAGGTACTACATCTCCTAACTGTAACTTTGGTATCATTCAAATAGTAGAATTTCCAACTCAAATTTCACACAATGGCAAAATCTGTGCCTCACAAGGCACACAATATACTATTTACTGCTCACTGAATACTTAAATAAACCAAAGAAACATAAAAAGGCCTCTTTTTAAAAATGAAATACACCAGAAATCTCAGAGTATATACTGAACCTTAATAGGAACCCCTAGAAACTTAATAGTTTGTACATATAGTTAATTATTTTAGAAATACATTTTTAGAGGAATAACAGGAGAAGCCTGAGATATACCAACCCAAGAACTGTATTCCAGGCACTTTAGACCAGATACATTTCAGTTATCTCAATACAGGAAATCTGGAAAAGATCCAAACAGACCCTTTTCCTTATGTGGTTGTTCTCATTCCCAAACAGATACCCTGAAACACACCTGCATCTCGGCACTGCCTACTACAGGCTTGTCTTCTTGGACATCCACCTTCACCTCCACATGTGTCCTCTGGGCTGCATCATCAGCATTGCTGTTGGCCTGTCTCTCTTCTTCAGGAAGGGAGTCCTCTTTATCTAAGACTTGGTCTTCCACGACACCTTGGGGAGGCTCTTTCTTAGATCCTCCATCTTTGGCCACCACTAAGTTATAGGACTTCTGTTTCTTAAGCCATGGGGGTATGAACCGAGAAATCCCTCTGCTCTCAGATGGATCCTTCTCTCGCTTCTGGCGGCGAAGACTGCTTTGGTTTTCAGCTGCAGGAAGAGGCTGGGAGCCTTTACCTTCCTCTTGACTGGATGACTGATTCTGCTGATTTTCTGCCACCTCTTTAGCTTTCTCCTTGGTTGTACCAGCTCCCAACTGGTCAGAGTCCTTCACTTCAGAAGCAGAGCCAACTTCAGTAGTCATGGTTACAAATTACACTGTAAGAAAATCAACAGATGCTACTTTACTAATTCTCCTAAGTCTGGTGGCAAGAAAAAAGAAAAAAGTAAGGCAGGGTGGGAAGAGGAATGGCAGAGATCAAAGAGAGAAAGCAGACTGAGAAAGAAGCTTCATAAGTTAAAGAGACGGAGACCACTCTAACTTTGAGAATTTTCAATCAGATCATAGAATCAAAGCTAACACCACAATAGCATTATCTGATACTACACAGCTACAACTTAAAGTGACCAAAAATGAAAAAAAGAGTGATTACTTTATTTGGTTTCAACTAGTTACAGATAATAAATAAACCCCCAAAATCTAATTTTTTTAAAGATTACTTTTCTCTGTACTGGGTTGCCTTCATTCTGTAATAAGAAAATGCTGCCAATATTATTAGAAAGTACTAAGAAACATTTCACTACAATTTTACAGATTAAAATAAAAAATCTACAAAAATGCTAAATATTACAAAAATAAAATTTAAATGCTAGGTGCTTAACAGAAAATTTAACAAAAATTATTGTCTTCATTACAATATTGAATCCTGTAATTCACTGTCATTATTTTAAGGCAAAAATGAACTTTTTGGGCACAGGGATCAGGGGTTCGATTCCCAGGCCTGCTGTGTCAGCCCCACCCCCAGGGCACACTGAGATGGCAATTGAGACTGGGCATGGTGGCATGCGCCTGTAATCCTAACACTTGGGAAGCTGTAAATAGGTGGATCACTGTGAGTCTGATCTAGTAGTGAGACCCTGAACACTCTGTAGACCCTTCCCTAAGATACAAAAAGAAAGGAAAAAGAAAAGAAAACTTACTATCAATCCTAACAACCAGCACTCTACTTTTGGTGTGCATGGATTTAAGCTGGGGTGCTGTGACTATGACAAAAAGGTTAGTTTTCAAAAAGTGAAACACCAGTTTATGGCAGGACTCAGCAATTCCACAAATGAAAACATCTGTCTTTCCCTCAATATTCATAACAGCATGATTCATAATAACCAAAAAATACCTACCAACTGATGAATGGATATAATGTGGTATGTAAAACGGTAGAACACTATTCAGTCAAAGAAATGAAGCAATGACACATGTTCCATACAGACAAATCTCGAAGTCTGGGAGTTTTAGAAGTTATTTTAGGGGCCGGGGAGATGGCTCAGTGGAATAAAGCGCTTCCCTGGCAAGTGCAAGGGCCTCAGTTCAATCCCAGGTTCCGCAAAAAAAAAAAAAAAAATTTCAGAAGTTATTTTAAAGGCAATGAGATATCACCCAAGCACTTTAAGAAAAGGGGTAAGTAATCCAAATTCTCATTTTAAACGGTCAGAACTGGGAAGTTTAGGATGAGAGAAAAGACTGAAATAGAAAGACCTCTGGGAGATTACTGCAGTCAATAATGCAGACATGATTCTATACTATGGATGAAGCAGTAAGTAAATGATAAGAAATGAACCTCATGGTGAAAATATAGACTGAATACGACATGAAGTCTAGGCTGAACAAAGAAAAAGAGAGCAAAAGGGGATGGGGACCCAAGTCATGGGAGACTAGTAGAACCAGCCACTGAAAAAGGGCACACCTGAAAAAGCAGGCCTGGCTGAGACATTTATCTTCATTTTGAATTCACTGGAATTATGAAGTCTGTGGGGAGATTTAGTTAAGTGATCAGGCACACAACTTTTGAGGAGGTTGGAGGTACATTCAAGAAATCACAGAAGAATTACAGTAAAACAGGTGAGGTGCACAGCTGTAAGGAGAAATGGTGTTGGCTCATCCTGGAGGATCCTGAAAAGAACCCTCATCACTGCCAACATGCGTGGAACAGGCATAGAAAAAGGGTTAGGGCCAGAAGCAAAAGAGACAGGAAGACCAGAAACCAGTATGAGCTTGAGGGTAATACTACAAAAGAGGGAACAGCACCGATCATACCCATATGCCCAACATTATTTTCTATTCCTAAGCATTTAAAATTCAAAACTGTACTTCCAACACAATGCTGAAATTAGCTCCATATTAGAGAGAAAAGGGGGCCAGGGAAATGGTTCAGTGAAATAAGCACTTCCCTGGCAAGTGCAAGGGCCTGAGTTCAATCTCTGGTTCGGGGGGGGGGGGGGGGGAGGTCCATTTAGAGAGAAAAATCTTTTACTTCTTTAACATGTTATTTTGCTATTTAAGTGGAGAATATTTACACTAGTCCTGAAATGTTTAAGTTGATTTCTAGCATATAGTCTCTAATTACATCTTGAGAGCTAAATACCCTGGTAAAATTAAAACAAATATGATCCAACATTATCTAAGCTACTGAACATAGAGTGGCAGCTTGCTAATTGCTCTAGTTATGAGAAATAGTCTGGGGACCAATAAACAAAAGTTGATTTGGAGTTCAAAATATTTTATAAGCAGGGAAATATAAAACTATAGTTTCCACTATTATATTGTATTTTAATCACAGGAGTCACCACTCACAGTGTACTGCATTAGGCATCATGCACGTAATTTCTACTCATCAAAACATCTACAAAGTTTTGTCTTCATTTTATAAATAACAAATGGAATGAAAATGACTTGTCCAAGGCCACTAAATGGATGACCACAAAGATATGTACACATCTCACACAAACTTCATAATGTAATCCCAATTCCATATGCATGAGTAATTCAAGTAATCACAGAATCCCAGGTCTGGTCTTCACATAACATTCATGCCAACTGTGCTTAACTAAGTGACTCACAGGGAACCAGGGTTCTCATTCTGTAAACATGCTGAGCTTGTGGAGGAGTAAGACAAGGAGATGGTGTGGGCAGATAACCTGCATACAAACAGAAGGGAGGAAAAAAGGCTTGCTTTTTCCCTTCTGTTTTTGTTGCTTTTGCTGTCTTCCACTCCCTTGAACTACTGCCCCGTGCCATGCATCCCTGCTTCTTTGAAGCCAACTGATTATGGACTGAAATCTCTACCAACTGGGAGCTAAATAAACCTTTCTTTCCTTAACTTTGGGTGTCAGGTATTTTCTCTTAGCAATAAGAGAAAAGTCCCTAAGACAGTGGCCAATAATTACTTACTGAATAAGTATTATTACATTATCTAGTGTAATATTCTATCAGCAAGGACACCTACTAGAAAGACTACAAAATCTGCCCAAGATAACAGTGTCATAGGCAAAGCCTAAACCAGAACATTTCCCACACTATAGCAAGCTCAAGGTTCTAATCTTCAATTACAATTACGCAAGATCCATCATTAGTATAGTTATATAACCTACTAAGACTTTTCTACTTAACATCAACCAAGAGAAATACTGCTGCAAACAGCCAGCCCATTAGACAAGTATGTGGCTGTGACACAATTACTGTGCTGGCATGCTCCATCTGGATTTATAAAAGTGCCCGTATTGTCACAGTTCCATGAGAAAAAGTATGCATCATTTAACATGCATCCAAGCAGAAAACCACCATCAAGAGAGGATCAGTACCACTTAGGTAAGAACCTGCATTATTGAAAATCATTCTTTACTTTCTAATATTTAAAAAAGAAGGTACATTCCAAAATACTGTCTCTATGGCTAGCCTAAACCACCCACCATATAACATTATGCTGCCATTTAAAACAACGGTCTTTAATTAGAACACTACAGCAAGCAAAGCAAAACAGAGATACAGGAGTCTACATGCTCACAAAGAACTTCAAGTAAGGAAGGAGTTAGTGCTATTAGGACCAGGTGTTTCTAGAAAACCTTGTGAGAACCTGGGCTACTTTTGAGGCCTTTTGGTTAACACAATCCTGAACACAGAACAGGGCGGGCTGAGTGGCTAGTGTCCTCTTCTGAGATATGAGCAATGTGAAGTTTTTGATCTCCCCCAGTAGAATCAAATGTATAATTTTAAGACATGAGATTTACAGAATGAAAAAGTATGTATTTCTCTACTTCAAAACTATGGTGAAGGGGTGAAGGCAGGTTTCTGTTCAAACTCAAACAAAATTGTGCAATAAATAACTGTCAAATTGAAGAACACTGGTGGTGTGTGGACAGTTCTAATTTAGCCATTCTCTTGATTTGACAAAACTAGTTTTGTTCTGCTACTGTTGTGCCTGGAAGAGGACTGCTGATAGCTCCAATCACTTCTTGTATTCACTTCCCCAAAGCCGATAGCTCAAGGAAAGTTTTTTAATACCACCCCCCTATTTTCCATTAAAGTATCAAACATGAGAAAAATAAATGTACCAACCCAAGTAGGAATGACTGAGCAACTACCTATGTCCAACTGGGAAACATTGGAATAATTCCTCCCAAATTCATCCAACATTTACAAGGAGAAGAGATGGGAGTAGGAAGAAAAACTATCTGTAGAGGGAAAAGGAATAACACAAGTGTGTGCTCACCACGCATGAGCACCAAAAAGTTACTGCCAGTAACTAGTCCTCTCCTTTGCAGTTTATTTTTCTTAGGTATCAAAAGGTCTAGAAAATACTACACTTTCTATTCAAGTAAGTACAAATACATTCCAAAGAAACTGTCAGTTTATATGATGAGAATAAACAAGTTATTTGTGAAATAAGTTAGTGTTGCCCACCCTAATTATAACACACCACACAATACTTACTGATTTTTAAAGGGAGATAAAAGACCTAGAAAAAAGACCATTTCTATGAAGATATAACCTAATACCTGGTTTAAATTAATCCCATACATTCAAAAAACACAAATGGGAACAGCTTAGCTAGTTGAAGTCTAGGAAGGATCAAGATTCATTCAAATCATGTACTTCCTCTGCCCTTTCTCCTTTTCAACAGAACCCACTTTTGCTCAGCAATTCTCCTCCTCCTGCACATGTGCAGCAGAAGCTGGCTCCAGGATGGCTACAGCACAGGTCCTACCAGTCTACAGCAATCACAGATTCTCCCTCTCTCCTTGCTAAGAAGACATGCACAGTCTGTTCGTGAGCTTCCAAGAAAAGTTTTCTCCCTCTAAACAGAGCAACAAGAAGGTCCCTCTGATATCTGAATATTATTTCAAACCAGAAATGCATGATCATCTTGAATCCACTGAAAGATTGAAGGGTGCAACTAAGGACATAGTGACACACATTAGGGAATAATGGCAAGAATAACAGAGAAAAGGATGTCCCTTCATCATGCCATATGTCTTCAGGCCCTATGTCTGAGCCAGCATAATGTGAGATAACATAGCTGCCGCAGGTCAAATAGTTGAGCTAAAGGTTTCAGTTACTTGAGCCAAGAGCATCCTAATAGCTTCTGCATATTCTGCAGAAAGCATTAGTAAATAAGCCTTAAGAAATTGAGGCATATACACTTCGTCATGAATTACTACTTCCCATTAAGTTTTATGGCTTTCATGTGAGTCAGGTGAGTATATTATTCTTTTTTTTTTTTTTTTTTTTTAACCAGGAACTGAAGGATCTTGCACTTGCCAGTCCAGTGCAGTATTGCTGAGCTACAATCCCTTACCCTCTTCTTTCAAAACAAGTATTTATGGAATACTGTTAGAATATATCCACACCAATAACAGATGAAAACAAGAATCCTATTATCAGTCTAGTGAAGGATACAGGTAGCAAGATTATTTAGAAGTTATTAGTTTGAAAAGCAGCCACAGTTTTCTTAAAAACAATCACTATCAACCCTTCAGAAGTCACTTTGCACTAATTCTCATTCTCAACTGTACTTGGAAGAGACCTACTTGTTCTCTGGTTGAATCCACATAACTTAAATTAAAAAATCATATAAAACATACTGGTTATAAACTGACTCAACATCAAAATTCCAAAATAAATTTCATTGTGTAATTAGCAAGGCTAATTTAAATCACCTGAATGGAAGTAAAAGTGGCTAAAGGATACTCATCCCAGTTAAGAGAAAAAATTCAAGGGATACAGGGAATACAGATACAGATGAAAAGATGGTTACTGCACTCCTAGTACAAGAAATAAAGCTAAAAATTAGAGTAGAGACAACCAAAAGTTTATAAATGTAATAACTAAGCAAGGCCTTGGGGCAGACACTCTCACAGTCATTGCTGGAAAAGTAAACTGATACAAACACCTCACAAGCAGTCAACGTGCCCAAAGCTATCAAAATTCCAACTGTGTACATACTTAAATTTCTGTTGTAATCCTACGTGTGGAAGTGGATGCTATAATAATTTGCACACATCTAAAATAATTACATATACAATGGCTCACTACAACATGGTAACAGCAAAGGACCAACATCCATCAGTGGGGGACACTGTGCTACATTCATACAACTGAATATATGTAGCTATGAAGAAGAATTTAGGAATTCCACCCAGTTACGGAATTTATGCCAAGATACACTGTTAAGTACAAAAGGCAAAATTCAGATATGCAGTTTATGTAATAAGCTACCTTTTAGGCTCATAGCAAGGTGTGAACCTGCACACATAAGGATGGACAGAAGAGTACAAAGAGGAATGGTGACTGTGGGAGTGGTGGGTGGCACAGAGATGCAGATCTAAGAGACATACGTTACGCTCAACTGAAGTGCAGAAATATCTGACTAGGAGAATCAGTATTTACACAGTAAGTGAAACTAGCTGACTAACCTGTTTCCCTAGAGGCAATCCAAATGCCACAAGTGACTACCACAAACCATGCCACTTTGTCCTGTCCCGCAGCACTAGCCACAGAACAGTAGGAGCACAGGTACCTTCCATTCTCTTCCAGCTCAGGAACAGCACTAGATGGACTCAAACAGAATTCATGTCTTAGCATATGAAGTTTAACTCAGGAAACCCCAAAGAAACAATTTCTGCTAGTGTCCAATTCAGCACACTTCATAGACCCCTCCTAACTCCACAAATGCTGCTCTCTTAAGTAGTGTAAGCTCAATACATAAGCTTCTAAGTAGCATTCTTGAAAAGTATTATCAGAGCCAGGGAAATAGCTCAGTGGCATAGCGCCTGTCTAGCAAGTGCAAGGTCGCAAGCTCAATTCCTGGTATCCAAAAACAAAGCAGTATTATCTGTTGTTCAACTGAAAAAACTAAAGAGTTCCTGAGAAAACTTTGCTTATTATTTTATCCTTCTGATCTCAGTATGGAGTTAAAACAAAAAGGTGTTATTCCTTAACAATAATACTGCTACATAACCAGATAGGCTAAAAAGATTATTTCTATTCTCTGCTGAGAGGCAGGAGCAAGACAATGGGAAATAACAGTTCTCTAAAAGTTGAGGACATTCTTTAAAAGGGAGAGCAAAATGGAATGGGAAGATGCTTACTAAGCATTTTAAACTGGGTATGAAAGGGAAAAACTGCGTAAGAGAAATGGTTTTTTTTTCCAAACTTCGTTCTTTTGAAGCTACCTAGTTCTGTAACTACTTTGTGGCTTTGTAATTACTTTCTTGACCCCTGTAACCACCACAGTACAAACAAATGAACAGCATGTCTAATTGTAATAATTTCTATGACTATTAATCTAGTCTTGTAACAGATGATCATTAATCTAGCCTTGTATCCTATCTCAACCTTCCAAATCGGAGTAACGGCCAGGCTGTTCTGTCTCACCTTGCACCTCTGCATATTCATCATAGAAAAGCCCTAGACCATCAGAGATCGGGGCCTGATATTTTGGGAATGATTCCAATCAGCACTCACAGACATAAAATAAATCTTCCTCCAAATCCTGGGTGTAAATCCAAGTGTTTGTTTGCCACAGCAGTCTCACACAATACACTCTCCATCTCTTTCAGCAGCATCTACTTTATTTGTAGGAAAATGCAGAAAAATACTGGCCTAACAAACACAAGGATGTGATCATATTTCCTTTCCATACCTCTTCCCTGTTCCATCTGCTACTCTGCTTCCATGAAAAGGGTGAAATTATGTGAGATGAGTAACTATATGTTCCTAGTCAATGTCATGCATCGGTGGCTTCTTGATAAATAGCTATTGTGGTGTTTTTAGCATTCAGGGAGCATTTGTTTGGACCATCATCAAAGAATGCATTACAGTAGAAAAGAAAAATATAGTAGAAAAGAAAAATACAGTAGTGAGCAGTTTCTTCCAGTGACATCACAACCAGGTTCAAACAGCAGAGTACCAGCACCACCCGTCTCCCTTGGTCATAACACATACAAGGGAGTGTACTTTTCCTGAGCTCATCTCAGCTACTCTGTGCTTAAGCTCCCCACTCGCCCAATCTAAAATGCATTTCAGTGGTAGTTTATAACTAATCTACTACCTTTTCTGTCTAAATAAACCCTAGGTTCTGTAGTTACAAAATAATAGCAACGGTTTAGGAGACTCTTCCCAAATTAGCTAACAACAAATCCACCAAGGTTAACTGCACAGGACAAATGCACAGGCTGCAGACGCTGCATTTTAATAGGTCATAAGACAAAAGCTTGTCAAAGCTGATCAACTCCCTACACTATGACAAGTCCACCAAGCTGGAGCCTAAATTAATCTCAATCTTCCAAATCCTCTTCTCTATAAGCTTTCAAGCACTGCAGTGAACAGACAAATGCCTAAACTTGTCAAAAAAAAAAAATATATATATATATATATATGTATACACACACACACTATATATATATAGATATAGATATATATATCACTCAGTTTTAAAATTTTGGTCATTAGCTCTGTTATTTTAAATATTTATAAAATTTTCAGAATTGTGCCAATGCTGAGCATATGTTCTAAAAAAATAAGACTATGAATGGTCTAATATTTAAGTAAACATATCCAGATGTTGGCATCAGTCCAGGAGTAAGCAAAAAGTACCATAAAAAGGTAAAATTATAGACCTTCCAAATCTGAAGCCATCCAGAAAACTTTCCCCAGGCTTAAAAAACTCTAACTAAAATGCAATTACAGACATGTCATGTGGAATGCTATAAACTCTTTTCCCATTATTTAAAAAAAAAAAAAACCTTTGAATTAAACTACCATAACTTAATTCTGTGATAGTTTAATTCAAAGTGCTCCACTTAAATCAAGAGCATCAAATAACTACTGCTAAGTGCTTCTGGATCTGACAAGTTTTTACTTCAGTTAACTATATTCTTGGAGGTAAAATTTTCAAAGTTCAACATCTGTACAAGTGATTTGATAGAAGATCCTAATGGAACACATGTCAAACATTTAACCTTCAGAGTCAAAAAAAAAAAAAATCTAAGCAAAAGTAATATCGAAGTTTAGTTCCAAATTAACTGTGTGATCCTAGCATATTAAACTACAGGTCAACAATAACATGTCATGTATATATAGCACTACAAAAAATGGGAGTAAGGGGAAGGTAATAGGCTAGATACACTCAAAGTACATTCTATGCATATGTGAAAATGTCACAAGAAACCCAGTATTTTGTTTAATTACTATGTGTTAATAATCACATTGTTTAAAAAGCTGGGGATAGACATAGATGGGCGCATGGCTGTCCCATCAGCAGCATCACTTCAACAGTTTACTCAACCCGTGAGCCATGGTGCCCGCAATTTATATTCTTAGAGATAAAATGGGAAAACAATCGCCAAGTAAAAACCATAATGACTTCAGGGGTATTCCCTGCAGTCTCAAATAAATACAAAGGAATTACAAAGATCATTACTAACTAATTACAGTGCTACTGTTTTTCATTTTGTTAGGAATTAACACGGAAACAAAGGGTTTCTGTTTTTTGTTTTCTGGGTTTTTTTGTTTTTGTTTTGTTTTTTTTGACGAGAGATTGGTAAAGCAGGTAGATTATATAAAGAAAAAGTAAAAGTGTTTCCTAAAATCTGGATATCAGAATCTGGGTAACATGGTATATTTTCACATTTCTATACTGTGAAAACACTAAATATTCAGCAATAAAAGATAATGATACTTATCCTATTTAAACAATATTTACTTACGGTTAAACTGAAACTTATTTTTAGCCATGCTAAATAAAAAAAATCACACTACTAATTTTACAAGGGCTCAATGGAACTTTGGAAATAATTTTCATGTAGTTTATTATACCATAACACTGAAAACAACCAATTGTGACACAATAGCACAAATATATAAAATAAGCAAACTAGTTTCATTACTTTCACAGGTCACACCCGAAAAAGCTATTGTTATGTTAATAACTTGCTGAAATTCAGTATTTGACAAGGAAAATACAAAGAGGTTGCCTAAAACTAAACTCTCTGGTCACTAAAAAAACAGTATTTTACCCATAAGACCTGGTTCTAATATAACAGAACATACTGTATTCCTCTTCAACCAGTGTACTATCCAGATTCCATCTACTCTATGCATTACTAGTTTCCAAATTTTCAGTCCCACAGTTATTTAATCACACTTAACAGCAAACTTCCTTCACAACAAAAATCAAACATGTAACACAAAACCCAAACGCTACAACCAATGTCCTTAAAATCACCCCTTGGAATACATACACAGCTTTCAAGTGCATGAGCTTGCCGTCTGTTCCCTGTCACTGAGAGTGGAAAGCAGATGGAAATCTGGAGCCCAAAGGCTGAATGAGAAAAGCAGGCCCCACCCAAGCCCGACCCTGCTGTAAAAGGACATGCTCAGTAGAGGAGCCCAGCTTGGTTCCCAGCCATTTCATTCCTCAGCTAGAAAATTCACATGGAGCAAAGAAAAAAGTCAGTTTCCTACTGCAATTCTATCCTCTAAATCAAAACTCCTACATAAAAACCACAATGATGCAGCTATAATCTTTACAGTTCTACTGTTACTGAGATTTTTTCTCAGTTTCTCTAGTAATGGTTTCACTTTGCTTTGGTGCTCCATCAATTTAATTTCCATTTTTATCATTTTAATCTACTCTGTGGACATCAAAAGTGTTATTTAACACACAGTCAAATCATCTTGAGCTATAAACTACCACACAGTACTGATTTTTAGATATAAAAAATACACAAATCTGAACCTAATGTTAAATATATAAAGATGAAAAATACACTTTTCTTGACTTATTTGTAACAAGAATGCCTTTTCCTTTACATCATATATAAAAATATGCTTCTTTTAGCTTACGATTGCATATGCACCATGATATAAATATAAAGCAAATAAACCCCTACATTATATTATCAATTCTAAACTGGAAATGAGTGAAAATAAGATAATCCCAGATTGACTTGTCCTATGACTACAAATATAGAAGCAGAGTAAAGGTAATGTCACTAAAGGAAAGTGTGTCATTTCTAGAATGTGTCATTTTAAGTTCAAATGATCAGAGATACAACTACCATTAATTAAATTTGCACAACCACACCCCTCTCATTACATTTCCACAATTTAAATTCTAGAGTTCTTTTCCATTGCGCATATTTACATTAATTCAGGGTTGAGACAGTCCTTCCTCAGGGTATGTCTGCATCTCGAACTATGAATAACCACTACAAAGACAATACGCAATGTATTAATTATTAAAACTGTTGGGGCTGGAGAGATGGCTCAGTGGTCTAAAGCACCTACTTGGAACAAGCTTGGCAAAGCACAAGGACCGCAGTTCGATCCCCCAGCACCACACGCCAGCCCGCCCCGCCCCCTGGTGGGCTAAGCTGGCCACACACACACACACACACACACACACAATAAATAAATAAATGTTTAAAAAAAAATTATTGAAACTGTCCTACTGATTGGTTTTGAAACTGCCTCATGGTTATTTCTCAATAAAATTAATTAAAAAATTTTTAAATAATGACAACAAAATTTGTTGGTTGCTTGATTGCAAAAATCAATAATTGTCTGCATGCTAATAAAGATGTTATACCAAAAAAAAGACAGTCCTTCTGTACATATTTATATAAGTTCACCCTGCTACCAAAGTGCTCATTATCAAATAGTCCCTGAGTCAATGAGTATGTATATATGTATGTATGTACTTATTATGTATTCAGTACAGGGTCTACAGGTTCTCACTACATAGATCAGACTCACAGTGATCTCTGTTTTCAGCCTCCCAAGTGCTAGGACTACAGGCGTGCCACTACACCCAGTCTCAACGGCCCTCTCAGATCCCCCTGGGGGCTGGGCTGGCACAGCATTCTGGGGATCAAACCCTGGTCCCTGCTTTGAACTAAGCAGGTGCTTTAATCCAGTGAGCTATGTGGCCAGCCTCTTCAATGAATATGTATCTATCTGTTCACATTCACCTACAGTGAGGGAGGGAGGGAGGGAGGGAGGGAGGAAAGGAAGGAAAGAGAGGGGGAAGAAAATGAGGAGGAGGAGGCAGTCTTTTTTTAATCACACAAAATGTTTTATGTGTTGTTAGTTTTTGAAACAGGGTCTTGTTACAGCAATCCTCCTGTCTCAGCCTCCCACCTGGGGTTACAGGATACACCACCATACCCAGCTAAAAAATAATTCTATATAATGAAAGTAAGCTTTATTATCCACAATTTTTACTGGTTCATAAAATGTCAATGTAGTGAATTTTTTAGAATAGCCAATTTTATTCAACTCAGAGGATCATCTGTTATTCAGATTCATTTCTCACTTTTTATACTAAATGTATTTTTAATAAATGTATTTTTAATAAATATTCATAGTATAATGGCAAATAATAGAGAAAATACTGGCTCCAAACATTTTTTAAATGCACTGCCCTGTGGGACCCAGAAGTCTGACAGCTACTGACCCACAGCACTGGCTCAGGCAAGACAGAGCTGGGAGACCCCTGGGTTCCACCCAGGTTTCTCCTCAGCATGCTTGTGCCTCTCATCCTCCCTCCTCCTGTGTGGACTGAACTGTGCTGTGCTGCACTTCCTGAGCTGCATCAGCCCTCAAGAGGAGGGTGTGTGGAGACAGAGGCTTTCAGAGATGAGTACGCTTAGGTAAGGTCATGCAGCGGATGGACCTGGAACCTGAGTAACACACAAGCTCACTGGTATCATCCCCACCTCATGGGTGAGGGGGCAAGACAGCCACTCACATACCAGAAACATCCTCACCAGGAACTACACTAAGGCTCTGTCTTAGATTTCCAGACTATAGAATTGTGAGAAAATAAATTTCTGTTGACACAGCTTATGACATTTTGGGGTGGCAGTCTGACCATTCTTTAGTTATAGAACCAATGCCACTGCTCAGCAATTTTGGACTTCAAAGTAAAAGATCCTACTCTTAAAGACATCTTATTTTTCAAACAATTAAGAAAATTAGGACAGTAAACTTTGTGGCACTGTGATTTGAAAATAGAACCCAGAGAAATCTGAATTCTCAAACTCACATATACAGTAAGTAGCAGTACCAAAATATACACCAATTAGACCTACTTCAAAGCCAACAGATTTTCAGCTATGTTCTCTATTTTAATATCCCTGTTTTTCAAATAAGTAATGTTATGGTTTGTGTCTAGTTGTCATCCCCCCCAAAGCCTCATGCAGTCATGGGACAGGGACTTCTAGAGTTTTGAGATTAACTCATGATCCAATGGGATTATGAGTGATCCAAGGCTGGGATTATGGGTCTGAGTACTGCTGGGATTATGGGTATGAGTGCTACGCCCAGCCTGAGGCAGAGAGCCTGAATGTAACACAGGAGAGACAGAGAGATGGACTTCCTCTCTGTTGCCACTGTTGCTGCTCCTCCTCCCTTGGCTCCTCTTGCTCTTTGCCACCACCATGAACTGATACTCTCTGTCCTGTGTGACTCTGCCGTGGAGCTAGCCGAGTATGGACTGAAATCTCCAGTAACTGAGAGCTAAATGAACCTTTCTTTCCGTCATTTTGGGTGTCAGTTACTTTTCCCAGCAACAAGAGAAGAGTAACTGAGACAAACAAATTAAGCTAGAGAAGATAAGTAACTTGTATAATACAGCAGGTTATTATTAGAAAAGTATAAGAACCAGGTCCAATTTCATTTATTCATTTCCAATTAAGACTTCATATTCAAAGGTGCAAAATATATGTGGAAACACCCACAAATTTCAATATAAAAATTGTTCATATAAATCTGTATCTATTATATCATCTTAGGAAGACAAAAATACATCATGTTTTGAAATGGTACTACTATAAAACTGGAAACTAGAAGGTTTATCCTCAGAATGCTATTTTTAAAATATTTAAGGGAACTGGCTATTTGGATGGGGAATATTTTTCATATATATAAATATAAATATATATATATGAAATTTCATCTTAAATTTAGGATCATAATTTCTCAACTTTTAAAACTATCTTCCTACTTCAGGGGAACAAAAAGGGGAATTAAATACAATGTAGAAGAAACAAAACTCTTAAGAGATCAACTCATAGCTCTATAACATGGATGAGCTTTAGTTGGTACATAAACTTTTTTAACAATCCACACCCCAGCTATATCCACAGCAGCATCAATGACCTATGACATCAGCAGGAAGGACAAAAATCTTTTTCCACTAATGCCCTGGCCCCAAAGTGAAGTTCTCATTTTGACCACAGAGCACCACAGTTTAACTTTTCACAGGCTCCAAATCCAGAATAATTTGCCCATGAGTCATCTGAGAAATTTCCTTCCTACAGACATCTTAGCAATTTCAGACTCATGTGTTGAATTACATTTATTAAAGTGTAGTATTATAATATCTTACAGACTCATGGGATCCTGAAGGAAAAAAGCATACCACATACGCAGTATTTTATAGAGGATTAGAAAGCAGAACAGATGGTAGGTGGGTGAGGATGAAGGGGTGGTTGTTGACAATCTTAAGTTGTTTTTAAAAACAAAAGTTAGAAAAAAGTTTATCTATTTATTTATTTATTTGGTATAGGGTCTTGCTACACAGCTTAAACTCATAGTGATCCTCCTGTCACAGCCTCCCTAGCCCCAGGATTATAGGTGTGTGCCACCACGGCCAGTTTTAATGCAACTAGGGGCAAGGTGGGCCGGCCCAGCATGTGGTGTCCGGGAAGGCAGGCCCTTAGACCTCAGAGCTATCTTCCTGGCTCTAGGAAAAAGTTCTTAATAAACCTTTTTTTAATTAACTGCAAAAGTAAAAAGCACCACTTAAAATTACACAATCAGATCAGTGTATGAGCCTGCAATTAAAGTGTTATCTTTTTCATTCTATATGAACTAATGATCAAAACATAAAATTACAACAAAATCAGCTTTAAAGATCTCAAGGTATGAGGGGGAGCAATCCTAGAATCAGGCAACACTTCATTCTGTAGAATGAATGCTGCAATGAGCTAAGGAGAAGAAGATACAAAAAAGGGGGAAAGCACAAACAGCAAAAATAGCCTCCTTTCAGAGTTTTTAATCTCCCTAAAGGATTAAACCAAGAGGGCTTCCCTAGCATGCCAACTCAGATGAATTGATTAGTCGCTGACTGTCTGGTCGTTGTGGCTTTTTGTTTTGATTTTGAGTATGATCCACTTCACAGTTTGCTTTATGTGGAACATAACACAATACAACATACCTCCATTTTGGCTTAGTCTAGTTCACTGGAGCTTAGCCCAAACCAAAAGTGCCCTAAAAATTTCATTTAAGATGAGTAAAAAACTTCTGCTGAGTTCTTCCTTTCCATCAGACAGTGGTCTAGGGTCTAAGGACCTCGGGAAGGTTTGTTCCCACACAGTATGAGGAACTTCACAGTACAGAAGGGAAGACAGATTCATAAACAGATCATTACACCACGTGTGCCACAGGCTTGTCAGAAAAGCACAGGAAAAGCACAGAGGAAGTAGTCAACTTCCTGGAGAGGTCAAAGGAAGCATTATAAGCCTGCAGTGTTCCGACTCATTTTCACACTTTGAATGAGCAGGTACCACTGCTAGGTAGTAATGACAACTAAAGGATTAAAAAAAATTAAATCACCGAGCACAAAGACCACAAACATCCTAAATGCCTAACAATATGATTGATCAGTTTTTTTTCCCCACAATTTGTGGAGAGAAAATTGTTCCTTGCTCTTTCTTGCCTCCCATTATTTTTCTTTTTTTCTCCTTTCCTTTAAAATAGCCACCACTGTTCCAAAAGGCCCCAGTGAAATCTATAAATATCAGACATATTAACGTAAGATTAATTTCGAAAAAATATATAAAACTGAACAATGCTTCTCTCAGGAAGACCTAGGGAAATACTAAACATATGTAATTAAGGCATCCTATTAAGTTCACGATGCCGTGAGGAGGTACAACTTCACATGAGACCCTCTGTCCCTTTCTGCTGCATCACCTTCCCCTCCTGCCTATATCTGTAACTTGCAAAAGTTTAGACCCTTGCTTGACAACTCAGTGCATTTCTGATCCTTCGCAGCTTTATTAGTGCACTGTAAACTGAAACTGCAGCAACGCTCACTTCTGAAATTTCCCTCTCCAAACCTAAATTATGGAAGAAAACTCTAAACACATAAGCTAATACATTCTCAATCCATAGCCCCATCCACCAAAAATAATAATAATCAACCTCAGACCAAGATACTCACCATTACCTTTGCCTATGAGATCTTGATTTTGATTCTGTATCTTTGAAATTTGTTAACATTTATTTATACTACAAGAAATTTATCTTTGTTTGGTGATGACTGTTGCCGACACAGACCCGTGTAAATCATGGTTCTGGCAGTGACAGAAGGGCATTTGAATAACTAACTATACTACAAAAAAGATCTCTACCATGAACATAAAAGATTTAACAGTAACTGACTGTACCAGAAGAAGAACACTGCACAAGGTGGCATGTAAGCTGACCTAAGGGGAAACAAGAACACTTACAGGCCGGATTCTATGTAGGCATGATACCCTCCTCAGCATGGGAACAGTACAGAAAGGCCACGGCACTGTTAAAGATAAACAGAACAGTGAGTCCTGCATCTGCCTGGAACATAGGGTGGGGATTAGAGGAGATGGGAAAGGGGAAGCAAGAGCCAAACAATGCATGATCAGTGAGTGTGCTAAACTCAAGATATTTTTACTCTATCCTGTAGGCAATGGAAAATAATATCAGCTTTGTGTTTCTGAAGGATTACTTTGGCAGCCACATGAGAACAAATGATACAATGAAAGGAAATTGGTTAAAATGATGCTCCTAGTTCATGAATTCTCTGCCTACAACTAGGTCTTCAAGATTTCTACTTACTTTCTCTTCTGATACATTAACTGTTTTCCATGAGGAATACTTCAAAGAATCAACAACTGGGATCTCATCTTATTAAAAAGTTTTTGCACATCAAAAGAAATCACTAACAAGTGAAAAGACAATCCATAGAGTGGGAAAAAATGTTAGGCAATTGTCCCTCAAAGGACTTCTAACTAGCACAAAGAACTGAAAACTATCAGAGCCCCAAATTCAAAGACCAAATCCAAAAATAAGCATCTGAGATGAATACACACTTCTCACATGAAGAAATACAAACAGCAAATAAATATATGAAAAAAAAATGTTCAATAGCACTGGTCATTCGAAAGATGCAAATTAAAGCAACACCTAGATTCCATCTCCAGAAAGAATGCTATCATCAAGCAATCAACTAATAACAAATGCTGGAGGTGGGGGGGGATCCTTCTCCACTGTTGCTGGGAGTGCAGGCTGGTATAACCACTGTGGAAATTAGCATGGAAATTCCTCAAAAAGAGGAATAGAGGTCCCATTCAACCCAGCTATTCCCCCTCTGGCTGTTTTCCCAGGAGAATCAAAACCAACATATGACAGTGATACATGTGCACCAAAGCTTACAGCCACATAATTTGTAATAGCTAAATCCTGGAAACAACCCAAATGCCCATCAACTAAGGAACAGATTAAAAAAAGAAAAAAAAAGGTGTGGCATTTTTATACACTTGTACTATTCAGCCACAAAGAAGGATAAACTGGAGATTTTTGTCAGTAATTGGATGCAACTTGAAACCATACTCATTAGTGAAATAAATCAGACTCATGTATAAATATCATATTGTTCCCTGATGTGAGAAACTGAGTTAATAAGTTCTAAAATGTATAATAGATATTTTGAAATAGGAGGCAATTGTTAAAAAGGAAAAAGAAACTAGGGTGAGAGGGGAAAGGAAGGAAGGGAAAAGGTAACAAATGCAAGTTAGTTATATCATCAGTGTCTCTTAGTTCATAGAAAAGGTTTGCACTTATATTCATCAGAGAATTTATGCCCATTTCACATACTCTGAGTAACTTCTTTAAAGACAACATGAGATGTTATTAACTACTGTTATCTCCCATCATCTTGGTATGAAATTTTGTTTTATCTTTTTTCCACAAAATTTAAAAAAAAAAAGATACTCCTATGATCTAGGAGAAAGACAGGGTGAACAAAGATGCAGATAAAAAGAGATGGGAGGCTAGATGTGGCTAGTGAGCAGAGACAGGATTTAATACTATGATTTATTAGGTTATGAAGATAATAATGAACAAAGTTCCCTGGCTCCTAGCAGTCAAAGGATAGACAGTGCTGCCATTAACCTAAAGAGAGCTTTCCAAACAAGACTAGGAAACAAGTTTGAAGGAAGCAGAAGCTTCCATGCTGGCAGCATGTGGATCAAACTGCCCATGTGAGATGTGGTAGAAAATGTATGTCTAAGTGAGAGAGACAGCATTCCCACATGAACATTTGTAAGACCTGGTCAACAAGTGTCAGGAGACGTGGACAGAACTCCCAGCAAAACAGAGTAAAAGAAAGTACGCATAATAAATTCCTAAGTAGACAGATCAAGGAACCTACCAAGCAAGAATGAGTATCAGAGACAAAGCAAACCCATAAAGTACTGGCAGGAGGGCAGTCCACTCTTAACATCAAGAGCTCAGTCCTGGACCGGCCAGATAGCTCTATGAATTAAAGCACCTGCTTAGGCAGACACAGGGGCTGGGAATCGATCCCCAGCCTGCCGTGCTGGCCCCGCCACCAGGGTATACTGAGAGGGCAATGAGACTGGGTATGGTGGCCCGTACCTGTAATCCTAGCACTTGGGAAGCTGAAAAACAGGAAGGACAACTATGAGTCCGATCCTTGTCCGATCTGTGTAGTGAGACCTGTAGACCCTGTACTAAATACAAAAAAAAAAAAAAAAAAAAAAAAAGCTCAGTCCTGTCCACAGTGCTCACTGATGATTCATGGGCCACGTTTGTCTGTCTGTGTGTTAGCCCTGTCTTCCTCTCCTGAATCACCAAAGCATCATCTTAATCAGATTCCTTTCAATGCATCACCTGAACTTACAAGGCTGCCAAAATAATCTTTCAAAAATATGAAGTTCATATTATTCTCCATGACCTACAGGACAGAGTAAAAATATATGAGTTTAGCTTAGTTTAAAAGTAACACAAGATTGCTAAGTCAACAAGAAAGTTGGAGTGCAGGCAAGTGACTAAAGAAAAAAAAATTGCAGAGGAAGGTAGCAAGTACATATAATCTCTAAAGTCCAGCAATAAAAGCTAGAGAAAGAAACAAGTGATAATCTCCAGAAACTAGAGGCTTGAGGGATGATGGCCAAGAGAGGTGTGGATGGTTTGATTTGGTGGAGGCTTTTGGTGGAAAAGACAGAGAAGGCAGAGGTTCAAGACAAAAAGGTGAAGGAAAGGAAAATGAATGGAATGTAGTTGAGATTCAGGAAAAAGTATGAAAAGCCATATAATTTAACCTTAGACAGTAAAAGGGATATTCCTACCCCAGGAACCAGAGGGAAGGGTAATGGGAAATATACACAGGCTCAGAGAGAAATGAGTTTAAGGAAGCTAAAAAAAGATAGGCCCTGAGCCCTGCTGCCTTTCTTAAATAACCTGCAATTATCTAAAGGAAGGGATAGAGGAAGAGACCTACTCAGGAGAGAGTGGAGAAGTTTTGCAGAAAACATGGTCTAGGAGATTGAACCTAGAAACTATTCAACAGTAATTCTTCCAGCATTTAGGTAAGCATGTAGCATACAGCAGGTTAAGTTGAATATTCAACACAAGATTTTAAACTCTGGGATTCCATGAAAGTTTCAATTTTCTAATTTGTTGATTGGATTTGTAAATCACTGTGTACTAAACTGTCCAGAAGAATACAATCAAATGAGTGTAAAACTTATCAGATAGAGACAGAAAATAATTAACTCATTGGAGCCAGAAAGCTTGAGGAGAGGTGTTTATTTTCATCATAATGTGCACCCTTGCACTAAATTTTATTACATATAGTAACTACAACTGTGATTCCCATTTTTAAACCGTGAAGACTGTGTTTCAATAAAATGCCAGCTTAACAGACAAGACAATGAAGACCACCATCACCACCAGAACCCCATAAGAACATGTGAACAGTTATAAAACAAAACTCCTTTTATAGAATTGGATTCTTTCCAGGGTGGGACTTTAAGGCATTCTAACAGTGTGCACAAATACTATCTCTGGAATGAACCCAAATAGGCACAGCTGCAAGACATCTTCTACTGAAGTCGTAGCTGACTCAATAGCAGTTCTTCCTCTCAGCAAGAGAGTCTATAAAAGCCTGCAGCAAAGCTATTTTCCCTTGTAAACTGTTTAATAGAACTGCTTTCTCCTAATCCAAATTCTAGCTTTATTAAGAAGCTAAAATAGACAATATATCTTGTTTTAATTTGTAAAAGAAAGTATTAAAATTACTAAAAAGCATTTATTTATGGTTTTCACTAAGAAAACTTCCCCACTGAACCTAGCACAGAAATGTACATGTTGTAAACTCTAAGCCTTGGCTGGCCAAATCGCTCAGCAGATTAGGGCCATCCCAGGGCCTGCTGTGCTGGCCCCACCCCTGGGGCATACTGAGAGGGAGACTGAGACTGGGCATGGTGGTGTGCGCCTATAATCCCAACACTTGGGAGGCTGTAAACAGGAAGATCACTATGAGTCCAATCTACACAGTTAGACCCTGAACATCCTGTACACCTTGTCTTAAATAAATAAATAAATAAATAATAAACTGCAAGCCATCATTCTCACACAAAAAGGATTTGGACACCTACTTAGGCAGAGAGCTGCAGCCAGGTTCAATCCCCTGAGTGCAGTGCCGGCCATACCCCCGGGGCACACGGAGCCAGGTACTTGACACTGCGCGTGGTGGCACACACCTGTAATCCCAACACTTGGGAGGCGGAAAACGATAGGATCACTATGAGTCTGATCTATGTAGTGAGACCCTCTAGACCCTGCACCAAATACATTTTTTAAAAAAGGATTTGAAGCTAAAAATTTTCTTCCCACCAAATGGGGGCGAGGGGTACAGTGCAAGGGACTGACCCCAGGACCCTCACAGTCTTAAATCACCCAGGCTGAACTAGAACTGCTGATCTTCCTAACCCTTCCAGAGTCTTGCGATTACAGGTATACATCACCATTCCCAGTGCTGGCCCCACCCCTGGGGCATACTGAGAGGGAGACTGAGACTGGGCTTTTATCTTTTCCTCCAAACTTTTAAGGAGTACCAGTGATTGAAAACATTTAGATGATCCTACTTATATTTAGAATATTGATTTATTTTTAATTTATAAACTTAGGATATCTGGATATCTATGAAAACTAATAAAAAATCAAATATCCTGTTATCAATTATGAATGACTCCAATATAAGAAAAACAATTCAAAGAATCAAATCAATTTTTGTGACACTTTTGTTGCTATAGTTTTAGCTACACTTCTAAAGTAACACCAATAAATACTCCGAGACAAATACTGCTTCTGCAGCCAAATAGAAATTATTCATTTCCAATAACCAGTTTTCAACAACCAAATTAAAAAACTGCCTTCTTAAATTGTATTCCACAAAATTTAAAAAATCTATGGTTTAAATATGTATCAACCCAACTGTCAGATATAGAAGATGTATTCTATAATAGCCCTGAAAGTAATTCATTCTGAATAATAACAACAAAAGAGGAAAATGAAAGTAATTACCAACAGATTACTTAATCGGCATATTTCTGAGTAACAACAGCAACAAAAAAGAGAAATAAAGTAATTACCAACGAATGACTTAATCGGACATTATCTAAAATTTTAGAAAAACAGAGCACTAAAAATTTGTGCCAAAATGTAAAAAATCAAATATTCTAAAGCCAGATAAATGGATATTTCAGCCTAAACCTCAAATATGCTTTTGAAACCCCTTACCGCTATTACAGTAAAGTACTTTAGTACTTTACTAGGAGTAAGAAGTTTGTCTATTTTGTGACTAAGCTCTTCATTTTGCCAAAAAGTCTCATTTATGATTCAAAGAATCTCCACACAGCAAGTATCATTAAATTTATTTTATATCTGAATAAAATGATGCTCAAAGAAACACTTAACTTCCTCCCATGAGCATGAAATGGGAAAGTGCAGTGGTCCATCACCAGTCCTGGAGTTAACCATACCCAAATCTGGACCCTGGTATGACACCTCCTGATTCACCAACTCCAGAAGCAGCCTTTACATAAACCTACGCACATCTTACATTTACAACAGGCTTTGCCTCATACACCAGAACTTTATTCCACTGCTATTTCTAACACCATGTATTTCCTTTAATACCATACTTAACGGAGAAAGACTGAAAGGCTTCCTTTTAACACCAAAGAAAAAGGGTATCTGCTCTTAGCACTTCTATTTAGCATTATACTGAAAGTTCAAGCCAGGGCAATTGGAAAGAAAATAAAAAGCAACTTTAAAAATAAAATCTAGGGCCAGGGAGATGGCTCAGTGGAATAAGTGCTCCCCTGGCAAGCGCAAGGGCCTGAGTTCAATCCCTGGTTCCTCAAAGAAAAAAATAAATAAATAAAATCTAGCCAGGTGGTACACTCTATAGAAGCAACTAGTTCAGCAAAGACACAGGATAAAAGATTAATATATAAAATGTTTTACTTCTACATACACAATGAGCAGGGGGCCCAGCCCTAGCTCAGTTCTTTAAGTGGCTGCTTCCACAATGCTGGCAGCCTCAGTTTGCTGTAGTTCGATCCCCACAACACTCCAGCCATGCAAAAGTGCCCTGAAGGCATTCAAGTAGGAAAACCCCCCCCCAAAAAAAAAAATACCTTATTCCATACACAATGAGTAATGAAAACAAAGTAATTCCATCCATCTAGCTTCAAAAATACAGAGAAATAAATTTAATCGAAGAAGTACACAATTTATATACTGAAAATTAGAAAACCCTATTGAAAGCAATTTTAAAAGGCTAAAAATCTGGAAAAGTATCTTGTTTATAAATTCAAATATTTAATAGTGTAAGATGACCATATTCCCCATAGTGTGTGTGGGGTCACTATCACTATACCAATCATATGTCAAGATTCCAGCTGCTTTTTTATTTTGTAGAAAGGGGCAAAGTAATCCTAAAATTCATATGGAATTCCAACAGATCCTAAATGGCAAAACTAATCTTGAAACAGAAGAACAAAGTAAGGAGACTGATAGTTCCTAAAGCTAAAACTTATAAGATATGAGAGTAATGCAAACAGTGTCACCATATACACAAACTGATGGGAAAGAACTGAGAGTGCAGAAATAAGCGTAACAATTCTATTCAATGAAGAAAAAAAAAGTCTTTTCAACAAATGGTACTGTTATTGGGATAACTTGATATCCTGATGCAAAAAAGAAAAGAATGTAAACCCTTATCTCACACTGTAGACAAAAATAACTCAAGATGGATCAAAGATCTAAGTAAATATAAGGGCAAAAATATACGAAACTCACAGAAGGAAACAAAAGTATGATTTCAGGATTTTGAATTAGGCAACACCAAAAGCACAAGTATAAAAGGAAAAGAATGAGCTGGGCCTCATCAAAAAATGTTTCTGTAAAGGTCAATCTTTCATTCAAAAATAAATAAATAAATAAATAAATTGAAAGAATAGAAGAAAATATTTACAAACTATGTATCTAACAAGGATTTTTTTTTAATTTTTTCAATTTTTACTTATTTATTTACTTGGTACAGGGTCTTGCTATGCAGCTCAGACTCATAGTTATCCTCCTGTCTCAGCTTCCCCAGCACTGGGATTACAGGCATGCAACACCATGCCCAGTGCCAGTCCCAGCACCATATAGTACCTGGGATCAAACCAGGGACCTTGCACTTGCCAGGCCGGCGCTTAAACTACTGAACTATCTCCCCAGCCAACAAGGGTCCAATACCTTGAACATAACAAGAACTCCTGCAATTCAACAAAATGGTAATTAAAAACTGGGCTAAAGACAGATATTCCTCCAAATAATTTTTTGTTGTTGCTGTTGTTGTTTTTGCGGAATTGGGGATTGAACTCAGGCCCTTGCACTTGCCAGGGAAGCGCTTATTCCACTGAGCCATCTCCCCAGCCCCTCCAAATAAAAATATTAAGTGTGTAATCATCACACAAAAAGACATTCAACATCATTAATCCCTAGAAAATGCTTACTCTGCTGAATAATCTCCACTCTCCCAGTTGACTCACTGGGCCTTTCTCCACCAAGAGTTACAAACTTCACAGGGTGATGCAATGCTCAAAACAAAGGTTAACAAATGGGTGGTCACAGCTTATGTTCTATCACTCCCAAAGAGAATTAAGCCCTTATAATTTCAATTCTGACTTATTGAGGAAGAGACCAAGTGGGTAGAGAGGAAACAAATAGCTGCTTAAAAAAAAAAAAACAGGCAAGATTCAAGCTGGAACAGTGTTCACATTGTTTTGTGGGGAGGACTAGTTTAAAGAGAGTCTAAAGGCTGCCCTATCCTTTTTTTTGAGGAAGAATCAGAAAATATAGTAAAGAAGAGAAGCTCTTTTACATTTTCACGTTATAAAGAAACCTCTTCGGTTTTCAAAAGACCAGAGTAAAAGCTTAAATTTTTGTAAATGTTGGGACATACACATCTTTGGCTACCAAAGTTAAAACCGAATCATGCAACCCAGGATCAGTGGTACATGTGAATAATCCCAAAACCCTGGAAGACTGAGGCAGGAGGATCACAAATGTAAGCTCTAGCCTAGGCAACACAGCCCAAGAGACCCTGTCTCAAAGAGGTTTTGTTTTGTTTTGTTTTGTGTTGTGTTTTGGTTTTTTTTTAAAGAGCTGGGGATATAGCTCAATGAGGTCTTGGGTTCAATCCCAAGTATGGGGGAGGGTTCACATTGGGGTCAGAACTTCTGAGGGCTCATCTCTAAGTGGTACCATCTGAGTAGAGAAGGTGTCTGTGGAATAAAGCAGAAAACTTCAAGAGACACTAAATTGGTAGAATGGTAGGAAAATATATGACTGAAGATGTATGGGAGTTTGGGAGACAGGAAAAAAGTTAAAGAGTAATTAATTGAATAGTAAAGCCATCCACTGAAATAGGTAACAAAAGAGGAATAGAAAGTTAGGAGGTAAGTTTATGTGTTCAATTTAGATTGACTACCAATAAAACAAAAAGGTGTAACTAATAAGCCCAGAGTGGCGATAAAGTGGAATCAGAGAAAAATATTCAATTAACCTACAGCAGTGGTGGTGAACCTATAGCAGGTGTGCTACACACTGGTGTTTGTATCACTGAAAGATCTTAAATGCTTATGGTCACTGAGCTGGACAGGCTGGCTCATTCATGCCTGTAATTCAAGTACTTGGGAGGCTGAGGCAGGAGAAATATAAATTTGAAGCCGTCCATTTCCACATAGGGTACCAGGCCACTCTGAAGACTGAGCAAGACCCTATCTCAAAAACATATCCACAAGTGTGATACCGAAAGAAAAACAAGACAACACAGGTCAGAGGGACAGAAAACAAACAACAAGGTGGTAGCCAACAACAGCAAAAATTATATTTAAACAGTTTAAAGACAGCAATTAAAAGGCAGCAACTGTCTGAGTAAAACACAAGACCCAATTCTGTGCTATGTGTAACACACCTACTTTTTTTTTTTTTTGCGGAACCGGGGATTGAACTCAGGCCTTTGCGCTTGCCAGGGAAGCACTTATTCCACTGAGTCATCTCCCCGGCCCTGAAAATGGCAGAAGTGTTTTGGTTTTTTTTTTGCTCCAAATGCCTTCAAGGCATGACAGGCTGGCTTGTGTTGTGGGGATCGAACCACAGCAGCCTGAGCCTGACTGCTTTGTTGAAGCAGCCACTTAAAGAAATGAGCTAAGGGGCAGGCCCCCAACACACCTACTTTAAATCCAAGGATTGAGAACAAGAGAAATGTCATATGGAAGAAAACTGTGGCACACAGAATAAACTGTGATGATAAACCAAAGATAGGACCCTGGACATCAGAAATCTGGTGTTTTGTTTAATGCAAGAATAAAGAAAAGATCTCTATATTAGTACAAACATCCTATAAAGAAGTGATTTGTATAACATATAGAGTAAATGCCCTAAAGCACTTACAACTTAAGCAATTACTTCAGTAAATTTGGGTCATACAGCAAAACCTGAGTTCAAGTTCATGTTTTGAAAACTCCAATGGCTTTGAGCCTAAAACACGCTGATTACTATGGCACTCCACCTTATTTCCACTTCCACCATCTACCAAGTTAGTAAACTATGTACATGACTGTCTTGCGTATCTCCACAAACTACAATGCTGATCATTCAGAGAGAGAAAAGCTTAAGTGGATTGATATGGTATACCACGTACACAGTTAGACAGTCTTTATATATGGGCTACAGAGCCTTCACTCATTTTTCAGTTGTGTTTCAATTTAGTAAGCTAAGAGGCCTTCAACATGTCTAATTCATGTTTCATATAAAAAGATACTTACCATCAGAGCGCAGGCCCAGGCGAGTGAGTGAGACGACCGGGGCCCTCGGGATCCTGAATAGACCCAGAGCACAGGCCCGGCGAGTGAGTGAGACGACCC
>NW_004524610.1:13988101-13997932 GCF_000260255.1 Octodon degus
TGTACCTATGTTGTTTATTTATTATTTCTTGCCTACATCTTGTAATATGAGAAACTACTTTGGCAGTAACAATACACAATGTACTAACCATTGTTACTCTCCTAAAAATCTTGTTTTGAGATTTTGTACCATTGTTTTTATTTTTTTTCTTTAAAATAAAATAACTGATGTCAAAAATAAATAAATAAATAAATAAAGATACTTACCAAGCATCCACAGTTTTGCTTGCCTTCAGAACTTAAAAACAACAATGTCCAATTTTACTTGAACTTACAGCTCAACCCAAAGGCTCCCACATACATATTTCTTTCTACCAATCTGTGTGTTTTTAAATCGTGGCCAAAAATGCTCAACTGACATTTTTAAGTATCATGCTAATGACTAGAAAGGTAAAAAGAATACTAAGATGTATATATGGCTTAACATGTTATCTCTGCTTTACTTCTCTTCAGAAAGATTTAGTCTTTGTAAAAAAAAAAAAGTCATAAAAATATTCTTCAACCTTTGATTCGAGAATACTGAGAGAAGTTCACATTCCATGATTATAATTTGTTTCTCTTGGATCTAAACATACACCCACCCACTGGTTTCAACAAAGTGCTTGGACAGAAATCCTGGGAGAGTAATACTTCCTGGAAGTTTCAGTTGAAAAAAGAAAAGTATCCTTTGCATGAAGGGACAGCCAATAGCAAATAGCATAAATGTTCTTTTAAATTAAAACCAAAATCTATTCTTTCACAAATGATACAATCTTTCAACAAATATTCCTTCAACAAGTATCAAGAGGGTGATTTACAAATGGTTTTCTACTCAGTGTTTGATAAACAGTAAGATTCCATGAAACATTACACAAAATGATTCAGTAAGAAAAATGACATATCCCCAACTCCCACCTGCTGGCATCTGTCTCTACCACCATATGGTTGGTACGACAGCTAGATCTTGAAGTAAGCAATCAGTGCCAAAGACTACAATCTTATGCTCATATCTAACACTCTACCTGGCATATTCTAGGTAGTCAAAGGAGTGAATGAATTAATGAATGAATGGATTGCATCTAACTAAGTAGTACCTGTTACTAATAAAACCCATTTTAAAAATAAGAGTCAATGTAAAGATCATTTCCAGCTGGTTCACTGTGTTGTCCTTTCTCTCTATGTATGTCTACCCCTGACATTATCATTTTGAATTCCTGCTTTCAGTTTGACTTGTGACATTAGCAGCCTATCACCTGTGAATCCCTACCCTGGAACACAATTTTTTCAAAACTAATAGGGCTGGGTGTAGTTCAGTGGCAGAACACTTGCCTACCATGCTTAAAGCCCCAAGTTCAATCCTTAGCACTACAGCATAATAATTTTAAAGTTTCCAGTGGCTCCTGCAGGGCCTACATGATGAAAACCAAACTCCTCAGAGTAACTTCTGGGTTTAGCACAAACTGGCTCAAAAACCAGCTTTGTGGTCTGTTTTCTACTACTTTTTTCTACTTCTCACACCCCCTACCTCTAACCATCCTGCTCATACCTCTAACCATCCTGCTTCCTTCAAAATGAGATGGCATCTTCAAGTTTCAGCAAATATTAATACTGCCTTTCATTTTAGGTCTAGATTGCCCACTTTCCATATCTACTCTTGGTGAGGGGGAGACAACTCAAGCTTCCATATTAAGAACAATACTATGTATGATCAAACTTAACAACAGCTTTTTCACTGATTTTTTAAGCCATGGAATATTCAAAATGAATCTTGGGAATGAGGAGAAGCAAGCAGACTTGTTTGTGAGTTTATAACGCACATACAAGTCACAAGGCTACAAAAGGGAAGGTAATCCAGCAGAATCTCCAGCCATATTCAAAAGCAGAGTAAACAAGATGCCAAGAATGTGAGCATCAGACAAGATTAAAATGGGTTCAGCGTACTTCGAAGATGGCCCTGAGATGCAAGATGGTAAGTAAAGGAAAACCGCCCAGGGACAAGAGGATCTCTGATCAGGAATCACAGGGGGCAAGCTAAGGCCCAAGCAATCACTGCTGTCACCTGCCTAACTGTGCACCCCATGAACACAACTGGCTCCTACAGAATGGATGCACCATACAACAGGAAGGACAGGGCAGAGCATGTCCTAGGGGAGACTTAACTCTGGGGGTCACCACTAACACAGAACAGGAAGAAGGAACAGCACCTGCAGTCTGTGTTCTATGAGATAAGACACTGCCTCTCGATGAAGAAGCTCAAGAGTACATCGTATGCTCTCCCCTAGGCAAGAAAAGGACTGTGTGCAGTTATGAAAGCTTCACTATGACAGACTGATACCTGCACTAAAAGGATCTATGCATTTACAAACTATACATAAGCATCCATAAAGTGTGCACATAGAAGATACATATCAGACTAAAATGTAGGTGTATGGGTGTATTCATACATTTCAGACTAATGTGTGAACATACATACCAGGCTAAGTGTGTATACATACATACCAGACTAAAAGTAAATTTGTGCTTATATGTATATATACCACACAAAAACTGTGCCTATGCATGTATGTGTACACATACATACCAGACTAAAAGTAAATTTGTGCTTATATGTATATATACCACACAAAAACTGTGCCTATGCATGTATGTGTACACATACATACCAGACTAAAAAGGGTGATGTAACAATCAACATAACTGCCACCCCATCTTCCCTTTTGGACTGATCTATGTAATCCTTTCCTTTCCCCCAGACAAACCCAGTCTACTGATTTTGAGTAGCTCTATTCAAGCAGTGTGGACATAGCTATAACCTGGAATGAAATATCCTCCTTCCCTGTCTCTTCTTATCTCTTCCCACTATTCTCTGTTTAACTATTCCTTATTAACCGTACTAGGACATCAATCCAATACATACTGAATGACTAGCAAAATAGCACAATTTTAACTAAGTAGGACAATTTGTTCTGTTTTAGTTTCTATATATCAAATACAAATATTCTTCTCACTAGTTCTCTGCTGTGGAAAAGGACTGGCCCTAGTATTTACCACTCCCCTTGGGGATTTCAATCCACTTAGATCTGTGACTACGTAAGAGCATCTATATAAAGGATGAGTTTGTTTTTGCTATGGAGTTTATTGGAACAGAATCTATCCCATACTGAATGTATATTTATCTTTTAAAGAAACAGACAGAATGGATAACAAAGCACTTGGAATAATATAAAACTAGCCAAGCTGAGGCCCAGACACATAAAAACACTGTAACTTTTGTGTACCTCTTCCCAGACGACAAGGGCCAGGTCCCAACAGAATCAGCTCTTGTTTAAAAGCATTAAGCCATCTCTTTAGGTAGAGTCAGAACTTATTTGATAAGATCTTTATCTCAAAGTAAAACATGCTATACTTTTATGATTCTAAAAAACATTCAAAATGATCAGCCAATCCTTTCTGATACATATCTGTGGGCAATAGACACACTTTCTACTCATGGTGAACTTTCAAACATTCCATCTAAGGACTGACTGTCCTATAGGCTAAAATTCTCAAAAGCAAGCTGCACTACATTAATAATTAGTGGAGACACATTTGACTTATTTTGCCAATCAAACGTATGCAAGTTCAAATGGTAAATATTGTTAAACCATATGTACAGATGCACAGACAAAAATTAGAAATGCACAACCAAAATGGTAACAGTGTTCATTTATTTCTAAAATGTGGACACCAGGAAATTTTACTTTATTTTTCTATGTTGCCCAGTTTTCTACACTTACCACATATCGATCGGTGCTATAATTAAGAAATCTAAAGTCCCTTATGTACAGTTTCATCCCCTTTATTTCCTTACTACTACTACTTAGCAATTTTTAGCATAAAACAAGATGACAAAGTCCCAACAAAGTTATACTTTTCCAAGTGGTTTAGATTTTCTAAAACACAAAGATACATTCATACCATTGCTCCTTGAGCTGGGCAGGATGCATAAGAAATCACTGCACTCTAAGAAGCACATGCTTTCAGATACTTGCATAAGAGGACTTTTTAAGTTAGATTTTAACTGGATTTAAAAGAATGAAAGGAATTTCCTGGATTTCTCAGGGCAATTTCCCAACAGATTTTGCCCCTACTTCTTAATTCAAGGATTAAAGCCACTTAGCAAATTATAGTACAACTTGCCACTTAAAATGCTATTAAGAACATGCAAATTAAGAGACTTTTAAAAGGCAATACCAATCAACAAAAGGCTTAGCATTCTGCTCAGTTGTTGTTTTAATAGTTTCCCACGCAGTTAGTCAATTTTAAGCACCAAGCATCTGTGGTCATCTCTAAGTTGCAGATGGGATCCACTTTTAGACCACACAGGGAATGCATATATACACAAGATCAAGACAGTCTTTCTTCATTTTGCTAAGCACTACTGTCAAGTTTTCTCTACAACTTCATTAAAATACCAAACAATACATGCATAATTTCACACAGCACAAGAATAGGGACATATTTTTCAAAACTGCAAAATGGCATCTGCAGAATGTCTCAACAGAATGACAAAGGCACTTCTTTAAGCCCTGACAAAGAGAACAATGTTTCCATTAAAATACTACAGGACTAATGCAGTTAAGAGGAGAAAAGCAGTAAAAAATTAATACAAAACAGAACTATACATGTAGAAAGACAGTCTGTAAAATTATAATCTATTGAGGGAACAACTTTAGCTCACATTAACATGCAAGAGAAAGCTTAATGTCTTTTAAAAATGACGTAATTTCAAATGCTAAATATGCAAACAAAATTAAGATAAACTTCAAATATTAGGACAACTTAGTTCAATTATTTTTAGAATTATAAGCACTAGATTTCTAAACTTTGTTGCTTAAAAGATAGCTAACAAACAACCCATGCCAGTACTATAGGCATTTATTTTTGCAGGCCCACACGGAGAAATGTGCTGTATCAGTCTTTATTCTAAAGAAACTGAAACTTGGAGGTATAAGGTGACTCACCACGAGGCCGAGCTTAGTCCTAAATCCCAGTCCTGCACTTAACAGTTTGTTTCTTTTCTTTCCTTTTCTTTTTTTTTTAAAGACAGGGTCTGGCTATGTAGCTCAGGTTGGCCTTGATCTTATTTTGTAGCACAGGCTGGTCTACAACTCACAGCAATCCTCCTGCCTTACTTTCCCAAATGCTAGGATCACAGGCGTGTGCAACGACACCTGCCTGAGATTCCAATTTTCCAAGGTATCTTTACTTTAACTTTCAAAATTATCACATCAAATAATGTTAAGTACCCAGCTTGCCCAGCCGAAAGAACATGTCTGCCATAGCCATCTCTGTATCCTCCACAGCAACCAACACGCCCTTTGTGAAAGAAATGAAGTAGTGAAAAAAAAGCTGGAGCACCTGTTTCTCAAAAAACAGTTGAGGCATCATCACCTTATTCTTTTAGTATCAAGAAATCACCCTAATGATTCAACAAAAGCAGCACGTTAATGGAACAAATACTACTTACCATATTACAACACAAAACTGCATGTAATCCTTTGAGCTTCACATAAAGAAAATGTGAAGAGTGTGAGATTTACTATCTTCACCCTGAATGACTGCCTCTTTTGATTAAGTATGACCTAATGGATTGCTATGCAAAGAGATACTAAATTCCAAGAAAAACAGGAAGAAACTATAAAAAGCTCTGAAATAAATTCTGGATTAATATACTTTGGCACATATAATTCTCCTGAATTGTATTAATTTTAGATCTGAAAAGACCTGAAAAAATAACCTAGCCAACTCTTTATTTCATAGATTAAGAGAGTTTAAGAAATTTTAAAGTGAGCTAAACAACTGAGAGATCAGGTTTTAAAATACCCTGAGAAATGGCAGAAATGCCCTCCTAGCTAGAGAGATCTTCCTGGTACTTCTCTGCACTGACATGTTAAGTCAACTACATGATGAACATATGTTTCTGGATGAGCTTGCCCCTCATGGTGCTTTTTCCAAACACACCGTCGTCTTGGGACTGTCTTTCCCCAGTGCACTTCACACCTTTAGGCTTTCAGTATCCTACTGAGGAAAATAAAATTAAGATGTAGAACAGTGGCTTTTTTTTTTAAAGTTACAGACACTACCCATCACTCATCAGCACCTAACATGTATCACAATGGGCAGGGAAGGTCTTTCTCCTCCTACTGTTCTGGCTGGTCTGCAATCACAGCAAAAAACAGAAACACTGACCAGGTGGAGAAGAGAGGGGCACCTGTCCCAGAAGGCAGCTGCTGGTAACTACCATAACTAAGGCACAGGACAAGAAAACCACTAGCATTTTATTGTTCTGGAACCTCCTAAATATAATTTTTGCATCACTAACATATCATGAAGTAAAAAGCAAGCAAGTCTTCCCAGAAACCTGGCCCATCCTATTACCGAAAAGCCAAATCTGTACTGTCTCACCAGCTCTGGCTTTTAGTCTACATATACAGATTAATGGCAACCTGTGAAATACAATTCAGATACCTCTTCTGTTCCAGAATGACTCCTTAAAAAAACAAAAAGTAACTGCTCCCTCCCTTGTACCATCAAAATAGAGCATTCCAAGAAAAATGTCAAAACACATTTTTCAACCACAGACTCACAGGGTATTCGCGGAGATCCTCAGAACTCATACATGCAGCCCAGGCCAGCAACAATGGCTACCACCTTGCTTGCTGCCAGCCCATGACTCAAGGACACTTGGATTAGGGTAAACCCCCTAAGTAGCCCAGCTGACACAATTCAGGCCTAGTGCTTAAGTCAGAGGTGGCCCAGCCCTGGATCAGGAAATAATGCAAATGATGCCACAATCCAAAGGCAAACAAATTATCTTTAGAAAACAAAGTTGCTGTTTTGATCATAAAATTAATTCCCAATTTTTTTCTGCACAGTCAAACATGAAAAATAATTTAAAATGAGTTGGACATTATACATACCCATTTTTATCTAAATATAGTCAATAAGAAAGACTACTCAAGAGAAATGAGACATAATAGTAACACAAGTATTTTGCACAAGTTCTCTGTAACTGCTTAAGAGCATACCTGTGTGCATACACACATTACACAAGTATGCTTGGTCTACAAAGGGATAGAACTTTTTTCTGTGCAACTCATGAATCATTCACATCTTCTATATCCTATTATTTCGAAACAGTGAACAAGTCGATCAAAAAGGAGACATTGTACATTAAAATGGATGACTTTTTGGTACAACACCAGAAAACTTAAGTACAGACTTATAAGCTGTGCAGAGTACTGCTAGGGATAAAGGAATTATTTTCAATTCTGATTCTTTCTACTCTTGCCTAGCCACTCAGGCCAATTTCTGTCTTATTTTTCCAACACTTAAGCTGTCATCTGTAGTGGAGTTTCCCCACCCACCTTAATCATTTCAAAACCTTCTGGAAAAGAACCCAAAGCATAATCAATGTTGCCAAATAGCATTCATATCTAGTCTCCACCCTAATATCTGGCTATCTATCCTGCTTATTTCTCTATTTCCATTCCTTTCTTCTTTCCCTATCTACAAATAGATTCTAGCAATTATTTCCTTCTCCATTCTGTATTTCTTATATTTTTAACAGTAAAATTCCTCCCCCCCCCAGCTTTAATTCTTCTCTCAAGCTAATGAAAGCCAACAAACAGACCAAATGGTCAGTAAGTCTCCAGGCTGCATAATGTAATATTCTAAAAATTTCCTTGCAGGGGCTTTTCCAAGAAAAACAAAAACTGACGATTCTCCATCACTCAATTTTCAGAAATTCTTCTATATCTCACCAAAATCACTCCATCTGTCGCATATGGTTTCTTCCAGATTTACATCGAAGTCCAACAGAGACAAGGGTGAGTCTGAGGCCACAATAACTGCTTCTCAAAGGACACCTAGATATCTGTTGACTAAAACAAGTATACAAATCCTGCCACACTTGTTCAGTGTCAGTTTCACCATAAATTTACAAGACCAGAATTCCTAACTTCCCCCAAATGCACTCAGAACATTTTTAATACTACACTATGGCAATAAACTAAGAGCCTACATGATACGCTGCTAGTACTATGGAGTCAAAAGAAAGTGGATGGGAGAAGAGAAGAAAAAAAATAAAAAATAAAAAGATAATGACAAGACAACATCCTGTCCTTTAGGTGGAAACCTTACAAAGTCAACAAATCAGTCAAATTCTAGGACAACAGAATAAATGTCCTATGACTGACTATGTGTGAGCAACTGCAAAGGAGAAAATTGTCAAATGATAAGGCAGAATTGAACAGAAAATTTGGGACACCACTGAGTTATAGGATGTTATAGTACAGGTTCTCTTATGTCCTGAGTCCTCAGCTCTGACTCATAGTAATCCTCCTGTCTCAGCCTCCCGGGTGCTGGGTTTATAGGCATGTGCTACCACGCCCATTTCAGTGGTTGGCATGGAGTGCCTGGAATTCTGCGGCTGGCATGGCATGTGGTACCAGGGATCAAATCTGAATTCCTGTGGAATTCAGCAAAGGCAAATACATTCATTCCAGAGTAAAACAATTTTGGTATATGAAATGAGAATTACTTTGGCAAAATCATGGGGGTTAGGACTTTCATGAATTTACTACTTTTAATATAGCAGAAAACAAAACCTTCAAATACACTTATGCTAAATGTAAAAAACATTTTTAACCAAGACCCCTTTCAAATTCACACCAAATAACCATAAAACATCAACAATCCAAACATATTATAAAATGGTTTTTGAAGACTGGGGAGATAGCTCAGCAATCTATGCATCTGCCTGGCAAGCACAAGAACTCAAATTTGATCTCTGGTACCACATGCCATGCCAGCCGCAGAATTCCAGGCACTCCATGCCAACCACTGAAATGGGCGTGGTAGCACATGCCTATAAACCCAGCACCCGGGAGGCTGAGACACGAGGATTACTATGAGTCAGAGCTGAGGACTCAGGACATAAGAGAACCTGTACTATAACATCCTGTAACTCAGTGGTATCCCAAATTTTCTGTTCAAGGAGATTATGGGGCCACAGAGGAAAGTGATCAACGATGTATATTGGGCCTAAGGAGAGTCACCTAAAGACAAAACATTCTCTCAGGCTTTCACAGAGAGTAAATTGGTCAAACAATGGCTGTGACTCATCCAGATGGCTGACACTGACACAGGATCTACAAACTGTGGTACAGGGTTTCAGGGTAAATCCTGAGGGGATTTGACTGACCTTGTCAGGTACAAAAGTTAGATTTCTTGATATGTGGATCTTGCTTTATCTTGGTCTTAACCACCCAGCAGAAAAATATAAAAACAAGGTATAAAAAGTAAAGTCATATTAATATGCAGAGCTGTAAAAGGCTCAAGTCAACAGCTTCTGACATTGCCAGTCCTACGGATAAACCACTACTATTATGGACTACTGGACTATTTTGGATTATTTTGCTGAATTTATGCACCTATAATATTTAAATGGCAATGGAATACCCATCTCTGACAAAACTAAACAAAAAAGAGGGATATAAATGAAAGTCCATTTTGTAGTGAAAAAAATATATATATATATATATACACACACACACACATATAATATCTCTATAAGTAAAATAGGATAGATATACAGCTACTTCTACTAGTTCAAAGAAAGGAAAGATTTACACTAATTGTTTAGACAAGATATCACATCTGCATATTGTACTGTGAATAGCTACGATGAAGACAACAATATGCAATGTATTAATTATTGTAACTGCCCTACTAACCTGTTTTGAAATTGTCTCATTGATATTTCTTTCTCAATGAGACCTTATACCAAATAAATAAAAGATTAAATATA
>NW_004524610.1:14005867-14010227 GCF_000260255.1 Octodon degus
CAGTATGCAATGTGTTAATTATTGGAACTGTCCTACCAATTTGATTTGAAACTGTCTCATTGCTATTTATTTCTCAATAAAATTATGGGGGAAAAAAAACAAGACAACAGAAGAAGCTAGGTCACATTATTTGCAATTCCCAAGACAAAGTCTATTTAAAGGTCTTTATTACTCACACATCTCTCTAAAGATTGGTTCATTTTTCCATTATCTTTTTGTTGATTATGTGTTCCGTGGGGAACCCACAAGGAAGAATACTCTCTTCCTATGATACAAAGCACATCCAAAGTTCCCCTTCCTCACAGCCTAGCTTTCCCAGATTCACAGACTTGGAGACGGCTCTACCCTGGCACTTTTCCAATCTACTTCCTTCAGTCTGACAGTGAAGTTGACAAGACAAGGTGCTGAGCCAGAAAGTCAACTAGTATCTGCACCCTACCTCTCTCCACCACCCAGCCTTGCTTACCCAACCATATTCAAAGCCTGAATTCCAAAATTTCACAAGTTATAATGCACTCCAAATCTAAACTGCTTATTACCCAGATTCCTGATCCTTTCTATAAGGCCAGTAGCAGAGAACTCTGTGTTCCTGCTTTAAAAAAAAAAAAGCAACCTCCAATGAGCCCGTTCCCACCAACTCAGTTATCCATTCCCATGGTCTTACCCCAAGCTTTCAATTTTTCCAACTGTGATCCCAAGTAAAATATTTACATACCAATCCAATTCACAGATACACAGTAAACACTCCAGTTTTAATGAAAACAAGTTATCAAATGATTATGTGTAATCCACTCTGATCAAGACCAGAGTCTAAACTTAAGCAGTCTATTCTAAATCCATCCCCAACCATTCTACCTAACAAATCCCACTGCCAACTAACAGCTTCTACCAGGACAAGGGGCACCTCTTTCCACCCTTTTGCTTCTTTTCTCAACCAAAGGGAAGCTTTCTTTCGTGAGTTCACAAAAAGTTGTTTACGGGCTAGACAAAACCCTAACTCGCATGTTGTTCATTCTATTTCACTCTTCTAAATGCTGGTCATTACCTTCTAAAATGTTTTCTTGAAAAACCCAGCCCTATAGTGATAACCCACCATTATCTCACTTTCATACAGCTAACCTCTGATTATCTCCTGCCTTTCCAGGTCCATCCCTCCTGAATCCAAGTCCAACAACATCTGAACCTGAGCAGCATATGCCCCACTTGCACTTCCCACTGATTCCGGCTTCCTTCCCTATTGAGGTTGACTGGACCACATAAACCACCATCATACCTCATCTCCTGTCCCATCATGGCCACATATAACTCTAGTTATACCTCAGACTTGCACCAGCCAGCTGAACAAATAACTAGAGTGAACTTTCACAATTTCAGTTCACATCCAGTACGCTTAATGAGCTCCAAAAATAGTAAAAAATTCCCCTAATCCACATTTATTCCTACTCTGCTGGATATCAATTCTGTACCTGCACCTAAAGAAAAAAAAAAAATCAGACTCAAAATATGGAACTAAGGGCCAGCCAGTTCAATCCCCAGATCTGCCTTGCTGGCCCTGTCCCCAAGGTGCTCTGAGAGGGCAATTAAGAGTGGGCGTGGTATCGCACCCCTGTAATCCCAGCTGTTAGGAGGCTGTAAACAGGTGGATCAGTACGAGTCTGATGTAGTAGTAAAATCTTAAACACTCTGTAGACCCTTCCCTAAAATACAAAGAAAAAAAAAACTCACAAAACCCAGAACTGGACAATCATTATAGTCTCAGCTATAATCAAACTGAAGATATCCTCCAGAAGAAAAAAATCTATTATCTTGTATAACACACTCTTGTTACCCAAAAGAAAAATAAAAACACTAGTCACTGAAAAGAGGAGGGGATCCTCTCCCAATATAAGGATGGGTTCTAATAAGTTCAAGAAACCATTTAACAATACATTTACTCTTCAAAGCAGCTTTGTTTTTTTCCCTCTTTATGAAAAGTTTGGTGATAAATATATTAATTTTCAAACCAAAGTAGCTGATGTGTAACTTTGTTCTGCCTTTCTAACCACTTTGAGGCATAACAGTTTATTGTCCAAGCATAATTTATTCAATCATCCAAACATCTGTTCAATCAAGCATGCTCAATTTGCAAGGGTCAAGTCCAATGGCATGGCCACACTCAATAAGCATCAGTTGCTCTTGCTAGTAGGCCTTTCACTGGAAGAAACAATTTTTCCCATAATTACCTCTAGATTGAGTCCAAGTGTCTAACAAATGTTTCCATGCAATTCAACAACAAAAATAATGTACATATAGAGTTGTATTTGTTTCCTAACTCAGGCCACCAGTGGTGACCCTATGACACACCAAAGAGAATAACCCTGAAGCAAAAGAGAAAGCATTAGGTCCAAATAGTCAAAACACAGTCCAGCTCAAAATTCAAAAAGGCTACAAGCAGTCCCAATATGCCATCACTACAGGACCTAAGGGCCATTTCTGTGACTGAAACCCTGATCAGCCTGACAGGTTAAATAAATTACACACACACACACACACACACACACACACACGCTCACAGGAATGCTAAACTTAAACCTATATGCCAGGAAATAGGCAAGATCATATTCAAGTGCATGAACTGGTCCTCTTCAGAGCAAGTTGACACTTTAACTTGAAGAAAGCTCAAGTGAAAAGCAAATAAACACTTCTTGTACATCTGCAGATATGGCCATTATTAACAGGCCTGTTAGGTTTTACTCTTCTAGACCTCCAGCATCAAAAAAGAACACATACACAAACCACATCAACATGATCATGCTGAATTAGTAATTCCTACCTCACTTACTTAATGCCCTGTGCCTACACCCTAACTTTCAATCAGCCACCAAACCACTTTTCATATGCAACTGTAAAACTACTAAGGGGTTTGGTGCTTCTCCCCTATTCACTTAACATTCAGGGAAGGGATTACACATGTCCACCACTGTGCTTGTACACCGTAAGTCTAGTTAGGACAAAGGAAGGGATTCCATGAGTACCATCTACTGTGTCCTGAGAAACACTCACTACATCCAGAAATATACAAAAGAGGGGAGAAAATGAGTTAAGAATGAAGTTGGATAAAACCAGAGCCATGCTACTACATGAAGAAAGCAAGAAAGGAGGTACAGATGCCCTTCCTGTATTCATAAAGGCATCAAGTGCACAAGACTGCTATAGATATGCCTTTCAACTTTTTGCATTTAATCAAAATCACAAGTCAGGCATAAAAACTCAGTAAGATGAAGAAAAAAAAAAAATCCTCTCCTAGCAGGGTAGATATTTAAGAGACAATAGACTCAGAGGTTTCTTTTAAAATCTTCTAAATATCCCACTTACATTGTTGTTTTCAGTTCACAGCACTAATACACACCATAGGTTTCCACAAACCTGTGCATAGCAATCACAACTGCATTCTCTGGTCCTCAATATAATTCTGATACTGCACTAGGTAAAACATCTTTGGTCAATATCCCTTTCCTTCCTTGGCTTCTTTCCCATCCCACAGTCAATTAATTTTTGGCTAAGATAATAACAGATAATAGCAAAAGGTATGACTTCCTCCAAGTTGGAGGTAGGGGGTGAAGTCAGGAAACAGGTGAAAAACAGAAAAGAATGTAAGGTCAACATATGTTATGGAGCTTAGGGCGGGGTGAACAAACAGATGGATAGTCTTTTCCTCCATTTCTAGGTGAAAGAGAAAAAAGTTGAGTTATCATTCAGTTATTTTGTTACAAAAAAATTCATAAAGTCAAGAGTTTCTAAGGGTTTAGATTTGCCCTGAGGACCATGCTTTGGAGAGGAGTTTCTCAACTCCTACAGTGCTGACATTTTGAAATGAAGAAATGTACTGTGCTTTAAAGGTTATTAGTCTCTGCACTGGATACCAGTACCCTATCCTTGAGCCACGACAATCAAAACTGTCTCCACACACTGCCAAACTCTCCTAGAGAATCAACCATCCACCAACACTGAGAGTTGGGAACCACTCTGCTGGATCATAAACCAAAGCTATGTAGTAAATGTACAATGAAGAAAAAAACTAATGTTGATGAATAGGATAAAATACTAAAAACCAACTATTGTCAACATTTTAATAAAAAGGTAATGGCTATCCTCAGCAGAAGAAAAAACATCAAATTTAAAGCCAACAAAGTCTGGAACATTTAAGTAACACTGAGTATATGTATATGGTGGCAACTGCTGATTCAGACCACAAAATTACATAAAATGATTAAGTTCACTGATGCTTAGGTGTGGTGGAAACTCCAGCTAAGAGCCTAAAGAAAACATGAAAAGTAATTCAAACCAAGTGTCATTCCACAAGAATATTCTTTTTTTTTTT
>NW_004524610.1:14010327-14011386 GCF_000260255.1 Octodon degus
AAAACTATAAATATGTATTTTAAATGGCTTTATATTTTATTCATTTTAATGAGAATTATTGTTGTCTTTGTAGTGGTTATTCAGAGGACAAGATGCAGATGTGGTATCTTGTCTAAAAAATATTAGTACAAACCTTTCTTCTCACTGAACTAAGAGAAAGTAGCTGTATATCCATCTTATTTTATAGATACATATTTTTTTCACACAAAATGGTCCTTTATTTATCTCCCCCTTTTTTGTTTTCTCTTGTCAGAGATTGGTGTTCCTCTGCTGTTAGAGAAGCGGTATTAGGAAAAGTCTTTAAAGGACCTTTTCATACTTGATGCAAGTTCAAATAGTGTAAGTACTTGAATTCAGCAAAATAATCCAATATAGTCCAATAGTCCATAACAGTAGTGAGTTATCAGCAGAACTGGCAATGTCAGAAGCTGTTGACTTGAGCCTTTTACAGCTCTGCATATAAATATGGCTTTACTTTTTATACCTTGTTTTTATATTTTTCTGCTGGATGGTTAAGACCAAGATAAAGCAAGATCACATATCAAGAAATCTAACTTTTGTACCTGACAAGGTCAGTCAAATCCCCTCAGGATTTACCCTGAAACCAAGTACCACAGTTTATAGACCCTTTGTCAGTGTCAGCCATCTGGATGAGTCACGGCCATTATTTGACCAAACTGCTCTCTGTGAAAGCCTGAGAGAATGTTTTCTCTCTAGGTGACTCTACATCATCGATTACTTTCCTCTGTGGCCCCACAATCTCTTTGAACAGAAAATCTGAGACACCACTCATCACAGGATGTCTCGGCACAGGTTTTCTTATGTCCTGACTCCTCACTGACCTTGATAAAATGGCTTGAAAATGTCTTGTAGTCACTGGGCCAAATCAACTCAGAAATTGTGTTTAGATGGTCTCACCTTTTCATTTTTATCTTCAATTTTATGGCTAGATGGGCAATCCTCTTGGTCAATGATCTTTAATTTACTTTTTCAAAAAATTTATCTTAGGGCCAGCCAAATAGTTCAGTGGATTAAAGTGCCTGCTTAGGCAGACACAGG
>NW_004524610.1:14011486-14013750 GCF_000260255.1 Octodon degus
AGGCTGTAAACAGGAGGATCACTACAAGTACAATCTAATAGTGAAACCCTAAACACCCTGCACACCCTGTCCTAAATACAAAAAAAAAAAAAAAATCTTAAAAACAAAAGCAGTTCACAAATTTTCCCCAGTAAACAAAACAACCAGAATGCTGTAGTTGAAAGTATATTGGAATGAATTCTAACTCTAGTTCCAAAAGGAAGAGTAATTTTGAACAAGTCATTTAATTTCCCTTTACTAAATTTCTTCATCTATAAAATAAAGGGGAAAAAAAATAAAAATAAAATAAAGGGGAAATTTAACAATGCTTTCAAGGGTTTCCTAGTTGTAAGATTCTACATTTTTAAAAGTATCTTGTATAGCAAACTATAAATGAAATAACAGTAAGTGAAAAAACATCTATGCCAAATATACAACCCCATTTGTGAGATGCACACACTCTACATTTCCCAAAATATGCCAAAGCTATAAGTGTAGGGTATGAGAATAAAAAAAACATAATGACTACATCTGAAGCCTAGAATAAGGCTGACTTTTATTATTTATGCTTTTCTATGTAATGAACCTGTCAATCATTATTAAAAAGACCCTAATCTCTTGGATCCAAATCTGATATTTTAAATCACAGCTCTCAGCTCTACAAAAGAAGCTGAAAATCAGTGTTCTCTTAGAAACACTAAGCCCAGCCTTAAATCAGGGGAAAAACTCTCAACTCTCTTTCCACAACTACTTTGCTCTGGGAATCTGAGATTCCCCACCCTCACTCCACCTTGCCTCACAAAAACCTCTTGAGAATGCCTGACTGAAAGTAACCTAAAGCTGGAATTTCTGTAACTGTGAGGCTTTCCAAAAGCACGGTATTGTCATCCCTCTACCTCTGCACACAACCAGAACTGGATCTCAAACTTTTGCAACAAAATCTCATACTTAAAATGTCCTTTTTATTCTTTCTTCTTTTTTCCTTTTAGGCATGGGCGAACCACACTGGAAAAAAAAGGACAATGATTTGGCACCTGTGCTGGTAATGTCATCATCACTCCTGGCTATGATAGTGCCTGGAATGCAACTTGCAGCTTGGATCCCTTAGCCCACCCAAAGGACTTTGTCACACAAACATATTATACTCCCTTCCTGGCCCTAGAAAACCTCAGCAGGCACACTTGATTCTCAGCTTAGGAAGCCCTCTAGTATAAGTTTTCGCTTTAAGCTTTGGTGAGAACACAATACCCAACACTTCAGGATCATGTTTGGGAAACCAAACTTTGCAACTCTAAACCTTTATGTAATACCTGACAGTTCTAAAAGGGGCAAGTTCTTCATGCCTACTTACAGGCAGTCTCTGATAGTTCCAAAGCCTGATGTGGGATCTTTCTGAATATAGTCTATAGATACTCCCCACCAACAAGCAAGTGATGCACAGTGGACAGTGACATGAAGGTGACAAAAAATGATGTTAGGATGCACATGCTTCAGTCCCCAATCTGTAAAATGAAGGTGAGGTTACAGAAATAAAACATATGGCTGTCATGTGGCCAATATAATTCAAGTAGTATGATGACTTCTGGCATAAAATTATCATCATCATGATCATCATCATTGCTATCACTTTCCCCCATAGATAGTCATGTTCAAGAAGTATTGAAAGCCCTAAACCTATCTAAGGTTGTCCAATTATCTGTAATGAACTTCAAAGTACTTGAATACCACCCATTTATAACAAACAGATCTAAGGAAAACACACAGAAAGGAGTTCCAGGGGAACACACCTGCTCTCCAAAGGCCAAGGTTCACCAGCCTCCACCCACACCAGACAAAAAGAATCTCCACCTTCACTGTGCTTCCAGCAAGCTGCCACCTGTAGAAACCCAATAGAGAATCACAAAGGTGAAAGGGATTACAGAACCCAAGCCTCTGAGCAAGTCACTCAGGAGCTACTGCAAAATCACCCCACTCTCCTTTCTGCCTTCTTCCAAAGAAACAGAGCCAGCTTCCCAACACCTGTCCCCTATAGCCCATATCAAGACTTTATAATACTAACAAAAGAAAAAAGTGGTAAGCAAAGCCCCAGCAGTCTGTTTTTAAAGTCATAATCAAATGCTAATTTTAAAACAACTAAGATGTTTAGTTCACAGGTGTCAGTATATATAGTTAGTAAGGGCGAGAATCCTTCCAATTAACTGCTAGATTTGAAAATCTTCTAGAACTTGGTACTGTAACGTCACGGAACTCAGTAGTGTCCCAAATTTTCTGATCAAGGAGATTAT
>NW_004524610.1:14022105-14040888 GCF_000260255.1 Octodon degus
GGTGCTGGGGGATTGAACCGCGGTCCCTGATGCTTTTGCTAAGCTTGTTCTAAGTAGGTGCTTTAGACCACTGAGCCATCTCTCCAGCCCACCACAAGAATATTCTTAAAAAGATCTTTATTTTACAAAATGATTATCTGGAGTAGTAACTACTTTGAAATAATTAGTAACATATATATAGAACTCTTATGTGTTAGGCCCAGCTCCATCCATTTTCTACCTACATGACTACCTCTGTGAAGTAACTCCTTTTCCAGAGAGGTAAATGAAGTAACCAATGTAAGTATAAGGGTCAGCCTTGTGCCTGGCACACTATCAATATATTGAATGGCTAAGACTAGTAATTAGATGTATATATCATAAATATGCTATTAAGACAAAGTAGAGCACACTGCCTAGCTAAACTTAGAAAATTAATAAAATCTACTTCTAATCAGTTAACTGAAAATATATATATATACAAAATCCATCCCTACAAAATACATGCTTAGGGCTGGCCAGACAGCTCAGCAGACTAAATTGTCTGCTTAGACAGAGCACAGGAACTGGGGTTTAATCTCCAGCCTACCGTGCCTGGCCAGCCCCCAAATGAGACTGGGCATGGTAGCGCGTGCCTGTAATCCCAGCACTTGGGAGGCTGATTAAACAGAAGGATCACTACAAGTCCAATCTACGTGTTGAGACTCTGCAGACCCTGTACTACATAAAAAAAATAATAACAATAAAATAAAATACATACCTTAAACATTAAGATTTACCTTCACTTTCAAGGTGAAGAAAATAAATTACACCAAAACAAATGTTTATAAGAAAAGTAAAACATATATAAATAATTGTCCACTTGTGCTAACTCATATATACTTCCCAGACTTTCATCCAAAATCAGCCAACATATCACAAAAGGAAAACACGCAAAGTAATGGCTGAGATTAAAATTCACTTTATAAATTTTCTGTAAAGCCTAATAATGAAGTAGAGGGGAAAGGCATTTTCTCACACTTATCCAGAACCATTTACAGTTCCTGCATTGCCTCACCAAAGTTGTTTTCCAGCCATAAGCCACTACAAAGTGTTCAGACCTTTTGGCAACAATACAGGAAACTGCACTTTTCACCCATTCTCCCACAAAAACGTAATCAATTTCTAGACAAGTCCATCTCTCAAGGCTACTTGCTTCAAGGAGCCAAACACAATTTTTCATTTAACAATGTGAAGGAACCCTAATATTTCACATTTTTGTGAAGAAAACTGAAAGGAAGTCACTAAAGACATACAGGGGACATTATTAAATCAGTTCATAAAGTACACTACACCAAAATTTGAAAATTCATAGGCTAATTGGAATCTATTTTTGTTTTGTTTTACTTGAATCATCAATGACAACATGTGAAGCCATTTCCCAATCATTGATCATTGTGGGAGACCAATGCTTGGCCTCATACTACAGACTGCTGCATTTGATCTGTTGTCTTGTGACCTTCCCAGAGCTAAGTTTCCGTTTCCCCTCCGAGCCATTTCCCAGAAGTCACATGCCTGATCTCCATTCTAGAGACCACCCCCCAGTGCCTAGCGACCCGATGACGTATAATCACTCCTCCCTCTTCTTCTCCGCTTCCTATAAATTCTGAGACTTCCTTGAATAAACGAGGCTTGATCAGAACCTTTGTCTTGCCTCCATTTCTCGTGTCTCCTGTCCCTATTTCATCCCCACTCCCCTCCCAGGGTCCTCGTTGACTAACCCACGGGTAGGGTCAGATCATCACTGGCTTTCCCACTATTCTCAACCTGACATGTCTCATATAACTAGTTAAAGTGTCACAAGAGTAGTTTTTTGTTTTGTTTTGTTTTGTTTTGTTTTAATTAATTAACTCAGGTAGACCCTCTCTGTCTTCCATTTGAATGAATTTTTCTACACTCTTCTGTATCACATCAAAGCATCTGAGAAGGTCACAAAGATGAAGCTGACCTCCTCTTGGCTTTTTGAACAGGCACAGAAAGATCCACATTTTTCCTTTAAGCAGAGGTGAAGGTAGAAGGTGGTAAATTATCAGCAGCTGTAACATTTAATTTCTTGCTTTTACCTTTTTCTTTTTTGTACTGGGGATCGAACTCAGGACCTTGTGCTTGCCAGGCAGACAGCTTATGCCACTGCGCTATCTCCGTGGCCCTATAATATTTAATTTCTAAAACCAAATTCAGCATTCCTTTTAAGTACAATATTAAAGGCAACCCTTTGAAAATCAAGAGTTCCTTTGTATCCCATCTGGCTTAAAATTTCACAGACTAATAACTTATTAAAAAGAAAAGCAAGGTGGGCTTGAAGACAGCTCAGCAGCATAAGCACCTGCCTGGCAAGCACAAGGTCCTGAGTTTGATCCCCAGTATCAAAAAATAAAATAAAATAAGATAAAAAGAAAGGTCAAAATGGTAAAAAGACATCTGTAGTGGCTCACAATATCATGCTGGATATTAACATGTCCTAGGAGAATCAAATGCCAAAATTTAATCTACAGAACAAGTTTCTGTGAACTAAGTTCAAACCTTGAAGATATAAAAAGAAAATCCACCCAGTAGTTTCCAAAACATATTTTCTGTCTCTAAAGATGACTTGCAACCAATAATGACTCAAAGAGAACTTCTGCAAGAGGGTACAATGTCAGAAAATGTCAAAAAAACATGCACACAAAAATGATAAGCAAGTTCAGAAGACCCAGTATATTTGATCAAAGGAAAGAATAGAGTATTTATCAGTCAGAATCCAATATAAGCACTAATTTAAAATATGCTATAGTTTAGGCTGGGCATGGTGGCACACACCTCTAATACCAACACTTTGGAGGCTCAGGTAGAATCAATCTGAGTTCAAGGCCAGCCTGAACTACACAGCAAGTCAGTGTTTTAAAAAAAAAAAAAAACAAACATATTCTCAAGTTCAGAACTCTTTTGAAAAAGTCACACTCCGAATTATCCCAGCAAAATAAATCCTACAGATGATCAAAAAGAAGAAATCAGGAAGGCAGAAACTCAAAGGGAAATGCTGACACAGCTAGTACTGAAAAAGATTCAGCTTGCCTGTATCTAGGCACAAAAAGGCACATGTTTTATTTTAGGGTATTCTTCTGGTTTAAAGAGGTAATACACAGTGCAGCATGCACTAATTGCAAATATGTTTTCCTTCATTGTTTGCCTTAACCAAATATTACTAAAATCAGACTTGACCCTAAACAAAATAAAGTATCAAAGAGATCTCACATTATTGTTTATCAGCTTACCAGCATCTTCAAAGCACAACTGTAGATGTTAATACTTATGAGAAAATGTCTGTGGAAAGAGAAGGAAGCAATATTTTGTGTTGGAGATTTGCTCTGGTGGGTCTGAAATCATTGCGAGTGCTGTTCAACACCAGTATAAAACTGCCTGTAGGGCTGGCAAGATAGCTCAGAGGTCTAAAGTGCCTGTTTATGCAAGCTTAGGCAGGCACAGTGGACTGTGGTTCAAACCCGGAACCATGCCAGCCCGGCCCAGAAAATAAAAAAGCCTGAAAATTGTCACTAAAAAAAGCCAAAACACACATTTCTCAAGTTCACCTTCAACATCACACAACTTCCACCTAAGTAAATAAAAACAAAACAACTGCCTGGAGGCAATCCAGAGATCTGGCAGAAGGCAAAGCACTTGGGTTCACAATTCCAACATGTGGTTTTCTGTTCCATGCTGAAAAAGTTCAAGGGAAAGATTAACTTTACACTTGAAATAATTAGGAATTAATCTCTGTGCTATTGTAACATTTTTACATTTCTCACATTAGAAGCTCCATCTTAAAAAATTCAGAATTCAATCCCCGATTCCGCAAAAAAAAAAAAGTATAAAAAAAAAAAATTAGAATTGACATGATTCCTGTCAGCTCTCATCCAACCTCTACACTACACTCAATATTCACTGTAAATTTAAAAAGTGTACACAAATACTGACGAACAATACCAAGTGAGCAAGAGAGATGCATTTATTACCACATGGGTTGTCTGTATCTGTATTTACATACAGCATGGTGAAGACGTTTTGTATGACAGGACCTATGCTTGGTTTTCTTTAATTATGGGAGAAGCTCTGAAGGCCCTTCATGAATCTAAATGAAAAACTCTGAACATCTGGCTTCAGTAAAGCCAGCATTTTCTTGAAGATGGGTTCCAGCTATGAATTGTCTACATTTGTGCGCTGGAAAGGCAGTTTTCTGTGTTGCTGCCAATGGGTGAACAACCTGTAGTAGCCTGTGGCTAGTGAACACTTTTGCCGAGAAAACTAACTTGCATGCTGTTTTGGCATACTTGGGCAGAACAATGTTAATTTTTTTTCTTCATTCACTATTTTCATTCACTATTTTCCATTAAAACCCTCAGTTAGAATTTTATAATCATATTTTTAATGATCTTGCTAATGAAAAGAATGTTTGAAATAATGTTAAACTGCTTAGCAGAAAACTTATTTCAGCACACATAACTTTTGAACATTAAAGTCTTTCTGGTCTTTTCCATCCACAATTAATACAGTATTAATTTTTTCCAGGTAGTCTCTTACAGGAAGTTCTTCCTCAATTATTAATCACTTCCTAAGGAAAATAAAACAGGAACATGGGCATACAGATCTTCTCTCCATCGGTCTGTTCACTGAGAATGCTAAAATGAATTTTAAAAAATTTACAGCCTTTAAGAAACAAATCAACTAATGGATAGAAACAGAAATGCCAGAATCCTGTGGGTAGAAGGAACCAAAAAGATCCATTTTCCATAAATTCACTCTGAAGCCTCTTTATAGAGGGTTTATTTGTTTCACAAAGTGTGTTAAAAATTTAACAATATTATACACTGGACTATGAGTAGCTCCATAGTTTTCATATCCCCAGTAGGTAAGACTGTCAGGAATAAAATAGGCAACTGGTTAACATTGGCTGGTTTTAACTCAAGGAGACCTCCTTGATGACTTGTACATCAAAGGGTAACTTTCCTGATTGATTTGCTGTGAGGTAGGTCTTTATTTTTCTTTTCCTGGTACTGGGAATCAAACCCAGGACCTTGCCACTGAGCTATCACCCCAGCAACATTGGCTGATTTTAAAACTCAAATTTGAGGCTTCCAAAAATCCACTAAGCAGTATAATGCTATCCAGGGTTAGCACAAAATTCTAAGCAGCTAAAGATGGAAAGAGTATTTTGCATAATTTCAATACTGTGTATGTATGTGTGCGTGATATACACACGCACACATACATAGTCTACTGTGTTTCTCATTCAAGATTAAGTTTCCCTGTGTACCTACACAAAGGTTAATCAAAATATAAATGAATATTTATATGAATGTTTAAAGTAAAAATTTAAATTAAATTAAAAATTTAAATATAAAAGCTTTTGCTGAAATTCAACATTTATTCATAATAAAACTGTGTCCAAAATTGATGTAGGTGATCCTCACCTTCAGATAAGAGATCTATGAAAAATCCACTGCTGACATCACACTACACAGGGAAATCTTTGAAAGCTTTTCCCTCAAAATCAGTAACAAAACAAGAGTGTCACTCTCACTATCCTGATGTTCAATGTGTCCAGGGAACTTTACTCAGAACGATCAGGTAAAAGAAAGAAAGAAAAAAAGGAATCCAAATAAGAGAAGATGGCAAACATTTTAGAGCTTTTCAAATGTTAACAACTGACTGCAACATGCATGCCCCAAGTTCACCACCACTAACTAGAGATTCAAAAAAATTCCAACAGTAAATGCCTAAAACCAGTAAGTTCAGCAAGGTGGCAGGATACAAAATAAACACAGAAAAAATAATAATAGTAATGTTCCTATAGGCAAAGAATGAAGTCACTGAGAAACAAATCAGGAAACCAAACCAATTCACAGTAGCTTCAAAAAAGAAAAAAGAACTATCTCTAAGACTTAACAAAACTAAGAAAGTAGAAGACCTCTATAACAAAAATTACGGTACTCGGAATAAACAGACTAAAGAGGACATTAGAAAGGGAAAAGACATCTCTGTTCCTGGATATCCAGAACAAATATTGTATTATCTAAAGTATTACCATATTACCTAAATATTGCAGTATTTCCTAAAATTATAACAAAATTTAATGCAATTCCCTTCAACATATCATTAGCTTTCTCACAGAACTTGAAAAAATATTCTGAAATTTTATAGAAACAAAGGAAGACCAAGAATAGCCAAAGCAATCCTGGGCAACAAGAACAAGGAAGGAGGCATTATAATGCTGGATTTAAAGTTATAGTACAAAGCTACAACAATTAAAACTGCATGGAACTGTTACAATGGTGATACACAACCTCCAAATATGATATAAGGGAAATATAGATCTGAGTTCATATTCTCTAAAAATCAAACAATAAATTCCAGGGACAGCGGCAGTTAAGAGTAGGAAGACATTTATTAAGAGGATACAAAGTTCTGACACAGGAACCAGAGGGAGCCTGAGTGGGTTGCAGTTTCCCACTTTACATAAAAATTTTATAGAGCAAAACTCATGTGAGTATGACATGGGTTATGCTTATGGTTAACCTAAGAATACAAGTATAGTCGCTTAGGTAATAGTGATCCAATGAGGAAACAAGTCATGTAACAATGGTGCATGAAAAGAACAAAGACTTCTAGAAAATGATGGGTCCAGAGATCTTGGTCATCTACTGGGTTGACTGAGGTCTACCTAGACTTCATGAGGCCTGGTGTTGTCTTTTGAGGAAATATACAAGTCTGGTCATTTCATCTTTAACTTGAGGCATGGTCTCCAACACATGTGTTTCTGGTCACAATTGAGATGTGTTTCACTTTTTTGACTCTCTTGAGGGCCTAATCCTATCTAATCACCTACAATATTTTTGCCTAGCTTAGCTGTCTGTAATAGTACTGGCACAAAAACAAACACTCTGAGCAACAGAATAGAGGATACAGAAACAGTCTCAAGCAGTTCTGGTCATCTAATTTTTTTTTTTTTTTTTTTGCGGAACTGAGGATTGAACTCAGGCCCTTGCGCTTGCCAGGGAAGCGCTTATTCCATTGAGCATCTCCCCGGCCCCTTCTAATTTTTGCTAAATGGGACAATAATATATGCTGAAGAAAAGGTCTTCTCTTTAACAAATGGTGCTGGGAAAACTAGTTATCCACATGTAAAAGAATGAATCCAGATTCATATCACTCAACCTGTACTAAAATCAAATCAGAATTAATCAAACACCTATACTTAAAAACAAAAACAAAGGAACAGCCAGATAGCTCAGCTGACTAAAGCACCTGCTTAGGCAGAGCATAGCAGCCGGGGTTCGATCCCCAGTGTGCCATGGCGGCCCCAATCACGGGGCACACTGAGACTGGACATGGTGGCACCCAGCTGTAATCCCAGTGCTTGGCAGGCTTAAAACAGGAGGATCACTATGAGTCTGATCTGTATAGTGAGATCCTGTAGACCCTGTACTAAATACATTTAAAAAAACGTTTTTTTTTAAAAAAGTAAAATAAAATAAAAAAAGAAACAATGTATCTGCTGGAAGAAAATGTTTGCAAAACTCTTAAAGACATAAGTATAAGGGGCTGGGTAGATAGCTCAATGGAATAAATGCTTGCCTGGCAAGCTCAGGGGCCTGAGTTCAATCCCCAGTTCTGCAAAAAAAAAAAAAAGACATACGTGTAAGTAAAGACTTCTAAACAGAAGAAGAATCAACAAATGGAATCATATCAAATTAAAAAGCTCCTGTATAGCAAAATAAATAATCAACAGAGTGAAAACCTACAGAATGGGAAAACAATTGCCAGCTACACCTCAGAGAACAAATGTCTGGAATATATAACTATAAAAAAAAAAAAGCAGAATCTCAAAAGACCTAATGAAAAACTGAGCAACTAAAACGAATAGACACTTCTCAGAAAAATAAATATAAATAACCAGTAAATACATGGGAAAAATATCTCCTTTATCTTTGGCCATTATAAATGGAAATCAAAACAACACTGAGATTCCACCTTACTCCAGGAAGACAGGCTATTATCAAGACTCAAGAAAACAGCAAAAGCTGGCAAAACTGTAGTGTAAAAGAAATCCTCCTACACTACTGGTGGAAAAGTAAACTAGTACAACCACTATGGAAATCAGTATGGTGATTCCTTAAAACCTAAAAGAGAATCCCATCTGATCCCACTATCCATCTTCCCCAAAAAAAGTTCAATACATAATAATACAGCAATATATGTATATCCACATTTACAGTGGTATAATCACAACAGGTTAAGCATGGATGTGACCAATATGCCTATCAACAGATGAATAAAGAAAATATGGTATATGTACATACAAACATATCATTTGTAGAAAAATGGATGGATCCTGAGACCATAATACTAACTGAAATAAGTGAGTCACCAAAGGTTAAATATTGCATGGTTTCTCTAATATGAAAGTCACCAAATATAAATACTTTGAAGAGCAAAACAAGATAGCCACATTAAGAAACAGAGAGGTAGACTGCAGAGATGAGAAGGGGATCTATGGAATAAGATGGGAAAGCAGAATAAACAAACATGATCAAGACAAGTATATGTACCAACCCTCTAAACCCAATATGATGATCCCTATGTATCATAAACATATACTAACAAAAAAAAATGTTTTTAAAGATTAGGTTTCCCTGTGTTCATGTGATCAAAATATATTGTGAATGTTTAAATTTTTTAAAACTCGTTACAGTAAAAACCACACTGTCATTAATCTCCCTCAAAATACTTCCCCTTACTTTGAATACATTATGCCATTCCCATTGTTTTTGCCATTTTCTGAAATAGTTCAGGAAGTGCTCTTTCCTGGCTTTACAATCGATAATCAAAACACAGCAAATGCTGCTGCTGAGTGCCATCCAGCTGCAAAGCAGACTCATATAAAAACATCACAGTGTTTTCATCCTTCCTATTCACCAGATATGTACCAAACCATTTCTGGTTCTTCCCCAGAGCTAAAATAGCCATGAAACGTAATATTTTAAATCAATGCAGGGCAGGCACAACATGCAAATAAAGATCCTCCACAAAAAGACCTTCCAGAACTGCTTCAGAAACTGTTAGAACAAGAACAACAGGAAAAGTGGGTTCAAAGAAAGGAGGAGTATGAGGATTAAAAGCAAAGTGTCTGTCACTGAAGTAAGTTTTTAAATTTGAACATCTGTTATAATTCTGTCACACCAGGGGCCGGGGACTTGGCTCAGTAGAATAAGCGCTTGCCTGGCAAGCACAAGGGTCTGAGTTCAATCCCCAGTTCCACAAAAATAATAATAATAATAATAATAATAATTCTGTCACACCTCATATGTAACTCTGCAGAATTCAGTGTTTTCTTAAAAACTCCTACATAGTACTCAATCATAAAATAAAATTTGGGGGTGGGGGAGATAGCTCAGTGGAATAAGCACTTGCCTGGCAAGCGCAAAGACCTGAGTTCAATCCCTGGTTCCACAAAAAAATTAATTAATTAATTAATTTAATTTAATTTAATTTGTTCTTTTTCCTAATTGAAAGCAAGGTTGTTTCTAACAATTTTGTCTCTGTCAATCACTTCTTCTGTATTTCCTTCACACTGTAATTCCTCTAGGTAGTGTAGAGGAATTTCTAGAACACACTGAATTGCTAACTAGTGTGATACAGCCAGTCATACTTGATATTTCCAAACAGTTCTCCAAGATGGTTGTGGCAATTACAGACTTATCAACAATAGCTGAATGCAATAATTTCTCTTTATCTTCCAACACTTTGTAGCACTGTTAAAGTCATAGTATGATGGCTTTGTAAAAATCTTTTAACTACAATATTCCAAACTACTAGTGAGTCACCTGGGCTACCCATTCTGTAAGCCACCTACAAGACTTTTTGCTTTGTTCAAATCTATGTTAACCTTGTCACAGCTTAGTAGCTATAATGGACCCACTGCTTTCACAGGAAATCTGAAGCCCAAGCTGGTGCTAGTGCAAAACGCCCGCTCCACCTACTAGCCCTCCCACCAGTTGTAGAATGAGCCCTCTACTCTCACCCGAGCCTTGGCACAATTCATACTCATTTCACCTCCATTCTTCTCTTCCTATACCTTCTCCAAATCTATGCACTAATTCCTCCCAAAATTCTTCCCTAAGTTCCTTTAGATACCTCAAAAAAAGCATTGCTGGTCATAAAATTATTCGGTAATTTTTTACCTATTAAGTTCATAAGTTAACCTTAAATGGCTCAAGTGCAAGCATTCTTATGACTTGAACATCACTCATCCAAAGCACACAACACAAACAGCTGGGCATGCAAAAATACATCAAGAAAATACTTTTTCCTAATAAATTACTTGATGACAACCAACACTAAAAAATTAAATCTATCTATATCAAAGTTTGAGTTTGGAGTGTTTTGGGTTTTTTTTTTCCTCCCTTTTCTGCAAGTCAGAAACATTAGGTATAATATCTGCAAGTCAGAAACATTAGGTATAATAACTGCTTCAAATCTGAAAAACATTCTCAATAAAATTATGGAGAAAAAAATACAAAAAAAATCTGAAATACACTGTTATAATGGCAAGGCAGACTATAAGACACATAAATGTGTATCATCCACATCCCAGTATATATTTTAACTCAACAATAGCTGAAAATGAGGGAAATAAGTTTCCCTTTAACAATGCCAGATCCCTACACAGCTGTTATAGCTCCCCTTGGAACACAGCAGTGAGTCTCAGCAGGCTGTTGCCTAGGCAGTCAAACAACCACCTAGTACCTTCATAGTCCTGCAAAGACTCAAATGTTTGCAAAAAAGATACAAAGCTAATGTTAAATGCACCCAATGATTAAGTGTGGTGCCAGGAACCAAATATCACACTAATAGCACTGGCATCCCTCTGAAATTACGTGTGCATTATATATATCAGGAAAATAATTATTTCCTATATGGTTTTAAGTCCTCCTTAATATTTACTATAAAAATAACACTTAAGGATAGCAGTTTATTCATCTTTTTGAAATAAAGGATAATCTATAAGGATCTTCCAACTTTACTCAGTTTTACTGTCCTATAAATGATCAAACCTCCCAATGCCCTGTCCAGAAAACATTTAAGAACTATGGTAGTTTTTTATTATAATAGTTTACAAACACTATGTGTGTGCATGTGTGTCTGCGTATGTATGCACACACAGCTACAGGTACCTATAATCCTAAAATAGTCCTCAAATTGGGAAAAATGACTAAGTCAAAAATAATCATTTGTTCATTCAACAATAATGCATTGAGTTGCTAAGCTAAACACTAAAGATTTAACAGTGGATAAGTTTTATTTCCTAAAACAATTTTAAAATAATTATGTATTACATATTCATTCATGTTTCCAAGAGTGACATTCTACAGTCAATTCAAATTCCTACCAGTTTCAATAGTTTATTCAAAGCTGCCAAGATTTGAAATAGTTGTAAAGAAAGCAAAGTAAATCTGCCTCATAACTTCTACAATAAGAGCCATCCAAAATTCAAACAGGGGCCAGGGAGATAACTCAGTAGAATAAGCGCTTCCCTGGCAAGTGTAAGGGCCTGAGTGCAATCCCCAGTTCCACAAAAAAAAAAAAAAAAATTCAAATAACTACCATATGATATATTTACTTGGTGGCTACTAAGATGTCAAAAGATCTAACCAAAAAGAAAAAGAAAAAAATACCAGTTAACAAAAAACCAGCGCTCCAACATGTTTTAAAATTAGACATAAGGGCCAGCCAGCCCTTATGCAGGGACTGGGGTTTGAGCCCCTGCTTGCCCTGCCAGCCCTGCTGCCCCTGCGGCGTGCTGAGAGGGCAACTGAGACTGGGTGTGGTGGCACACACCTGTAATCCCTGTGCTCGGGAGGATCACTACAAGTCCGATCTGTATAGACCCTGTACTAAAATACGTAAGAAACAAATTAGTAAAATTAGACATATATGTTAGCAGCTTAATTTCATGACAGCAGATTTTTGCCCTTCACTACTCCTATGCACAAAGATGATAGTTGAAGATTATCATCAACTAACATGACCATTATCCTTCACATGAAAGGAGCACTAGAATTCCTAACACATTTTAAAAATGAGTATTTGTTTTAGAATACTACATCTAGAGCCTGCCTAGTTAGTATGGGTAAGGTTCTGATTTGACCCCACTGCTGAAACAGAAACAAAATACTTTCTAGGGAAAGAGCAAAGAAACCATTACAACCTTAGAAAAGTATACATTAAATGTATAAAAAAGTATACATTAAATGAGACTTTTGCAACAAAGCAGTTTCCTGCTCTGTACAGAAAAAATTTTCCACGTCTAGACTTAGTCATGTGCTATTTGTCACTAATGGTTTAGATCATTCAGTGTGATGATTTTGCTCCCTTGGGAACAAAGCAATGAAATAAAAATATCCCAGTGTCTGATCCTCAGAACATCCTAGACTATGTGATCAATCGACTCTAACTGGCTTAATATATTAAAAGAAAAAATATTAATTATAAACATATAATTAAGTCTAATTTAGCAGTGTGAACATTAAAATATCACATTGAGAACATAGCTCTATACTACAGGAGCCCACAAAATGTTATGTCTCCATAATCATGACAAAAAAGATCATATGGCCTCTAAGGCATACACCAAGTAGTCTAAATAAACTCAATTACACCACTCTCACAGAAATTCTTTTTTTATATGTGGCTGGCTCAGCCCATAGCATGTAGTGCTGAAGATTGAATCATGTTCCCTGCTGCTTTAGACCACTGAGCTATCTCTCCGGCCCTCTTTTTTCCAATAGTAATCAGATGCTTCAAATACCATAAATAAATTATTTAATGCAATGCTTCTCACACTGAAATAATCTGAACTTGCCAGATCTTTGCTCCTTCTTTATGTCCTCCATTCTCCACACTGGCTATAAAATTCTTGTTGCATTTCAAGTAAACTGGCCCATTTACTTGAGTACACCACAATAGCTCAACTCAAGTGGAGAAGACTGCAAAGAATTTTGCAATGTGATTGTAGTTCTCTCTGGATAATCAGCTGCTTTTACCAAAAAGCAAATGTTTTAACCTATCTCCAATCAGTATAAGTTACCAATGACAGCAATAGAAAATCAAATACTAAACAGAAAAAAAAATCTTAATTTGCTTGGGTATTTTCCTGCCTTGGACTTCTTCCTTCCAAATTTCTGAAAAGCAACACAGATGATTCCTTATAATTTCTTTGCATTGGCTAATCTTAGAGAAAGTGTCAAGCAAATGTTGGAGTTTTCAGTGTTTTGCTTATGGCTGAAAAGCATAAGTATTTAGTGTTTATTTCATAAAAACCTAGAAAGGCATTTTTGGAACCTTCCACTAATCAAAGTCTGAAGAATCACCTGACTAAAACAGTACATTAGTCACTGTTCTTTCCAAAGTTAAATCTGCATTCTACAGCTTGATTCTCTGGTTGTTTTTAAAACACACAGATGGGATTAGAGCTATCAAAGGGCTACTTTTCAATTGCCAAATTAACACCATAAATTAAAAGTTCATTTTTTCCTCATGGAATTCTGCATATGATTCACATGTCAAAAAACAGCTTAGATTCTACACATTTACTTTGGAAACCTAAGAGACACTTGTCAAATTACAAAGCTATTGTCAAAATACTACAGTGACACTGAACTGTTACCAAACAGACAGAAGTCAATCTTTAATAACAAGCTGCAGTTGCTGGTGCCGCTCTCCCCCTAAGTCTGAACCATGGTCTAATTGTTCAGGGTCCTTTATCTAAAAATGAGACCCTTGCAGGGAGGTCTGCAGCTTTTTCTATGCAGTAACTTTTTCTATGTAGTACCATTTTCTACACAGTAGTGGCACTACACAAGGACTATTAACTTCTATGAGGACAACAAGTGGATTGCAGCCATTCACAAACTTTATATGGACACTCACAGTTACACTAAAAACTATTCAGAACTCTTGTTTTCAGTTATTTTAACAGGGCCGAGGAGATGGTTCAGTAGAATAAGCACTTGTGGCAAGAGCAAGGGCCCAAGTTCAATCCCCGGTTCTGCAAAAAAAAATTAAAGACACAGGTTCCCACCATTAGCCACGTCCTACTAGGCCCTCACACAACCAAATAAGAGAGTAGAGGCTCAAGAAAACAATGACTAGCTCAAGAACAAAACCAGTAAGAAACAAGGCTGAGCCCCAGCAGGACCTGATGCCTCCCTAAGCACAGGATGCCACAGTCTCACACAGCACACTGGGCCTCACCTCCCCCTCACCTGGACCTCCTGCTCTAACCATCACTCCTTCAATGCTTGGTTTTGAAGTGTTTCAAAGCAGCTACCTGAGCAGATGTCTATAAATTTCTCACAAAAAAAGAAATTAAATTTCTGATTTAAATACTCAATTTAAAAAGCAATTTACTCAAATGTCCATTTGGACTAATGGTTAACCAAGTAGGCAAAGAGAAAATATACAAAGACTTACTGAAAGGCCACAGTAGAGTATGATTTAAAAAAAAAAAAAAAAAAAAAAAGGGCCCTCCCTCAAAATAGTCATAGAAAAAGCTGACTAGATACCCAAGGCTCCAAAAAACCAAACAGTGAATTCAGTGGAGTATATTTATGCCAGTAAGAAAGCTGAAAGAACACATGCTAGGTTTTAACTATTTAAATTATCTTAATTCAATTTTTTACTAATAATTGAAATTAACTCTCACCTAATCTATCCTGATTTTTGTTATATGAATTGCCTCTAAAAAGAATTTATAAGCATACTACCTGAAAATGTATAACTGCAAGCATTTACAAGCAAAAGAAATAAATAACCCAACCTGTGAGACAATCATTATATTCACCCCCTCATCAACCTTTTGATCTTAATTAAGCACTCATGCTTCTAGCTTAACCTTTCTCCAATTCTGAAGACAGAATAAAGTGTACACAAAAACTAGGAAAGGTGCTATTTTAATATTAACACTGGTGCACTAGGGAGATGGACTGGCAATCTAAGTGCCTGCCTGGCAAGGGCGAGGACCTGAGTTCAATCCCTGGTACCGCATGCTGAGCCGGGCCATGCGGGCCCGAAAGTAGGCGGGGTGGCACATACCTATAATCTCAGCACTACGGAGGCTGAGACAGGAGGATCACTACGAGTCTGAGCTGCACAGAGAGACCATGTACCAAATAAATAAATAAAGATGAATTTTTTAAAATATTAACAATGGTTGAAAATAGCATTTTCTTTTATAAATGTCATGAAACAATTTCTTGAAGAGGATATAACTTCATACCACAAAGGATCTATGTTATAAAAGGGAAAGGAAACAAGGCATTTGTTTAAAAAGCAAATCTCAAAATGGCCTTAATTCTTAAAGAGTTCCCCAAATACGTATTTGGAGAAACAAAAATACTCAAAGAAATGCTAAACAGATAAATCCAGGAAGCAGGTATATATTAGCACTTAGATGCCTACATATTACCATATTAAGATCCACAGAAACAGCCTTCAGAAAGCACAGTGTCGTCTCAACCATGGAATCTAGTTTAGAAAGCTATGAAAAGAAGCTGGGGTATAACTCGGTGGAAGAGTACTTGCCTACCACGTACAAGGCCCTGTGTTCCATCCCACCATACCTAGAAGAAAGCAAACTAACTGTAGAAAAATTGGAAGTTCCATCTTTCTTTCAAAATATAGTAGTACTAGGGCTGGCAAGATAGCTCAGCAGATTAAATTGCTTGTTTAGGCATGCAGAGGGACCAGGGATTGATCCTCCTTGTGTCTTGCCAGCCCTGCCCCCGGGGCCCGCTGAGAGGGCAATTGAGACTGGGCATGGTAGCACACCTGTAACTCCAGCTCTTGGGAGGTTGAAAACAAGAGAATCACAAATCCAATCTGTGTAGTGAGACCATGCAGACCCTGCACTAAATATATATTTTTTAAAAAAAGGAAAAAAACACAGTAGTGTTTATCCCCTTTGAGCTCCTGAAGTTGCACGGGGAATAAACAAAAGACTTGTGGTTCTCCTGAACCTCTGTCTCTCATGATTCAAAAACTGGCTTGCACAGGAGGTCAAAGCATTTCCATGAGCCAAAATTAAAAAAAAAAAAAAAACAAATGGCATTACTCACTTTACAAAGCACTTTTTTTTTTTTTTTTTTTTTTAATAAAGCACTTCTAAATTTATACCTTCAAGTCAAGAACCAGTGGCAGGCCCAGGTTACTGTCATCACAGGATATTACAGATTAAAGGCACTTGCAAGGTTCATTTGCCAAGTGTAGACTCCAGTCCTGAAGTTTAAATCCCAAAGTCTACTTACTATAATCCGTAATCCCTCAGTCACAGAATTTATATTTATGAGCAACTGTATGAAACAAGACCTTTTCCTACCGATAAATCATTCTAAAATAATAATTATGAAGTAACTATTTTTGTATGTTTATCAATATTATATATTGATATACAATGGTAAGTATATTTATCATATCATGGTACCACTTTATTCAATGATATATTTAAGAATCAAAAGCTAGCACCCAGCAACAGAAATGACAAACCAATTCAAAACTGGGCAAAGGCCTCAAATAATTGTATCTTCTGAGAAAACGTACAAATGTTAAGCACATGAAAATATGCTCACACCATTAAATAACAAAGAAATGCAAATCAAAACCACAATGAGATACCACCTACATCCATTAGGATGGCTACTATTTAAAAGGGTGGGGGAAATAAGTGAAGGTGATGATGCAGAAAAAAACATGGAATCCTTGTCAATCATTTGTGGAACCATAAATGTAAAATAGTACAACTACTATAGAACACAACCTGATAGCTCCCACAAATATAAGAACTATGTGTGGCCAGGCGTGATGGCACACACCTATAATCCTTGTACTTTTAGAAGGCTGATGCAGGAGGATCAAGGCAAGTTCAAGGCAAACCTGGACTACACAGTGAGTTGCAGGGTACCTTGAACTACAAAGTGAGACCCTGTCAAACAAAACAAAACCACGAACTATGTATGACCCAGCAATTACTTTTGTAGGTATACACCCAAAAGAACTGAAAGGGCTCAAAAAGATACTTATACAACAAACGGCCATAGCAGGAATATTCATAACAGCAAAAATGCAGGAGCCAGTCAGCTAGCTCAGTGGACTAAGGCACATGCTTAGACAGAGCAAAGCGGCCTGTGTTAGATCCATGACATGCCGAGCCGGCCCTGCCCCGGGGCACACTGAGAAGCAATTGAGACTCAGCATGGTGGCCCACACCTGTAATCCCAGCACTTGGGAGGCTGAAAATAGGAGAATCACTATGAGTCCATCTGTGTAGTGGGACTCTTTAGACCCTGTACTAAATTTTAAAAAAGTAATAAATACAGAAATAATATTGTCTACAGCCATACCACCTTGAACGCGCCCGATCTCATCTGATCTCGGAAGCTAAGCAGGGTCAGGCCTGGTTAGTACTTGGATGGGAGAAATAATATAAATGCCCCTTAACAGATGCATGGATAAACAAAATGTAGTATAGACATACAATAAAATAATCACCTTTCAAAAGGAAGAAAACTTTGACACATATAAGACAGATAAACCCTGAAAACATTATACTAAGTGAAATAAGCCAAGTAAGAAAGACAGAGCATATGGCTGATACCATGTATATGAATTATCTAAAATAGGTAAGCTTCTAGTGTCAGAAAGCAGAACAAGGGTACCAAGAACAGCAGGAGAAAGGGGAAGAAGTTATTATTTAATAGATTTAAAGTCTATATTTGGAATGATGAAAAAGTTCTGGAAACAGAGGTGATAGTTGAACACCATGAATACACTCATTGCCACTGAACTGTACATTTACAAAAGGTTAAAATGATAAATTTAATGTTTATTTTTGTCTATTTTTGGTATATCTTTACATATATTTTCACCACAGGATAAAACTCAGGTCCTGTATTTGATTTCCAGTACCAAAAAATGATAAAACTCAGGATTTAAATTGATAGTACCAACAATTACTTCAATATATAAGCACAGAAAGTGCTTGTCACTATTAAAATATTCCCTAATAAGCATGTGGAGCCATCCAGCAGGATACCAGCTTCCAAATACTTTTCATGGTATAGTACTATTGGCAACTAATGTTAGAGACCCACTTTCCCAACTAATTGAGGGAAACATTAATTACAATTTTGTTTCTACCACAAACTTTGAATTTAGTATCTGAGACCAGTAAACACAACGGAAGGGAGAAATGAATAATAAAATCAAACTCATTTTAAGTTAGAAATAGAGAAAATGAAGTCAAGAACATAAAACTGGCTCATGATAAAGTAATAACTGAAACAACCCAAGTTGTTTCTGTTCTCTTAGTATTTTTCCTACACTTAGTTCTGCCTGAACAAATCACTTATCCTCCCTCTCAAGACATAGACAGCTTTCATTTTAAAATTCAAATCTCTTGAAAAATTACACTCCAAAGATCACTCTACAACTAATCTACTGAGTTAATTCCCATACCCCCAATCACTAAAGTAAGCTGGCACAAGTTGCTGCTATGATGTCTCTCCGGTAGGTGGATGTTCAAAAAGAAGGGGGTGGTGAATGAAAGCAAGACACAGGAAAAGGAATATTGTGGGACTGTCATGCTTCAAGATTGTATATGGTGAGATTTTTGGACTTATGTGCAAACATCAGAAGTATATAATTCTTTATCCTATTATTAAAATATAATCTAAT
>NW_004524610.1:14041900-14050727 GCF_000260255.1 Octodon degus
AGATACATTCTCTTAATGAATAGAGGGATTTGTTCTAATGGTGTTTGTAAATAGACTATCATGTCCGCATCTTGTACAGCAATTAACCACTAGGAAGGATGTATGCAATGTGTTAATTATTGAAACTGTCCTACTAATTTGATTTGAAACTCTCTCATTGCTACTTGTTTCTCAATAAAATTATGAAAAAAAAAAAAGAAAGAAAGAAAGAAAAGAAGTAAGCTGGCACAATATGCTGTGGGAGTTATTTCAGAAGAACAAAGGCAACTAAATACAAGTCCTTAAAAAATGGGAAATCAATATGCCTAACCAGCCTCACTTTTCTTACAGGCAAAAAGGACAAAAAGACTGTTCACGGCTAGCTGCATGACTAGAAAAGAACAACTGTTCACATACTCCACATCCATAACAAAATACACTTGCACAATTGTAAGCCTTCCACCAAACTGGAAGCTCTCAGTTAAGCAGAGCGTGTTCAAGATTCTAAGCTGAGACAAGCAGCCCAGACCTCTCTTGGTGAGATGATTTACCTTCCATGGAAAGGTATTTGTTAGTAATCCTGAAGTTGAAAAGGGTTTCTGGACTACTTAAGAAGGAAATACCAAATACACTAAAACAAAAATGTGCAACTGGGTTGACCAGATAGCTTAGTGGATTAAAGTGCCAGCTTAGGCAAAACACAGGGGCAAGGGTTAGATCCCCAGCCTGCCTGGGGTGCCCTGAGACAAAGATTGAGACTGGGTGTGGTGGTATACGCCTGTAATCCCAGCACTTGGGAGGCTAAAAAACAGGAAGGATCACTAGGAGTCCGATCTGTACAGTGAGACCCTATAGACGCTGTACTAAATACAGAAAAAAAAGAGAAAAAAAATGTGCAACTGAAATGCTACCACAAACTTTTACAGGGAAGTAAGTGTTTGTCTTGCTTCAACCACTAAATGAAGGAAATTACAGAATTCAGCTGTCCACATCATCCCACGGACAATACAGCTCATCCCTCTGCCCTTTGCAGACCTAGTGTCTGTCTCAATGTAGTCTTACACTCAAACTTGTCTCACCTCCTGCTCCTTCCCCCTACTTGACCTTCTTCCCCTAATGTCTTGACCTTACAATCTTGCGGAAAACAAAAGCTTACATGTATACAATGCAGAGATAAACAAGCATGAAAAAAAATTATAACACAGGTTAGATGTGCCTGATTCTACCCAGACATGAGTTCAAATCTAAATGTGAGTTTTATACTTTACATTTCTACATGCCACTTTCTTTACTTATATCATGTGGATAACAGTATCGTGTTGTGCGGCTATGGGGTAAAATGAGGTAATGAGTACTTGTCAGTCCAAGGCCTAACACAAAATAAGCACTCATTACCAATGTCAGTGTTAATTAGTACAACACGGAACATGAAAGTTGCTACAATACAATAAAGGATCACAATTTGGAGGCCAGAACAAATTCTCTAGCTGAAGTGATTAGAGTTTAAAGGAAACAGCAGACTCTGGGCTGCGTCTTTAAAAAGACCTTGTGAAAAGTGAACAAAGCAACATTAGTTGTAACCAGAGTTTTAAGCTAGTTTGTTTTGTATATGAGTAGGCAGCAGGAAAAATTTAAAGGCTCTAGTTTTTCATTTACAAGTTAAAAGGCTGCATTAAAGGAAATGTAATATTCTGAAAGTCTTAAGATTCCAATTAAAAAAAAAAAGCTGAACAGAAGGCAGCAAAGAATCATCTGGGTTGTGCACAGGATCTGACAGGGTTGGAGGCAAAGACATAAACTTAATTTTTACTTCCCCCACAGCTACAAGGGAGCTAGAAGTCATGGAGTAAGGGAGTCACATAATAAAACAAAAACAGCACCTTAAAGAGCAAAAGGATGTGATAATACCACAGTGAGTAAAATGATTTACACAGTGGAGACTAAAGGGATGAAAACCAACAGACTGAAGAGACAGGATTCAGACATGCTGGATGTGGGATGGGAAATGGCAGCTATGGAGAAATTACAAATACCCAAGTTCTTGCCCCCAAGTCTTTAACCAGAAGTAAGAGCTTAGAGAAGCCACCTTGTCAGCCATGGTAGTCCATGCTTTAATATCAGCTCCCCAGAAGCTGAGACAGGAGAATCACCATGCATTCCAGGCCATCCACGGCTATACACTACAAGTTCAAGAACAGCCTGGAATACATGGCAAGGCTGACTCAAAAGCCCAAAAAGAAGAAAACAGGTGAAGGGAGAAGAGGGGAAGAGAGGAGAGGGGAAAGGAGGGGAGGGGAGAGGAGGAGAGAGGGCAGAGCCATCTAAAGTCTTTAAATTACAATTCCTTCATAAAATAAAATCTGTATCTCTACCAAATCTGTAATTCTATGATTCTGAAACAACAGACCCCGATTGAAGTCAGGATTTCCTCTGTTTAAAAATAAGAACTAGAAGGGCCAGCCAGATAGCTTAATGGACTAAAGCTCTTCCTTAGGCAGATGCAGGTACCAGGGTTTGAACCTCAGGGAGCCATGCCAACTCCACCCCGAGGGCACACTGAGACATGAATGAGACAAGGCTTGGTGGTGTGCATCTGTACTACCAGCACTCAGGAGGCTGAAAACAGAAGGATAATTACAAGTCTGATCTGTGTAGCAAGACCCTGTAGACCCTGTACTAAATACATAAAATAAATAAGAACTAGGCCTGGGGAGATAGATCAGCAGTCTGCCTGCCTGCCTGTCTGGCAAGCACAAAGGCCTGGGTTCAATCACTGGTACTGCGTGCCATGCCAGCCCCAGAACTCCAGGTGTGCAGTGCCAGCCCTGAAACCTGGTGTGGTGGCACACACCTGTAATTCCAATGCTGGAGGCTGAGACAGAAAGATCATTATGAGTCTGAGCTGTGTAGTTGTGTAGCCGACCCTGTACCAAATAATAAAGTAAGATCTAAATGACTCCAACATACTGTCCAAAACTGAACACTTACAGTTTGATTAATAGGACATCTCTGAGTAGCCCAGAAGCAATGGGATGGGATTCTCCAACATCACATTTTATCTACAAACTAAAGGAGGCCACCCTTTCCATGGAGAGGGCAGGGAAGCACTAAGGAGAAAAGCAGATGCTTGCAGATGATCATCTCTACTTCTCTACCCCAAGAGGAGTCGCAAGTCAACTGTAAGTCAACTCACGTTATTATCCCTTTAGAAGTTTCTGCACAAGAAAAACATCAAAATTCACATTTTACTAACTTATTCCAAAGCCAGCAAAAGATTTCAAGTCTAAATTTCATTACAACTTCTATTTCATTTACTTGTTGTTATTCATTCCACCAATACCTACAGAATTCCTAGGAATACATAAGTAGAGGATTTCTGACATTGGAAAAAAATCACAGGATTTTTAAGATCCAACCTGGTAAATGCCATTAAACTTCTTGGGAGACACAGAAGACAAAGGTCTTAGAAGAATCAGAAAAGACTGCACAGAAAGGCTGACATATGAACTGTTCCTTTAACGATATGAGTCACTTCACAGAGTAAAGCACATAAATGCTCAGCATTTAAGGGGGAGGGGGTGAAAAAGATCAGTAAATTATCATTATAATTTCTTATCTCAAAAAAAGTTAAAAAGCCAAAATATTTCAGGATCATACTCATGGGGAAAAAAAACAATTTCCAGCAAGTACTGCAGGAAAAAATAAAGTTTTTATTAAGTATTTATGTCCTTTAAAAATATTTCTTGGGCTGGCCAAATAGCTCAGCAGATTAAAGCGCCTGCAAGCAGGTGCAAGGGCTAGGGGTTCAATCCCCAGTCCTACCATGCCGGCCCCCGCAACAGGGCATGCTGAGATGGTGATTGAAACTGGGTGTGGTAGCTGGCGCATGCCTGTAATCCCAACATTTGGGAGGCTGTAAACAGGCAGGTCACTACGAGTCCAATCTAGTAGTAAGATCCTGAACACCCTGTAGACCCTTCCCTAAAATATAGGAAAATAAATAAATAAATAAATAAAATATATATATTTATGTCACATAAAAAATGTCAAAACAAAATATTAAATACATGTGCAAAAAGATATATTAATAGAATGTCAATAAAAAATGCTGCCATTGTGTGTACACAGAGATCAGATCTTTTTTTTCCATAATTTTATTGAGAGACAAAGAGCAATGAGACAGGTGCAAATCAAAATGGTAGGACAGTTTCAATAATTAACACATTGCATACTCTCTTCCTAGTGGTTATTTGCTGTACAAGATGCAGACATGATATCCTATTTACAAACACTATTACAACAAATCCCTCTATTCACTGAGAATGTAACTATATATCTATCCTAACCATTCTGAATACACAGATACAAAACAGACATTCATCTGTATCCCCTTTTTTGTTTATTTCTGTCATTTGAATATTATAGGTGTGTTAACTCAGCAAAATATTCTAAAAGAGTCCAGTAGCCCATAATAGCATTGGGTCTTCCACTTGACTGGCAGTGTCAGAAATTGTTGACCTGAGTCTTACAGTTCAACATAACACCATGGCTTTACTTCTTGTACGTCTTTTTTATACTTTTCTGCTGGATGGTTAAGACCAAGATAAAGTAAGACCTATGCAACAAGAGTTGTAGCTTTTGGATCTGATAAGGTCAGTCAAATCCCCTCAGGATTTATCCTGAGATCCTGTACCTCAGATTGTAGATCCTATGTTAGTGTCAGCCATGTGGATGAGTCACGGCCATTGCTTAGCCAATGGGCTCTCTGTGAAAGCCTGAGAGAATGTTTTCTCTCCATGTGATTCTCCTTAGGCACACTCTACATCATCGAGAGATCAGATCTTCATTAGGACATTTTTTTGTTTTAACTGAGCTGACTGATTCATTCCTAAACAAGCAAATTTACCATATATATATGCGTATATATATGTATGTATTCTTTGTGAGATGCCTCAAATCCTTTTCACAGTAATGTAGAAAATAACTTCTCTACATAGACACTTGCATTTTTCACATAACAATGGTGACTAAACTTTAAAAGGACAATCCAGTACAAATTTAAACTGCACTAATTCACAGTATATTAATATCACAAATATTAAAAAAATAATCAAATTATTCTATTGCTGTCATTATCTGGAAATTACAGAATAGATTTACTACACAGTTTAAAGCAATTTCATATTACTTTTTAATTCATGTATTTTGTACAGGGTTTCACCACACAGCTCGAACTCTTATTGGTCCTCCTGTTTTCAAACTCCCCAGCACTGGGATCACAAGCATGCACGACCAGTCCGAACTTGGTTGCCAGCTCAGCACGCCCAGGGGCAGAGCCACCACAGCATGCAGTACTAGAGATCTTATACTGGTCCCTGAGCTTGCCCACGCAAGCGCTTAGCCCACTGAGCTATCTCGCCGGCTCTCAAAATTTTTTTTTCTTAAGTACCAGTTCTTTAAAAGTAACTAGTAGGCTTCTCATAGTCACAAAAATAATTTTATAGTATTTGCCAACCATGCCTAAAATAAATTACTTCTACCTATAATACAGTATAATTCTTCATTTACACCCAAACCTAACTCAGTGGAAAACAAATACAGAATTCCATTATACTATTTTCTATTTTTGGAGAAGAAATGGTTTTTTGAAACACAGCATTATATTTGTGTTAGTATGGTATGCACCTGTATTTGTAATGTTTCCCAACATTCAATAAGTGTCCCAAGTACTTAGAATCAGCAGTTCATATTTAATACTTAATAAAAGAGTCATGACAGTGACAATACAGGGCACAAAAATAAAACTAAACCACATTTATTCTGGAAAATAAAACCTACAAAACTAAAAAGAACAGTTGCTTACAGGATGAACATTATCGAGATTAAACTGCATGGGGAAAAGAAAACCCAATTTACAAAACCAACATGTGCCTTTAAAAATGCCAGACAACATGATGTAAGTGTTATGTTAATCCATTACAAAACAGTTATTCCTAAATTCAGGTTTATACTTTAACTCTTGATGAAATCTCATCTGTTTACTCAAGTCAGAGAAAATAAAGCTGTCCACAGGTATCAGGCAGCAGCTCATTGACCCAGTATTACAGGGCTGACCTCCATACAGACAATTTAGTTACATTTTATGTTGGAATAAAAGATAAAGGACAGGATACAAACCACTCCTCATTTCCTCTTGAGGACAGACTTTTCAACTAGGCACTATGTAGGAGCTCTCCCATTTCCAAATTTCCAGTGCCCTGATATATGGCCCAAGCCAATATCAGAAAAGGAAAAAATAAAAAGTTACAGGTATGCATCAATATGCAAACTCTTGTAAGTTTTTGTTCCAATAATTGAATACTAAAATAACACTAAAAGAGCTAAAGGATCACAAACAATAAAGTGATCAGAGACCTTAGCATCTAACTTTATCCTGTTTTTCTGTATGTTGATGAATACATAAATATCAAGCTTTTATTTTGCTCTATGTCATTCTTCTATATATAGTGTAGACACTGTGCTATGGCTAAATGAAATGTGATGTAATTTTTTTTTTTCAAAAGAAGCCTAATTGCTGGGCATAGTAAGACATGCCTATAGTCCAGCATTTGGGAGGCTGAGTCAGGAAAATCATTGTAAATTCAAGACAAGCCTGGGCTATAATGAGCTGAAGGCCAGCCAGAACTTATAGTGAGATCTTGTCTCAAAAAGACCTAAAAAAAAAAAAAAAAAAAAAAAAATGAAGCCTACTTGCCTTCAAATAAACATCCCTTGTTTCCAAAAGCCTAATGGAGTCGTGTCAAAAGGACTTAAAAGCCAGGGATGGCTAAAGTTTGGAAAAAGAATGACTTTAATTTTTTGGACAGGTTGGTTTCTTTGAGACAGGGTCATGCCATGTAGTGCAGCTTGGCCTTGAACTTGCTTATAGCCCAGGCTAGCCTTGAACTCATGGCAATCCTCTTGCCCCAGCCATCCCCCAAATAATGGGATTACAGGCATGCCCCACCACCCTGGCACAAATGACTATAATTGATTGAAACTTACTTAATATATACAAATCCTTAATAATTATGATGATAATAATAATAATCAGAAGAAAGGAAAGACTGGATTAACTTTCTGTTGCTGGGACAAGGACCTGAGACAAACTTGTAAGGAGAAAAGGCTTATTTTGGCTCTTTTCAGAGTTTTTACATCTATGGCCAGTTGACTATAGTTTCTGAGCTGGTGGATAGATGGCACACCCTGCAGGGAGCACACGGGGGAGCAAAGCCACTGACCACAGAGAAAAGAGGGACTAACACTCAGGAGGTAGAAAGGGAAGATCACCATAAGCTACCTTAGGCTACTTAAGAGAGTTCAAAGCCAGCCTGCACCATGTAGTAAAACCTTGTTGCAGAAACACCAAAAAAACAGTCATCATGGAGATGATAGGGAGATTTTAATGTACCACAGACAGTACCTAACATTAGAGAACCACTGTCAATTGTTATATAACGAAAGTGTTCTCATTAAATGGTAAAATGTCCCCACTTTTAACAAATATATAAACAAAAAAAGCTAGAGTGAAATATTATGAGTTTCCTTCTTAAAATTACTTTAGAAAAATATATACATGTTAACATAATGAATGAAATAATGACCTGAAGAAATGTTCTGCTTGTTTTTTCATTTTTTATGGTGGCACCGGGTTTCAGACTTGGGACCTTGCACTTGCTGGGTAGGAGCTTATTCCACTGAGCTAAACCCCCAGCCCTCATGAATGAAATCATGTATCCAGGCAATAATCATTGAAAGTTGCTGGGGCCGGGGAGATGGCTCAGTGGAATAAGCAAGTGCAAGGGCCCGAGTTCAATCCCCGGTTCCACCGAAAAAAGAAAGTTGCTAAAAACTGTTAGGTGAAAGTTTGAGGGGAATTTTATAACAGATGGATCAACTTAGCTGAAAATACCTGAGCCATCTAATCAATCTTCATCCCAAAGAGAGCTAACTATACACAATTTCTCAAGATGCAATAAGAAATAAACACCAACAACTATGAAAGAAAGATTCTAATTCTCCCATCCCATTGCACAAGTCAGACTTTTTTTTTTTTCTCAGTATATGACTTTATAATTACAGAAAGCAAATACAATCCACATGCTAACACAGACAACATGATACAGCTCAGAGGAGCAGTGTGGCGTGGACACAAACAAGCCTTTCAGGGGGCTGCAGATGCGACCAGGACAGGTACTGCAGCTGTGAGCCTCCTGTGACTGTGATAAAGTGGGTGACACCAGGCTGGAGACCCCCAGCCCTGTCCCTGCACCTGTCCGCAGCACCCCATCTGTCTTCTCGCATGGGAGGTGTCACTGGACCTGATGATGCTCTGCTGAGGGCTTTGGGGCCTCCTGGACGCCTTCCTGGAGCCACCCATGGCTGCGTAATTGCTGAGAGGTCCAACAGCTTCCCAGTGAGCTGGGAGGGCGCCAGGGAGGGCACAAGGCTCTGGATGTTTACAGTCTCTGTCGTAGACTCACCACTCCAGAAGTTCAAGTGATTAAAAAAGGTGAAATACCAAAGGTTCTCTGTGATCCAGCCTTCTATTCCCAATGCAGGCTTTTTGCTAAGATCTTGTTCCTTCTGACGCAGATGGGGCACAGTAGGTTGTCCTCCAGGTGGGGTGGCGGGAAGGCACCGGCGGGCAGCAGAAACAGGGCACTCACGCGCCCCTTCTTCTCAGGCACCCAGGCCTGTCCTGCATGGAATTGCAGCCGCACCCAGCCCCGGGCGACTGCAGGGAGACTGCGCCCATGAACCACGCACCACTTGTCACCGCAGGCCTCTGCTGGTGGCTCTTCTGTCC
>NW_004524610.1:14052292-14075102 GCF_000260255.1 Octodon degus
ATATATTCAATATACAGCAAACAAATTTAATATAATATAGATATTATTTGAACATTAACTTGAACAAACCAACTATAAAAACTTTTATGATAGAACTGGAGAAATACGAACATTCACTGAATATCTGATATTAGGGAAATAATAAGATTTTACATTTGACAGCATTGTGGCTTTTTTTTTAAAATGTGTACTCATTATACACAATAAAAAATGCATAAAGTGATATAATGTATAGGATTTACTTTCTTAAAAAATCCAACACGAAATGGCGGAGGTTAGAGTAAATATGGATTTGGGAGATGAAACAAAATTGGCCATATGTTAATAATTAGCTGGAAGATGGGTATATACTATCCCATATATTGCTAAATTATATAAAAATATATTGTTTTTATAAAAAAGAAATGTAACAATAAAAGAGGAAACAAATCCTAATCAGATTATCTTCACCTATGTGTAATCACAGATGATGTAATCATAAAATCTTTACATAAAAAAATGAGCACGAACAAAAATAAACTAAAACAAGATAAAGCAAATTTATCAGTATTAGCAAAAGAAAGAAAAAAGATATAAGGTCCATACCACAAACCTGATAACAAATGAAAAAACAGAAGATTATAACATAGCCACCCCACCCCATATCAGAATGTACTAAACATAAGGGAATTACTGGCTGTCTATACTACTGTATCTGTACCTTTGAAGATGTCTATTTAAAATAAAAGTAACTACAAGCACCCTTAAAAGGATCTATGCAGGACTCAGTTACTTATTTCCCATGTACCTTGGTTACTTTCTGACTTACCATCTTCCCACTTTAATTCTTCTACTTACAAGTGCCAAGAAAGAGAGGGGGACAAAGTCACTAAGGCTAGTTGCTTACTTGGTGGGAAACTTAAGTAGCAAAACTGAAATGTTCCCACTACTATGCTAGAAAAATCAAAACTGGTTTAACTGTAAAATGTCTCACTTAACTGAAAATCTAGTTTGCGGTCCATGCAAATTACTATGACAGCTGGTTTTTCCTTTTTTTTTTGAAACAAAGCTGGACTAGAAACTCTTGTTCAATTTGTTTTTGGATGTGGTGTTTATAGCGGATTATTATACTCTCAAATTCTAAATGCTTCCATCTGTTTTTATGGGGAATATGGCTCATGTTGATTTCAGAAAATGAAGAACTAAGAAAGAAATACCTGAACATCTTTACAATTAGTTTAGGTATACTTGAGTAGTTCTAAGAAATAACAAAACCAATGAAGTATTAATGAAAAAAAAAAAAAATTGAACTGGAAGCTGATTCAAAAGACCTCATATAACAATTTATATAATGAAGGAACAGATTATACTACAAAGCAGCTGAAAATTATTAGAACAATTTGAGATAAATGACCCAACTAAATTTAAAGAGAAATAAAACTTACAAGACTCATATCACTAATCATAATATATGGACTTAATTTGGATTCTGATTCAAACAACCACATACTATGCTGGTTGAATGATAAGAGTTTTGGGAATGGCTTCAAAGTAATACAATGGAGAAAAAATGAAATAAATTTTAAAAGATTAGTCATGGCTGATAACTGTTAAAGCTGAGTAATAGGAATATGTGTAAGAAGCTGATATATCATTGAGTTGATTTAAAATCTTCTAAATCAAACTATGTCATAAAAAAGTAAAAAGAAAAAATAAAGTTAGTATACAACAGAAACGAACTAAAAATAAATGTAAAGGTTAATGTCTAAACAATAATGAAACATTGTAGATTTACATATAGAAAATAAAATTTAAGTAATTTTAATCACCTTAGAATTTCAGCAAGTCATAAAATAAGTACCAAAGCTTAGATGTGGAGCCATCTTGGTGGTCTAGTCACTCCTGTCTCTCTCCTCAGCAAACTCCCAAAAAACATGCCAACAACTTCTTGCGCTGGGAACACACTCTCTTCCAAGACAGCCTCTTTCTGACTTCCACCTGCTCCAACCACTAAAAAGCTCTTCTCATATAAGCTGCAAAGTTCCCTTCCCCTGCTGTCTTAGATTTACTTACACAAAAAGTTTTTCAAATACAGACCACAGTCCACTGGTGAGTTGTAAAACAGGTTGTGGATTGTTGATTGGAATTTCATTATTATTAAGTGGAAAAGAAAATCTCACAGCAAGGCTAAAAATTATGAAACTTGTTTCCATTAAACACACATACATATTCACAGATACACATGTCCATACTGAATAAAAGATCAAGAAGTACTATTTTCTTACACTAGAATTTGTCCCAAAAAAGTTACAAAGGCAATCCTCAAAGCATATTCTCAAAAAGCTGCCTGCCCCAACCAGTCTTACCCTTCAGTTATTTCAAGAGCTAGTTCCTTATATGCTATAATTTACCTTCATCTGAACATCCTCACCACAGTTCATAGACATGGGGTTGTTTGTCAAAGCTATTTAATTTATTGGACAAATATGCACTTAGTACATACTATGAACCCTTTAAAATGTGAAATCTAAATATTTAGGTCAATGTAATCAATTATAATCTGCTTTCTACATAAAACATTTTATATATTCATTCAAAAATTTTCTTCGAGGGCTGGTGAGATGGCTCAGTGGTCTAAAGCACCTACTTAGAACAAGCTTAGCAAAGCACAGGCAGTGAAACCCCCCAGCCCCACAGCCCAGCCAGCCCCGCCCCCGGTGGGCTGAGCTGGCCACACACACACAAATAAATAAATAAATGAAATAAATTTTTAAAATAAAAAAAATTTTTCTTCGAAATAGTAACAAAAACTTCTCTATGTTATATAACAGTCCAGAACACAAGAAAAAGATGTATGTAGTATGCAGAGACAAGTTAACAGATTACAATAGTAAGTAAATTAATCAGAGCTATGAACCAAAAGATGAGGGCAAAAACCCTTGGAAAAAAGATAAACTGCCTGTTAATCAAAGGAAAAGATGTTAGAAAACAACAGAAGGAAAAACAAAACAAACTGAAACACTTAAGGAGAGAAAGCCAAAGACAATATGGTTCATCCACAATGTCAAAAGTAATAGAGGGAAATGTGTCAACAACTTGAAAAGGGCACCATCTCCTAGCTGGTAAAGATCAGTTCCAGTTGAGTGATGAGACCAGAAGAATGTGCCTTACACTGAAAAATAAAAATCCGCTACTTCCTAACAAATTTCCACACTGACAGTAAGAAATTACTCGGACAAACAGTGCAGAGCTCTCATCTTGCAACAGTAATCTCAACCTATGCTCAAGTCTTTTCTAGTTGACTTAGCTTTTACTTCTCGCAAATTTCATGTTCTTTACTTCAGCCCTGTTTGTAATACAACAAACTATATACAGCTTAAAAGATTTCCCTGCAGACTTCTGTGGAATGTCTACATCCAAAGGAAATGAAATCCGTATGTCCAAGAGGCACTGGCACTTTTATGTTCACCACAGTAGCACTAGTCACAATAATCAACAAACAGAAATAACCTAGTGCCCATCAAATTTTTAATTTTTTTATTTTTTAAAGAGTATAAAATAGCTTTAAAACAGAAAAATTACAAGTGATACAGAACTTCACTTAAAGTAATATGAATTTCACAGTATTTGTTGTAATGCATAATGTTGTCTTCCAACTATTGATATTATCAGATATATTCATGCAAAATTGGAAGAAAAAAGAAAAATATATAAGAAATTAAGAAAAGAAAAATGACAAACAACTGAAAACAGGAGACAAAACAAATTAAGAATTATCTGCTCCTTTCCTTTTTTTTTTTTTTTTTTCTTTTTTCTTTTTTTTGGCGGAACCAGGGATTGGACTCAGGTCCATGCACTTGCCAGGAAAGCACTTATTCCACTGAGCCATCTCCCCGGCCCCTTTCTGCTCCTTTCCATCAACCAGCAGAAATTCACAGTTGTCCAAATCACCCTGCTAACATACACAGATAAATCTCTTTTGCCCACTCCATCTCCTATAAGAGCCAAATCCCTTCTTCCCAACTCTGTAACTCTTTCTTTTTGAGTAAATTCATTCCCTTTTCCCCAATATCTGTTGTACCCTTCAGGTTCCATTTTCTGTTTCAAGTTCTCACACTAAAGAAACAATACGATGTTTGCACATGCAGATCTGATTTATTTCACTGAAGAGTATGTTCTTTAGTTGCATCTATTCATGGACAATGTCTCCAATTTATCCTGTTTTATAGCTGAATACTACTCCCCTGTGTAACGAATACCACATCATCTTTATCCATTCCTCAGCTGATGGGCATCTGGGTTGTTTCCAGAATTTAGCTATGACAAATTAGTGCCCATCAATTAATAGATCAGAAAAGACATTGTGGCTACATACATACCAAGGAATAATTACAAAACGCAAAGAAAAATTCTATCATTTGCAACAACACAGATAGAACTGGGGATCATAATGTCAAATGAAATAAGTAAGGTAGGCAAAGAAGTACCACATGGTCTTACTTATATGTGGAATATTAAAAAAAAAAAAAAAAAAAAAAAAAAACCTCATAAAATTCAGAGAAAAATGGAGGTTACCAGAGAGTGAAAAGAGTAGGTAAGGAGAGATGCACAAGCCAATGGATGCTAAGCTATAATTACATAAGGATAAGAACCTCTGGTGTGTTATTACACAATTGACTGATTACAGGCAATGATAAGGTACTACATACTATATTTCAAAAAGTTCAAAGGGAATTTGAATTTTTTCACCACAAAGAAATGATAAATTTCTGATACATTTAATATGACTTAAAAAATTACACAATACACACAAATATGAAAAATCAGATAGCACCCAACAAATACATGTGACTTTTATGTTTTGTTTGTTAAAAATTCATTTAAACTTTTAAAAATTACTGCCAAAATTGTTTTGGGCAGAAAATGACTAAGGTTAAAAATTCAGTAACAAATGCCACCAGAGAGTTCCCTCCAATACACTGGAGTTTTTCTCCCCAAAAGCTGCTATAGATATACCATGGAAACTTTATCAAATGTTTTGCAAAAATCCTACATGTTTTTCCTACAGGGACACTTTTAATCACTTTCTTCAGCGATGAATGAATGAGACAGACATCTTATAAAAATCAGGACTTGTTTCAGGGTATCTGAATTACTGAAAACAGACACAAGAAGCAACATCCCTTGCCTAGTATCATGTCTAGTGATTAGTGGACTGGGACTTGGGGCTAGAACAATCATCTACCTTCTACTCCACTCAAGAAAAAAAGAGAAAAAAAAAGAAAAAGAAAAAGAGGGAGAAAACAGTATCAGTTACCTGTTTTGTTAAAAATTCCAGTCATAAATATATAGGACAAACACTGGCAAAAGTCTGTATACTCTGCAGTACTTACCAATGACAGCCAAATCCCAATTAAATACATCTGCCACTTGAAGTTATTCAATAGGAGACACAAATTTTGACCATTCAATAAATGGTGCTTGCAACTGTTGGCCTCAACAACTCCTTGGTGACTTGTCAACATTCCAGATAGGCTCAACATTCCATTTTTAAAAGATGGGAGGAAGGGAGAAAAACAGACATTCCTGGTCACCACCTTAATCCTTAATTGCTTCCAAGGTGCCCCTTATAGTTAAAAATCAGTAAAAGTATGTAAGTAGAATCTCATTAACTTCTGTAAAATTTCTGAATGAAAATCTACCCCTAGTGACCAAATTATAACTTAATGCAATAATAGGGTACTATGGATCTGGTTTAAGTTATCTGTAGAAAGAAGAATGTGAATACAAACTCAGTTTGAAGGAGTTTACATATTCGCAGAGACAGATGGGACAGCAGCTATGACTATAGGCTCTGAAACGAGACAACTGGGTTCAAATCCCTGCTCTGTCCTTAATTGAACAATAATGAGGAAGTGACTGAAAATTGTAGTGCCTCCATTCTCTTATAGGATTCCTAGAGTAACAACACATTACTTTGAAAGAAATCTGACACACAAGCTTAAATGTCCCATGGTTTCTCTTACATGAGAATTTCAAATTATAAAGACCAAAATCAAAGATAGGTAGAAGGAGAAAGGGAAATAAAGCTTTCTCAAATGAAAAGCAGATCAAAAGATGGTGAGATGGGGAAATGAATACAAGGGAAGGAGATGAAAATAGAAGATGTGTTATGTACTACTTCTACCAACTCCACACAAGGAAGGTAAACATTATGTACAGCAAATATTTTTAAAAATAAAAATTGTACCTACCAGTTACTGTGAGGACTCACTGAATAAACACATGCAGAAGTCTTATAGAACAGGGCCTTGATACTCCTTGAGTATCAAGAGATGGTAGTCAGCACCACTATTTTGTAATTCAACATATCTTTACAAAGAAATCGTATCAAATATTCTATCTAAAAGTATAAATTAAAATATAAAATAAAGTAGTGCAACATAAAAATTCTGCCTGTTAGTTACGAAAACATTTTCACTGTTAAGGGATTGTCAGCCTCAGCTACAATACCAATAATTAACATAATTAGATCTAAACTAGTTAATAATCAGTGTTTAAAGCATGTATTTTCCCCTCTACACTGCCAGACAGAACCAAGCACAGAACAAATTGCCTTGATTTTGTAGTAACTGTGTATCACTTAGTCTAGTTCTAAGTGATATTGCATAACCCTAACCCAAAAGGACAAAAGGAGAGGGGAAAAAAAAAAAACCCTGAAAACTTTAATTAAAATCTAGTACAAACAAAGGCAGGAGTGAAAGGTATCCTGAGAATATACTAAAATTACAAGATTAGTTTGAGCCTGGTACAGAAATTGTTAAAGTTTTTTGTTTTTAGCACTGAGTAAAACACTCATATCTACAATGCTGTATGTGGGCCAAACTGCCTTCAGTGAGAACAATATTCAGATACTTATTTCAAAACCATGGCTATCAAATATGTTATAAATGAACTACTCTCTATTCAATGATGAACACAAGTAATGAACATAATTACTTTAGAGACCAAGACGTACACAGAGGGGTCACTAATTTACAAATGAAATTATACGCTGTCTCAAACAATATAGGTGAGGTGTGCAGGAAGTCAAGGAGTACACAGGAAATATATGCAAGTGGAGGGCCATGTGCTAGGAACAGCCGAAGCCAAAGCCATGTCAGGGAGTATGCAGGAAATACACGAAAGTGGAGGGCCATGTGCTGGGAACAGCCGAAGCCAAAGCCATGTCAGGGAGTATGCAGGAAATACACGTAAGTGGAGGGCCATGTGCTGGGAACAGCTGGAGCCAAAGGCACACAGAATGTACTGTGCACTTTTCAACCTTTATTTGAAATTTTCTGTTAAAAGTTTCAAAAAGATAAACATTTTCTAACCTGACAAGGTAGAAAACAAAACGTGTCAGAGATAATTAGGTACAATAAAAATAGGGAACTGGAAAAAGTCAACTTAACAAAAGATCCTCAGAAGAGCCACACTGTCCTCCATTGCTGTCCTGCACACTGCACACAGGAAGCAGCACAAGTTGCAAATCTGCCCATGCTCTAGGTCCCATCCTGAATCTCACAGCACTGAGGACAGAAGTGGGCCAGAGCCAGTTAGGTCCACACTGCATCTGCCCTACATGTGTGGCCTCAGCAAGGCCCTTTATGGCCAAGGGGCAAACATCCAGAGTGCCTTCCACACACAGTGCCTCCATCTTCCAGTTTCCAGGAGGCCCTGGGAGAAGGAAGAAGGGCTTTCGCATTCCCATATGGCATAATCTAAAGCAGACAATCTTGGCATTAAGAATATTAAGACCGGGCTGGAGGGATGGCTCAGTGGTCTAAAGCACCTACTTTAAACAAGCTTAGCAAAGCAAACGGACCACGGTTCAATCCCCCAGCACCACATGCCAGCCAGCCCTGCCCCCTGGTGGGCTGAGCTGGCCACACATGCATACACACACACACACACACACACACACACACACACACACACAAATAAATAAAAAAAAAAAAATAAGAAAAAAAGAATATTAAGACCTAGATTTTACTGATGCTGATTTTAATTGCCAAGACCCAAAAATAGTTCTGGTCACAAGTATACAAAATCTTGATTTGTCGTAGGCCACACACAAGTCATTATCTGACACTCCAAACTTTCTTACAAACAATTTGTACCCACTTTATTAAGTCTTTCTTCTCCTTAAGAGAAGTGGGTTAAAAGGAAACTTCAAGGAAGTTGTTCACTTAAAAACTTATGAGAGTCTAGAAACAAACCACTGAAGGAAAAAAAAGCAAGATTATCATGGACTCCAAAAACCAAGCTATTGTCTATTGCCACATTTGCTTTCAAATACTGTACTTGGGAAAGCATTTGGCACTATTTTCCAATAATTCCGTATGATTTCCACTTCCTTGTTTTTCATTAGTATTTCAAAATGTTGACACACTCACTGAACTATTTTTGGAAAACCTAGTTCTGTCTACCTTCAGGGATTAAGATAGAAAAAAGTTGTAAGACACCCCCTTAGCTATAGAACTTGGCAACCTGCCTGACTTCTCCAAGAAAACTTCAGCTGGCTGCTCCATCAGCAGAAGAGCACCGTGTAGAAGCTGCGCCTCCACACAAGGAGAATGGCCACACCTGAAACCAGCCACAGGCCTAAATTGCTGACCAACTGAGTACATTCAACCTGTTCCTGACTTGTTTACCTCTCAGACCTGTGGTACAAAATTATTTTAAATAATGGTAAAATGTTCTCAAGATTTCTGCTAAAACAAAAAGGTTTTAGCTTCATAAAATAAAAACAGTAAAAGATATAAGAAAACAGGGTCAGAGAGATAGTCGGGCCAGGGAGCTATCTCAGAGGCTTAAGTGCCCACCTGGCAAGTTCAAGGTCCCGAGTCTGATATCCAATATGAAAAAAAAAAAGAAAGAAAGAAAACATAAGGCCATGCCAGTTACCATATACTCATAGTTTTATACTATAATCCAGAAGGAAAATATTGTATAGAAGCACTATGGCTAAAGAAATATTTTCAACATACCCAATATTTTTCAATCTTTAGTCACTGATAGACTTTTTCCGGGCCAAATGCAATCACTGTATTAATTATCTAATTATTATACTTAAGTCAACTTAACTGTGAACCAGGCAAAGTAGTACAAGCTTATAATCCCAGCACTCAGGAGGCTGAGGTAGGAGGATCACTGCAAGTTCAAAGCCAGCCTGAATTACCCATCAAGACCCTGTCTGAAAAAAGAAAAAATAAAAAAACTCATGAGTGCTGAGAGCCTTAGTTCAGTGATAGAGCACCTGGCTATTATGAGAGAGGCCCTGAGTTTACATGCCTCCTATAATCCCAATTACCTGTGAGGATAAAGCAGGAGGAGGACCAGTGCTAGACCAGCTGGAGCAAGTTAATGAGAATTTGTGCCAAAATAAAAATAAAAAGCCAGGCATAGTGGCACATGCCTATAATCCCAACACTTGGGAGGCTGAGGCAGGAGGATCTCCATGAGTTCAAGGCCAGCCTAGGCTATCTAAGTGAGCTCAAGGCCAGCCTGCACTACATATTGAGACTGTGTCTCAAAAAACCAAAAATAAGGGCCGGCCTGATAGCTCAGCAGACTAAAGCACCTGCTTAGGCAGAGTGCAACGGCCAGGGTTCGATCCCTGGCTTACGGTGATAGCCCTATCCCTAGAGCGTGCTGAGGTGGCAACTGAGACTGGGCGTGATGGTGTGTGTCTACAATCCTAGCACTTGGGAGGCTGAAAACAAGAGAATCACTATGAATCCAATCTACATACTGAGACCCTATAGACTGTCCTAAATACAGAAAAATAAATAAATAATGCATAAAAAGAGCTGGGCATGCAGCTCAGTGTGAAGGCCTAGATCAAATCCCTAGAATTGCTAGGGGATAAACTTTAGCCTTAGGCTAAGTAATATCAATGAAATCATTGTTCTGAGTTACTTTTATATTTTTCTCATGTACACTGACATACATACTTGAGGAATAAAAGATTCCACTCTATAATGCCTCAAACACCTAAAATATCACCACATTACAGGGCAAGTGTCAAAATGTTGCTTGCAACACTACCATTAACAAATAGAGCATTTGAATTTATAAATCTCCATAACCCACTGAGCAATTTAATCAACATTAATTGCTGGGGACATAGCTCAGTAGACTAAGTGCTTGCCTGGCAAGCACCAGGTCCTGAGTTCAATCCCCAGTACTACCACAAGAAAAAAGAATCATCAACACTAATCACATGCACTCACAGCTCTGAGATCTTCCTGGGGCTTCCTAAAACCACACAGCCACTGTGAGCCCACACCTTCTTCAGAGCACCCTTTTTGTTTCAATATCCCCAAAACCCATACATAAATATCTCCAACATTTGTACCTTCATATTAGTGCAAATTTCCACTCCTTATTTACACCTTACCTCGCAACGAAATCATAATATTTAACAGAACCCCCATGAGTTAAAGGGTTACCCTAATGCCCAAATCACATTCAAAGAAAATCAAATTCATGTGCAACTACCATGCATCAGCTTAAAAAGAGACAAACCATGAGACTCAGTAAACTCTAAAATAAGGCTGCCATTTCTGACAGGCAATGTTCACCAAATCTGTTTTTATTGTGCATTTTTAAATCTAGCACAACTATACAATATGTGTAACCAATCCTTGAAACATCACAGGAAAAATGTACAATACATTTTTGGTGACATCAATTATCCTCTCCCATCTACCTAAATGTTGACTCAAACACCTGATTTTTCTGCCTGTTTTTATAAGTCAGCAAGAGTAAGGGAAAAGTCCAATTTCATTCCTGCCACAATTCTTCCCAAATGTAAGCACCACTGTAATCTTGTAAATTTTATTTTTAATCAATTTTAAACCCCTAAATCCAGTGGATTGAACATGAGTTAATTTCTGTTCCCTCCCAAAACCACACTAAAATGACAGTGGAGAAAAAGAAATTTAGTACAAATCCACAAAAAAAAAAAAAAAAGAATAGTTCTTTCTTTAAAAAATAAACAAACAAAAAAAAAAAAAAAAAAAGGCAGAGGGCAGGCCAGCAAATGAGATACGCCAACAGAATTTTAGAAGATGGAAAGCAGATGTAGAAAATGACTGACTTAGCAGAGCAGAGGAAGCTGAAACCTGAGTTCTTGTTTGGGTAAGAAGGAGCCTGTAAAAAACAAGATGATGGCTAGAGAAGCCCTGGAAGCATTGGGAATTGTAGGTTCCAGGTACCTGAGGCTGGAGTAAGAGACAGAGCTGAAAATAGCTTTCAAAGGGCCACAAAAGAGTCCTTCACAATTGACAGGGAAACTAATCACTACCCTACAATTTTATACACTGCCAAACTATAAAAATAATCGGACTGGGAGCAGCAAGTAATCATAAGAGTGGAAAAAAGACATTTTTAACACAAGCAACAGCATAGGAAACTGACCTCCCACAGATACTTCCTTCATGACTACTGCAAGTGCTTATATGATATAAGAGAGAGGGACATGGGCCCAGGAAAGGTGGGATCCAGCAAGAAAGTTAAAGGGGATTCCCGCTACACAGCAGTTCCAGAAATAAAACCAGCCCAGAATGAAGGAAGATCCGGGAAAAAGTATGGCACTGAGAGGCTGCCTCCTACCTGAGCCTAATGGCAGGAATTTTATAGTTCCTGTACTGTTTAGAGCTGAATTAAAGATGGACACAAAGAAAACCAAACAAAGAAGGGGAAAAAGTAAGACAATAATCTTTAGGACAGACTAGCAAGTTGTAAAAGAAAGTATATGCCACCAAAACTAAGCTTTCACACATGCTACTAGAGAATGGAACAAGAGCGTTGCTATATGCAGGAAAGACAGCAGGTAAGCATAAACCCCAACTAAGGTATAAAATCACTGGGCTTCTTATTTGCAATGCATAAAGCGAACAAACAGGAGTAAGCAGACTTCAGCAAGAAGGCAAAAGAGTCTTTTCCAGTGCCCATCCTGAAACACAGATTTAATGACCATTCACACACAAAATACCTTCACAAGGGCCAAGGAAACAGCGATGCTATTAAGTGTCTGTGAAACACTGTTTTTCATACTGCTAGTATGTCTTCTTTTCTTAGAAAATAAGCTTTCTATAAATGCTAAAACATACAAATATTTTTCATTTTTAAACATCAAAAAACAAAAAAATCATGTCAAGAGAATAAACATACCAGAAAATAAAATCAGAAGTACTGAAAGCAGCTGTCTCTGGGGAACAGAAATCTGTCTTGAAAAGAGGGCACTGGACTGCTGCTGCTCCTCACATTCCTAAAGTATTACCTGACTTTCTGAATCATATGCAAGTACTCTCAGGAATGTCATCTGCACAGTAAATTAGATTGCAAAAAGTATCAAACCACATGAAACAACACGGTAGAGTTGGTCAATACAGTTTATTCTGAAGTGTTTCATATTCTACCACATTTTTTTTGTTTAGTTTTTTTGAGACAGGATCTTACAGTGTATTCAGGCTGACCTTGAACACACCATGTAGCTCTGCTGGCACTCAAATTACAACAATCCTCCTGTGTTAGCCTCCCAAGTACTGGGATTACACGCATGCTCTATCACATCTGGCATATTCTTCTAATACTGAAAAATAAGACAGAAAACATTTTTCATGCAAGATGAATGGAGTACTCCATTCCACCATGACCCAAGAAACACACAACCAGTTGGGGTATATACAGCACTCCAGGTTCAATGCCCAGCAAATAGTCACATTCAGAACTTCTAAAAGTAGTACAAGTCTGTTTCAAAATTATACTTAGACAAGAGAAAGCAGGATACAGAAAACTAGACAGAAGAGCAAGTCTGTCTTCTAGAGTTAGTGTAGATGCCGACAAATTTCAAAGAAAATGCAACTTCTAGGTAACAGCATCAAATAATTAACATAACCAACCCCAGCAGACAATAATATTAGCCACAAACACTTTTAACAACTCAATTTTTGAGAGTCAATTTTCATCTGTAAAATGAACTGTATGCCGAGGAGCTACTACAAAAAAAGACTGAGGCCAGTAATATGTGTCAGTTATAGTACTGGGCTTGTAGTCTGTACTCCAAGAATTTCCATTCTTTTCTGACAAACTTACTGATTATCAGTGTTTCTGGTCTTACTGGATTACTTACAATGGAATCTAGAACAAAACCAATCATGAGCATAAAATGTTTACCCAGGACAGCTTAGGCAAACCAGCTACTGGGATGGCACCAGAAGCTTAGCGACTGAAGGCAAATCAAGATGGATCAAGCAGGAGGCTGTGTCTATGGAGTAATCTTAAGAGTAAGGAAAGGCAAAAAAAGAAAGTTAGATGCAATTATCAATATAAAGAAAATAAGAGAGGAATATGTAACTGAACTATAGGATTAAACCACCAAAATTCAGAATGTGAGAAACCATGTGAAACTACTATTTCAACAAATAAATGGCAAGGAAAAATAAGAAAAAGGAGCAACTAAACCTTGCTAGTCTGAAAAAAATTAATGAATTAGAATGGACAGACTTAACTGGATCTTGATTCAAGCAATTTTTTTCAAAAGTTGACTTGAGACATGAAAGAACTGAATAATGACTTTGGATATTTCATGCTTTTAAAGAATTCTCAGTTTGGCCGGGGAGATGGCTCAGTATAATACGTGCTTCCCTGGCAAGCACAAGGGCCTGAGTTCAATCCCCGGTTCTGCCAAAAAAAAAAAAAAAGAATTCTCAGTTTGATGATAGCATCCCAATCATGTTTAGAGAACAGTTCTTATCTTCTGGAGACTATAATTTTCTTTATGGAAAACCATGAAGAAAGAACACTGAAAGGGTTTTCAAAACAATACATAAGAGAAGCAGGACTTGTGAACTGTGGTCACCTTCATCCTTGGCAGGTATCTAGACTAGGCAAAATTACCAAAACAAAGCAACCAGATAATTACTGTGTCCACTGGCTCATACTGCTGGTCAAGAAATTATCAGAAGAAGGGTGTGAAGCACATGACTACCCAGCATTTTGGGAGGCTGAGGCAGGGAAGATCATGCATTCCAGCCAAGCCTGGACAACCTGGCAACCTGATGACACCCTGTCTCCAAATGAAAGGGGTGGGGGTTTCAAAATGTAGTTCAGTGTGAAGGCCCTGGGTTCAATCCGCAGTACCTCAAAGAAAAAGTTATCAGTCTCTTGCTTTATGGACATTTTCACAATGTACACACATTCTTTGGTTTACCTTCCTTCTGTCAGTCACATATGCTGTTCCTTCCCCAAGTTTAATAGGTAAATCCACACCACTTGCCCATGAGCTCCCACTTTTCCTGGCTTCCATAGAACACTGTCCCCAATTCCAATTTCTAAAATCCCAAATAAACTTCTACGCACTGGGTTGACAGATTTAATAGACAATAAAACATTAAATAAAATACATACTTTTAAAAGGCCAAATAACGAATGGAGACATTAGATTTCAGAAAACTGAGTAAAAGGTCTAGAACAAACTCACAAAACCACACTGTCCACATGCTAACTCAAGGCCCATGTATGCTATGTGCTGAGCATTTATTAACAGGCTCCACTATACTGTTGTGACCCCAAAGGCATCCTTCCCAATGGAAGAGGCAGGAAATGCCTGTGTTCAAAAGGTGGAGAAATCCCACTATCAGAAGCATTCACTTTAGGTAAGGTGACCTAGGCCTTTTTGCATCTTTCTGTTGATATTTTAGTAAAAGAGGCACAAAGTCAACAATCTAAAACAGTTATCTAATGCAAGTGAATGAAGTGCTTTAGAAGAGGTAAGATGAAAGGAAGTAAGAGGAACCAAGACAATATAGAAAAGAATTCCCAGTGCAAAATGACATGGGAATTACCACACCACTTGAGGGCACTTCCAATAGAGAAGAACTCAATTTTTTTAGCCAGTAACATTTATGTGAAACCTCCTAGCACCAGGAATTGAACTCAGGACCTTGCCCTTTCCAGGTGCTGAGCTACATCCCTGACCCAAACCTCCTGGCTTCTTAATGTTGGCAGTTAATTTAAAGTTAAAATGCTATATTGGGGGAAAATAGGCTCACAGGTAGAGTAAACTTACAAAGCTCACATTTTAATGTCACATGCGGCTTAAATACTATCAATAAAAATTCCATATGTCATCAAGCTTAACACAGTTATATATAAAGAAACTTAGGAGGCTGAGGCAAGAGGATCACAGGGAGCTCAAAGCCAGCCTGGGCTACAAGGTCAGGCTGAACTACATAGTGAAACCCTGCCTCCACAAAAAAAAAAAAAAAAAGAAAGAAAGAAACTTACACTAAAATATGCACATATGTCACACTCAAAATCAGCTTCCTCCACCAACATAACAAAAACGACATTTTCCCTATGTTATTAAAACTAGCTCCCAACAGTCTGCTATATACTGTAATCTCTCTTGCACATTACCATAAAAGGTGGAAGGAATTTGTCAGGTCAGAGTTTTCTGAAAGTTCAGAGATTTTAAAGTTAGTGTACTGAAACAGTTAAACAGTTTCAACTTCTGTTCACCACAGGAAGTCCAAGTCCTGGATGGAAGATTGTACTTCCACTCAGATAACCATTCCGAACCCCTGCCTAGAACCTGCTTACCACACATTCACAGAACACCCACTAGGGCTCCTCTTCACCTGGTAATTTTCACAGATGCAGGCACTATGTGAAGTACTGTATAAGCATGAGCTCAATGACTCCTCATATGGCTCTATGAGCCAGGGATGGCTTTTAACCCCATGTTAAAGGAAAGGGAGTTTGGGGAAATACTTTGTCCCAAGTCACTAGCCTCATTAGCAGCCTAACTAGGACCAAACAATACAGACTTGTTACTGATCTGCTTTAATCAACCTTTCCATCAAAAAAAAAAAAAAAAGAGGAAATAAAAGTACATTCATTAAGCTCATAGGTAAAAATATGAGAGGCCAAGATTATAATAGAATTCACTTTAACATTGGCATCTGGGTAAAAGGGGTCAACTAAAGAGTTACACTGCATGGAAGTAAGTCCAATCAGGATAGGGAGAAAAGGAGGGACCAATCATCAAAAAGCAACAGGGCAGCAGGAAAAATGAAAGAATACCTCTGAAGATCTACATTTCCAAACCTTACACCAAGAACTGAACAAGAGAAGCGGTGTCAACTTTTTTGTTTCCCAAAGTTACCTCATATCTGCAGCCTTATCTCCCAAACTCTCATTTACTTACCTGCACACGAAACACATCCTGACTTATGTCCTAGGTAGCTTAGGAACCCCTGAGCCCCAACAAATCCCACTTTCCACCTTAGTCAGAAGCCTGAATTATGGATCTCCAGACCACTGCTGGCCCCTGTGTTGTTTGTTTTTGGTTTTTTGCTACAGGGTGTCACTACGCAGCTCAGACTCACAGTGATCCTCCTGTTTTCAACCTCCCCAGCACTGGGATTACAGGTGTGCACCACCACACCCAGTCTCAGTGGCTGGCTCAACGTGCCCTGGGGCAGGACCAGTGCAGCCTGTGGTGCCAGGGATCAAACTCCAGTTCCTGCACTTGCCTAGCAGGCACTTAGGCTGCTGAGCTATCTCACCCACCCTATCCTCTCTGTATTAATCCAAATTTGTTCTCTTTTTTTTACAACAGTAAGTAACCTCAACCAAAAAAACAGAAGAACTACAGAATATGGCAGAATATATATTACATTTTAATGTTATGCTTTTCAGCATGTGAATATGTACAGATATTGTAGAATATAAGAAGCTAAAAATATGAGTGTACATTATGACAATGTACATCTATATACCTAGCACTGGAGAGGATGAGGCAGGAAAATCTTGAATTTAAGGCCTGTACAATTAAAGACAGTGCCTGTCTTTTTAAAAAAGTAAACTCAGCACTCTTTGTTATAATGGTGATAGATCCACCTCTAAAGCTCACTGAGTCTGGAAATTTAATTCAGGCTTGGAAAAGACTACGAAGCAGTCAATAATCAGACCCATAGGACAAGCCTTCTAAACCACAATTATCTAAGAAAAGGGCAACTAAAAGGTAGCATAAGTATTTTTAAGTACTTAAAAAGTTCTTTCACAAATGTTGATGAAGTGATAGAACAAAGCAAGAACAAGCTTACAAATCAGAACATGAAAAACTGAGGTTACATGTCATGAACTTCCCTACCTGCCCTAGGCAGTAAAATCCAAAAGAACCATTTCTGGACCCTATCCACACCTTCTGGTTCTTAACCTGGAAAGAATCGAACCATCCCTGTGACGCTGGCCTTAGTTACCACACAAAATTTTCTCTTCGCTATCTGAAGTAAAGCTTTTGGTTCACAGAAAAATAGTTCTTATTCTCCAACTGATCTCATATGGTTCAAATACACTAAGGCAAGAAAATTGGCAAATGAGAGAGATCTGCATAGTAAAAGTCAATAAAGTAACTAAAAATGTGGAATCAGCTCAGCTAGGCATGAAAGGATTGCTGAGGCAGGATGCCAAAATAGGACTGCTACAAGTCTAAGGCCAGACTAGGCTACATAATGAATTTAAGGCCAGGCTGCACTATAAAACAAGACAGGTTTTCAAAAAACAAACTGTGGGCCAGTCAGATAGCTCAACGGATTAAAGTGCCTGCTTATGCAGATGCAGGGGCCAGGGGTTCAATTCCTGGACTGCCATACCAGCCCTGCTCCTGGGGCATGCTAAAACTGCAATTGAGACTGGGCATGGTGGCGCATGCCTGTCTTGCCAGCGCTTGGGAGGCTGAAAACAGGAGGATCACTACAAGTCCAATCTATATAGTAAGACCCTGTAGACCCCATACTAAATACATTTTTTAAAAAATCAGCTTAATTTCAATTTTTGGTGGGGAGAAGGCAGTAGTATGAAGACACTTCTAGACCACATGACTTCTTCAATACAGGGATCAGATATACTACTTTAAAACAGAAAATTGAGATAACCTCTGATACTCTCATTAAGATATATATTATCCCCAAAACAATGTAAATAATATATAGGTTATCTACCCTTCTAGCCCAAAAAACCATACATCTAAAACACCTCACCTACAGAACAAGAGAACAATTGCTAGTAGTCAAAATAAACTAAACCCTCTATATTCTCTACATGACATTTCTACATGAACTATAATCAGTTCCTACAAAGCTCCAACTTGCTGGGCATAGTAACACATGCCTGTAATCCCAGCACTGAGGAGGCAGAGGGAAGAGCACTGCTCAGAGTTGGAGGCCAGTCTAAGCTACATAGTGGACTCAAGGCCAGCCTGAACTACAAAGCAAGGCCTGTCTCAAAAAAAAAGCAAAAAAGAAAAAGAAACAAAACTCCAACTTGCAAAAGAACCTTTACTAAAAGTACCTCAATATATTAAGGTTCATCTTGACTGCATATATTGCAGGTTAATAATAAGCTTCTCTTCTGGAGGGTTAACAACCTAAGTTAACCCATCAAAACTGGAGAAAAGGAAGGGCTGCAAGTCTATAATATTAGTGGGTTATCCTCAGCCACTAATTAGTGGTCAGCCAACATTTTGGCCCTAGCCTTTCAAGGTCAGCGAAGACTCAGGACATAGGAGATCCTGTACTGTAACATCACGTAACTCAGTTGTGCTACAAATTTTCTGATCAAGATTACTGAGCCACAGAGGAATGTGATCGATGATGTATAGTGAGCCTGCGGAGAGTCACGTGGAGAGAACAAACATTCTCTCAGGCTTTCACAGAGAGCAAAGTGGTCAAGCAATGGCCATGACTCATCCACACAGCTGACACTGACAAAGAATCTACAAAGGGCGGTACAGAGCTACAGGATAAATCCTGAGGGTACTTGACTGACCTTATCAGATACAAAAGTTACATTCCTTGGTATATAGGTCTTGCTTTATCTTGGTCTTAACCATCCAGCAGAAAAGTATAAAAACGAGGTATATAAAGTAAAGCCACATTAATACGATGAGCTGTAAAAGGCTCAAGTCAATAACCTCTGAGGATAACCCACTAATATTATATACTGCTAGACAGTGTTGGATTGTTTAGCTGAATTCAAACACCTATCGCATTTAGATGCCAACAGAATACCCACCTCTGAAAGGACTAGACAAAAAAAAAGGGGATACCAAGGAAAGACCAATTTGTATTTATATATACAAAATAGGACAGATATACAGCTACTTTCGCTTAATTCAATGAGAAGAGGTGTACTAATAGTGTTTGGACAGGATATCCTGTCTGCTTCTTGTACTATGGATAACCACTAACAATGTACAGGGCCGAGGAGATGGCTCAGTGGAGTAAGTGCTTCCCTGGCAAGCGCAAGGGCCTGAGTTCAATCCCCGGTTCCACAGAAAAAAAAGAAAAGAAAAGAAGATAACAATGTATAATGTATATATTATCAAAACTGTCTCATTAATCAGCTTTGAAACTGTCTCATTCATATTTGTTTCTCAATAAAATTAAAAAAATAAATTTTAAAAAAGGGTCATCTTGGAAAGATTCCAAATATAAAGGTTCAATGAATCAATTCTTCAAATATTTATTAAGTTCAAATAACAGGCAGATGCCCCACTTAGTAAATACCTACATATGTAATAGTTCTATCACAGGAGACAACAGATGCATGCACACTGTATAGGAAACCATGCCAAAAAAAGATTAGTTATAACCCCTCATCAACCTAGATGATATTAATGATTTCTTTCCTTTCTGGCACTCACTCACAACTTCTAAATACCTATACTATGACAGCTAACTTGAAGACTGCTCCCCTATATTTAATAACAGCAGGCACTGACTCCATTTTAGACTTTCATCTAGGTTGCTGCCCAGACAGAGGAATGATAGAAATCTTATGAATATCAAGTTGCTGCTTTGTACCAAAATGTGGCATTCCCAAAGGATGCTCTGTCTAGAATCTGTGAGGGAATCATACACAAATGTTCTATTTACTCACGTCTTCGAAAACGGCTGGGAATGTCTGTGTCTGAGGGGTGGGGAAAGAGGATAAAAGTGGATTTGCTGACTCCCAACAGTTCAGTCCTGAGAGTCCAAGATTCTATAAAAGAGCAGTAAATTAGGGTTTGGCAAGTATTTGCTGACTGCTCAAGCCAGCAAAAACATTTACTTGGGGCCTTTAAATCTGTAAGGGTACCCAGTGGTTAGGTACAGTAATTTTGAATCTGGGAGGAAAAAAAAAGTCCCTGGACATTTCTCTAAATGCAGACTGGGTGGAGGAGGTAAGCACATTTTCTTTGTTTTCTCCAAGTAAACATCAGGGACTTCAGAAATACAAAATGTGATTCTCCATGGTATCAATCCCTATAAACTGTACACTACCTTATAAAAAAAAAAAAAAAAAAAAAAACGAGAAATTTATACTTTGGAAAGTTCACTCCCAGCTTCTCACCAGATTAGTTCAAAAAAGGAAAAAAAAAAAAAAAAAGACCATATTTTCCTGCAGAAACAGAAAATCAAACCTTCAAAAATACTTATTCTGCTATAGAAACCCCACTTTCTTAAATAAAATGGCAAAATACAACTTTTGTAGGTCACTAACCACAGTAATACAAGGGTGGTGATTCAGGGCAGAACCTGATGTTAAACATAACTATACAATATTACTAATTACAGAGTAATTTTACCAATAAATATCTTGGTGGAGGACTGCTTTGTCATCTTTGCAAGTATTTTTAGTTGAAAGCAAGTGGTTGGGTAGAACACATGGACATGGTCCTGATTTTTAAATATCTATTTTTACATTCTGGTCACTGGTTAGGTTTTTCAAACTCAATTCTTTAGAACTGGAAATTTGGAAAGGGTAAACAAGAACATTAAGTTAAAATGTAAAAGATGTAACAAGCTCACCAACTCAGATGAGCACACAGCTAATTTAGAACACCCCGGGTTATCACAGCTCTATCAACAATTCCTCAGGTATGGGCCCATCAACAATTCCTCAGGTATGTGCAGATGAGCAAACTGCACTAACACTAGGTCTCCAAATACACCAAGACCCCTTAATTTTTGGTAGATCTGCCTTTAGATTCCTCTCCTGAATATGTGACTTTGCTTCTAAGTGGACTTACTTTAAAATATGTATGTGTAAATTGCTACAAGCACTCCCTAGCCTTTTAAATTTTTATACAAAATCGCAAATATTTTACCAAAATTCTAGTGAAATGATTAGTGCTAAGTAAATTTTTGGTCACTTTTAATCTTTTTCAACAAACCTCATCCAATTTAGATCTCAGGAGTCTGAGGGCTCAATTCACCCACACATTTTCTTGCACATAGAGCTCTTACTACCATACTACTAGAGATAAGTTATAACTGGGTCTTTTCTTTAAGGAGGAACGTTTCAGAAGGAAAAAAATCATGCTCTATTATTTTTAACGAGCAGCCTCTTGTTTTCAGCAATCAGCCTGCACCCAAGCCCACTACTGACCTCTGTGGGAATTCTGCGCAAGAAGTGAGTGAGGAAGATGGACAGCATTAAATTAGCCCTAAATTCACCATTATTTCAAGCCATTACAGTTCTCCAATAACTGTCTATGAATAGTAGATCTTTCAGCAGTAAATTACGGTTTGGCAAGAGAAATTTTACTAATAAGTATTGGTAAAATGGCTGGTAATATTGGTAATATTGGATGGTGTTCTCAAAATGAACTGTAAAAAAAAAAAATCACTGCAGCTCTGATAGGTGACACAGCAGAGCTCAGTTAAAGTTGTGCCAAACTTGCAACCTGACAAATGGCCTGCGCTGGCCCTTACCTCAGTCCAAGACGCATGAGATGCGAGGCTATGGGAAGCAGCCCCACCAATGGTTGAGACAACAATCTGGTGGTTTCTCTGAAAAGCGTCTGCAAACGGAAACTGCAGGATTAATGGCTGCTCTTTCCCCATTTAAACCTGTTCCAAGACTGAGCATTCTAAATCCCAGCCCCCACAGCCAAGAAATACGTTCACGTTTCCTACAGGTGCTAAACCCAACGGAAAATGACAGAACACCGACCAAAGTGTTAATTTTTAATACAGTGCTACAGATGGCAGAAAATACAGACAGGACGAATTGCGATGAAAGAAGAATAAGAATAAAAACCAGGTAACAAAGAGGGGACTGGAGAAAGTAAGAGTTAAGGAAAACTGGAAAGTCGTGTTTTTAAAAAGCATAAATGACAGAAACAAGAGGAACAAGACACTTGGCAGACACACACATGGCATTTCAGATGCAAATCCAAAAACCTGCGGAAACATGTGATTTAGGGAAAAAATAAATCCACTTCCCCTTCCTCCAACCCAAGTCTTAAAAAAAAGAGGGCAGCTTTTCTAGTGACAGGGACGTTTACCACAGGGCGACCTCAGACTGGAGGGAAGGCTGAACGCTGCGACTTCTCCCCCAAAATCTCAGGTTCTAAGCGCTTTACCAAAACAAGCTCGACCTGCAGGGGGCTGCGTCTGGGAAGAGCAGGATGCCTGCCGCCCACCGCAAGCGAGCGGGCTGTGGCGGCCACGAGGGCCCCGCTGGGGCACGCCGCGCGAAGCCCACTCTACTGCCACCGACTCCGTTATCCCCTCCTGCACGCCCCCAGAGAGGGTCCCCAGCCTGGGCCCGGCTGCGGAGCCGCCCGCGCTCGGGATCCGCGGACCCAGGCACCGACGCGCGAGCCCTCGGCGGCGCGCACACGGGGACGGCGGGCGCGCGTGGGGCTGGCGTGTCGCTGCCGCCGCGTCCCAGGAGCTTCGCCTCGGCGCCCCGACTCCGTTATCCCCTCCTGCACGCCCCCAGA
>NW_004524610.1:14075328-14115148 GCF_000260255.1 Octodon degus
CGCCGCGCTCCTTACCCCGCCGCCGCTGCCGCCGCCGCAGTCCCTCGGCAGCTCGCTCGCCCGCCCGCCCGTGGGACACGTCCCGCTCCAGTCCGTCCCGGCCGCCGGCCCACCGCGCCCGCCTCCTCCTCCTTCCCTCCCTCCGCTCGGTTTCAAATTGAAATTCCCCGGCTGAGGCCGTCAGAGAGCTCGGCACGCGGACCCGCCCCCTCGCGGCGGAAGCCCCGCCCCAGCCCCGCGCGCGCCCGCCCTCCCCCGCGCTCGGCCACGCCCCCGAGACCGGCCACGCCCCCGCGGCGCTGGCAGCCCTCGGCCGGAGGTCCGGTGGGATTTGCGGAACCCAGCCCCGCCCCCACCTCCCAGGTTCCCGGCGCGGCCCGGCGCGCTTGGCCCCCAGAGGCGCCTGGAATAATGACTGGGAGTGCGTGTTTGCAAGGCCTTCTCCCGGCCGAGCCTGGCCTTAAATGCCCTCTCAACTTTTAAAGTTGTTCCTTCAAAGTGCATTCACTCACTAGTCTTCCTTTGAGCGCTGGTTCGGTGGCGGACCGTAGAGTAAATCCAGGAGACACAATAAGGGAAACTGGGTCCCCCTAGGTCCGGAGTGAAAGAAGTGCTTTCACGGGAAGGCCGTAAAAAAGACCATTTGTTCCTCCTGTGGGAGGGCCAGGAGAGACCGGGGAAGCCCTGTGGAGGAGGGGCCTTGATGCAGGGCCCCGAAAGGGAGTCGGTTACTCCAGTCGCAGGCCCGGAACCTGGATTGCAGCCTGGGAAAACCTGAGCCGGGGAATTAGTGTTGCAGAGTCAAAATTGTAGACGCACGCACGCTCACATTCATGCCCTCCCTGCTTCCCTTCCTCCGTGCCCTTAGGCTACCTGTCAGACTCTACTTCATCTTTTTTGAACGTTATCCTGTGAAACTGTAGCATCCGCCAAACCTGTACCTCTTCTCCTTTGCTTCCTTCTAGAGATTCATAGTGATCCTATGCCCAAGTCACGTTTTCTTTGTTAAACATAATATTCTGTAAACTTAACAATGTTGGTGGGGCAAAGGAGGCTGAAACAGGAGGATCAGCCTGAACAACTAGGATCCTGGTTCACAAAAACAGAAAAAAATAAAATTAAATTAACAATGTCAAATGAAATCTCAGCTACCGTAACTTCTGGGTGCATGATACCTTCTAAGGACAAAAATAGTAACAGTTGTTATGGTTTGTATATAGGTGTTCCCTGCAAAGCCTCTTGCAGTCATGGGGTGGCTTCTGGAGTCTGTAATTAACTCATGATCCACTGGGATTATGGGTGTTGAGCGCTGCTAGGATTATGAGTGTGAGAACTTTGCCCAGCCTGGGGCAGAAAGACTGAATGCAACAGAAGAGAGACAGAGAGACACACTTCCTCTCTGGTTGCCATTGTTGCTCCTCCTCCCTTGGCTCTCTTGCTCTTTGCCGCCACCATGAAAATTTGCACTCTGTCGTGTGCCACTCTGCTTTGGAGCCAGCTGAGTACGGACTGAAACCTCCATACTGTGAGCTAAATAAACCTTTCCTTCCTTCATTTTGGGTGTCAGGTATTTGTCCCAGCAGTGAGAGAAGAGTGACTGAGATACACGTTATCATTCGAACCTTACAATAACCTATGAAAAAGGTAGGGTGTGCATTGTCATTACATCCAAGAAGATGGGAAGATAAACAATTGGCTAAGACCCTTCTGGTAAATAATAAAAATACTATCAGCTAGGATTCATTGTGTGTTGCATGCAGAAAGCATTTTCTAAGTCCCTGTCATGTATTGATTTATTTGATACCAATCCCATATGCTGAGTATCCACCAAGGCTAACTGAGAGGGAACTGCTGATGACACACAGTTCTGGGAAAGACAGGAAAAAAAGGAGGGAGGCTGAGCTGGGAATGTGTATATGTGTATGTTTTCCCTGACAACACAACTAGGAAAAACAACTTCTAAGAAGAGATTTATTCTTGCTCAAGACTTCTGTCCCTGGTTGCTCCGCTGTCTCTGGCCCTGTTCCAAGGCTGAACATCCACTGAGACTATGATTGAGACTGGGCATGGTGGCACATGCCTGTAATCCCATCACTTGGGAGGCTGTAAGCAGGTGGATCACTATAAGTTCGATCTAGGATTGAGACCCTGTATACCCTGTCTTAAATACAAAATAAATAAATAAATAAATAACTTTTACTCTAAAATCAGTACAAAACAAAGATGTACACTGTCACTGATCTTATACAGTATATTCTGGAAACTCTAGCCAGAGCAATTAGACAAGAGAGGGAAATAAAAGGAACGATAGGAAAGGAAGAAATAAAATTATTATTACTCACAAATGACATGATACTCTATAGGGAAGAGCCAAAAAACTCTACCAAAGACTCCTACAATTAATAAATTGCAGTAGTATAGTTGGAAACAAAGTCAAAACTCAAAAATTAATAGTATTCCTGTACATGAACAAAAACACACTGAGAGAAAAATTAGGGAAACCGCACCTTTAACAAAAGCATCCAAAAAAGTGAAATGCTTAGGCACAAGTCTAAGGCTGAACAGCATGGCAAGGGTTGACAGTGGAGCAAAGCTGCTGGCTTCACGCAGCCAGAAAGCTAAAGAGGGGAATAAAAGACCCAATAGTCCCTTGTAGGACCTCCTAAAATAGCCTGATTTCCTCTAACTAATAGCACTGATAGCAGGAAAGAGAACCTTTGATTTGTGAATTTTTCAGGGACCTGAATGCAACATAAGAGAGACAGAGAGACAGACTTCCTCTCTCGTTGCCATTGTTGCTGCTACTCCTCCCTTGGCTCAAGACCCAAACAGTACAGAGCATGCTGTAAGACCAAACATTACAGAGCATGCTCAGCTACTAGGAAGACTGAGGCAGGAGGACTTTCAGTTCGGAAGCCTGCCTAGAAAACTTAGTAAGACCTTGCACCAAGAGAAAAATGGCTGGGGTGTAGTTCAGTCATAGAAAGTTTGCCTAGCATGCACGGATCCATAGGTTCAATCATCAGCACCACAAAAATAAAATAAAATAATCCAGGTGGTACACACTTATAATTCCAGCACTCAGGAGCCTGAGACAAGATGGTTGACATAAATTCAAGGTCAACCTGGGCTGCATAGTGTGTTTAAGACCAGCCTGAACTACATAATGAGACCCTATTTAAAAAAAAAAAATAGGGCTGGGGAGCTAGCTCAATGAATAAGTGCTTGCCTGGCAAATGCAAGGTCCTGGTACCACCAAAAATATAAAAATAAAAAAAAATTTAAATGAAGCAAAATCAAAAGACAGATATGGGCATAAATAATAAAATATAATGCCCTTATAGAAAATTATATTCCTATAATATTCTTTGTTGAAACATGTTCATCACTTTCATATAACACCTTTTAAAAAGAATTTTGAGGGGGCTGGTGAGATGGCTCAGTGGTCTAAAGCACCTACTTAGAACAAGCTTAGTGAAGCCCAGGGACCACGGTTCAATCCCCCAGCACCACATGTCAGCCAGCCCACTGAGCTGGTGGGCTGAGCTGGCCACACACACACACACACACACACACGTAAATAAATAAAATATTTAAAAAAAATAAATAAATAAAAAGAATTTTGATAAGCTGAACTATCTCCATAAATAGGTGATCTCGAGCATGTGGAAGCCAGAAAGAGTTAGCCTAAAGAAATGATTACAGGAAACGAAAAGGTTGTAATCAGACAGGCAAAGACCATTGTGTGGGAGAGTTAGATTTTGTGGTGTGGCCCGAGATTTGTCTGGGACCAGCATAGAATGAGCAGACTCAATAAGGACCTAGTAGAAACTGGAGGTATGAAAAGTCAAGTTCCAGGAACTCTAAGGATATGAAGAAAACCGATGGAATATGGTGCTGTGGATATTAACAAACAGCAGGTGGTAGTTCAGGCAGGCAGAGCCAGGTAACAGGGAGAGACGAGGGTGTTCACACAGAAAAGAGGACAAAGTCCTGAGCAGGCACCATCCACAGATGCAGGCAGCTGAAACAGTGCTGGGAATACCAGGCAGTTCAAGGGCAGGACATGATAAAAACACGACTGGGTCTTCCCGTGAGTCAGATTACAGTAACAGGCAAGGGGCTGACACCGAGAACCAAACAGAAGTCTAGATTCTATACTTGAGAGTTCCCACATCCAAATGTAGCAACCCACCTCAATCTTGGTCACTCTGTAGGTGAAGCCAGTCAGTTTGGCAGTGTACACTAAAATTTACCCAGGACGCCCTTAATTCCCTTACTTGCCAATTCAGCCCCCAATTAGCATGTCACCTTTCTTAATTTCACGATTGGTATTGATATTTGTTATAATTTAAAATATCATGCCAGAAATTAAATTGGAAGACAAAGAAAAGAAAATGAGAAGACACTTAAACAAGATGAAACCACCCCAGACATCCATTTCCCCAAAGGCAAACCCAGGGGACCATGAGGTATGTCAGTCTGAATAGCACCCACCTGGCCTCTCGGAAGAGGTAACAAGTAAACGGTTGAATGAGGCTCTAGGAAAAAATCAAATCAGAAATAATTTCTCAGATAACTGCAGACATGGTGTCCACAATGGAAGGTGTGCTTAGTGATTCAAGAGCAGATACAGACAAGAAAACATAGGAGCTTAAAAAAATTAACGAAACCAGGAATGCTCAGCATAGGCAAGAAATGGAATAAAAATTCCACTGCAAGTATTTTCAGTATATTAAGCTACTATAAGGACAGGATCTTAGATTTACAATACAAGCTTGTGGTTAGCAATCATAAAAAGAAAATATTTCTTAAAAATAGCAAAGAACCATGAGAAATCAATACAGTTGCTGCTAGATGATACAAAGAAGAATAAATTAAGATTGATTAGAGTAAAAGAAAAGCATGAGATAGCACAAATGTTATGATTTAGATCCAAGATGGCCCCCAAAGGCTTGTGTGATTGCCTCAAGGGGGTGCTCTTAGGGACGTGCTGGATGTGCTGTTGAGAGTTGGAGTGTGATTAGAGCAGGTGGGCCACTGCAGACCTGGCCGCCCAGGGCACTTGTCCTTCCTGCCTCCTCCCCTCTCTCCGCTTCCTATCCTCCATGATGTGATTGGCTTTTCCTCCAGAGCCCTTTGCCATTTTATTTCTGCCCTGAGCCAGATAACAATAGGCTGAAACTCTAAACCAAAATAAACTTCTCCTCCTCTAATTTGTGGGGATCAGGTATTGTGTCCTAGTCACAAGAAAGTGACTAAGACAGTGATGTCTATTAACCGAGGTACATAATTTCTTAGCCACATAAAAACTCATCTCCTCATCACTGGATATGTGTATGTGTGTATGCGCGCGCGTGCGTGTGTGCACATGTGCACGTATGTATGTATACACACATTCACACACAGACACATACTTTCCTCCCTACTCTTCCTTCTCTCACTCTGCACGGCTTCTCCAGCAGCATGACCCAGCCTTTTTACACTGCACCAGAGGATAAAAGTAAAAGCTACAATGCCTGCGAAGACTAATCACGCAGCATCACATGTCCCATTCTATTGCTCAAAGCAAGTCAGACAAGCAGCCCTGATCCAAAAAGAAGAGTCATAGACTACTCCCCTTCGTGGCAGTTGTGGACTGTGTGCACCATGCTGAGAAATCCTAGGCACAGCCGTCTTTGTCAACAGTTCACCACAGACGCTGCACTTTGCTAGCCCAGCGTTAGAGAGACTGCTCTCAAACAATCCCTCTCATTCCCGTCTGTGGAACACTTCCAACAGGTTTTCCATTAAATGCCACAAAGGACCCTTTTCCATCTAAGTTACAGAAAGTGATGGCAATCTCCTTTGAAAAGCCCAGGGATGGGGCTGGGGAGACGGCTCAGCGGTCTAAAGCACCTACTTAGAACAAGCTTAGCAAAGCACAGGGACCGCAGTTCAATCCCCCAGCACCACATGCCAGCCAGCCCGCCCCCTGGTGGGCTGAGCTGGCCACACACACACACACACACACACACACACACAAATAAATAAATAAATAAATAAGAAAAGCCCAGGGATGTCATTAACAGAGATAGCATCCCAATACCTGCCTAACAAGGTCTTCCCTCAGTAGTAGCTGGAGCTATGCCATAGACACACTCCGGCTTCATCTGGCTTAGGGAAAGAGAGGCAGGGACAGCTGAGGCCTTGGTGGGAGCCAGGGCTCCATGGTGGCTGCCTACAGAATCTTGTGGTCAGTTGCTCTCTAGAACCGCAAACAAAATAAGTAGGCCCAATAAAGATCTCAGAAAAGCTACATTGGGGAGCTGGTGAGATGTCTTAGTGGTCTAAAGCACCTACTTAGAACAAGGTAAGCTAAGCAAAGCACAGGGACCACGGTTCAATCCCCAGCACCACATGCCAGCCAGCCCCACCCTTTGGTGGGCTGAACAGGCCATGCACTAAATAAATAAATAAAACTTTAAAAAAGAAAAGTTACATTTGGAAAGCATGCAATAAAGGTGCGTTCTTTCAGTTTAATAATCCGAATGACATCATATTACCAAGACTAATGTCATGATCTAAGCATACAATGATGAATAATGCATCTTACCTGCTGGCCTAGAGTTCATCTTATGAATAACAACAAATCTGGCAAAGGGAGCTGGGGAGCCTTGTTTTTGTCTCTGTCCTCAAATTCTTCTCATTATCTGCCATAACAAAGACTCTGATTAGACTCTGCCATCTTCAAGTATATGTGAACAATAAAGAGAAAATAGTTTTCTATTAATATATAGTGTCCATTGAACCAGTCATTTTAATTAAAGTAGGGACATAAGCTAGGTGTGGTGGAGCACTCCTATAATCCAAGCACTCAGGAGGCTGAGGCAGGAGGATTGCTGCAAGTTTGAGGCCATGCTGGCTACAGAGTGAGATCCTATTTAAAAAAAAAAAAGCTCAAAGAAAGGAAGAATCCCAGAATACATTTAGAGTATTGTTTGCCTTACTTCGATTCTCAGTGATGAGAAAGAGTCCCAGGGTCTTGAGATGGATTGAATCACTACTGGGTAAGCGCTTGGAAACTGTCAAGAGACAGTTCCAGGCTCATTCACAGACACAGGGAGCCTAAGGTAACAAGACTATGGAGTTTATGAGCCTGAAACACCTACTGTAGGGGACAGGCAGATGGCCCACGAAGGAAAGTGCTGAAACAAAGCCCAGAGCCACCGTACAAGGCCAGTGCACACTCTCCACACCCACCCCGGGCTATGGTCCAGCACTCTGACCTGTTCTTGCCCAGCTCTTTTCTAGACAGCAACTACAAGGGGGCTCTGTACTTCCAGAGATTAGATGTGGGGGTGGGGAAGACAAAATGGCCTTGAAGCAGTGGCCCTGGAGAAACAGCAACACCCTGCAAAACCACAGACAACTTCTGATGTGACAGGCAGGGAAAACCAAGTCCTTTGACCCGCTCTGAGGAACCCTGACTGCTGGTCATAAGTTGTAAGTGGCCCCAGCCAGTAGTGGTGAAAACCCATCAACAGCTAGAACAGCAGCAGCAAGAGAAACTTGGGTAAACGTACCAAGGGAAAATTAGAAAAGTAATCCCTGAATTACAATCCCTGCTTGAGATATTTGCACAAGTGAAAGCTAATTGGCTAGTGCGAGAAACAGCCCCCCAGGACTGGAATAGTGGGGCTGGAACTGCAGTATGGCAGCTTGTAAGAAAACAAATTCTTCCACTTGGAAAAGGGACTGTGTAAGAGGGGTGGTCCTTAATTTATTCAAAACAGATGTGCAGTGGAAGATCGTACTGGCAAAGTATCATTCTTTGTTTTGGTTTTGTGTTGGTCTCCAAGGCACAAAAATGTAGTCTACATATTGGAAAGGACTGAGGACAGATTTAAGGTTATGTCACACTTTTAGTGTCTATAACCCCAGTTTCTCCAGAGGAAGTCCTTTCTGGAAAGTGTGACTGCTAAGAAAAACACACCCAGGAAATGACAGAGAATAACTCAAATATAGATGCTTTATGAAGGCAGGGACTTTGTCTGCCTCATACACCATTATATTTTAATGTTTTTCTCAGTGATTCAAAAAGCCTTCTTTATGAACTATTTGTCAAAGGAATAAAAGAAAAGCACCAAGCCGGGCAATGTGGCGCTGTCCTGTAATCCCGGCACTAGGGAAAGCCAAGGCAGAGGGATAACAGTTCAAGCCTGCCTCGAACAATGTATCAGTTTAGTGAGATAGCTGACTCAAAATTAAAAGAACGAAAATAGTTTTTTGAAGGGCTGAGAATGTAGCTCAGTGTAAAGACTGAAAATTATTGAGGTCACTTCTATTTCCTGTAGTTTGATAGATCTATTATTGAGACGAATTCCCAGGATATGATACCTAAAAGGATGGCTATATCTTAAAATTGTTGTAAATGCACAGCTGAGCCTGATCAAAAAGGCAAGCACTACTAAGAAACCACAATCTATGGGAAGGGCAAATCCCAAAAGATAAGCAAGAGCTAAGACCAGCACGCCCTGCGCACACACTGATAAAGGCGTGCCCTGCATAATAGCGTGTGAGCAGAGTAAAACGAGGCAACTCTCAACCAACACTCGGTTCTTCAAGGGTTGAATCCTTTTGAAATGCATTCATCCCTACGAGGTGCCATCTGTACAATCTGCTGACAAAAATAAAGCTGTCTTGGGGCCGGGGAGATGGCTCAGTAGAATAAGTGCTTCTCTGGCAAGCGCAAGGGCCTGAGTTCAATCCCCGGTTCCACCAAAAATAAATAAATAAATAAATAAATAAATAAATAAATAAATAAATAAAGCTGTCCTGCATATGGGGTCATCTGCATATTTCTGGTGTTTTTGCCTATGTCGCCTAGATCACAGACATTACCACACCTGGCTCTCCTTAGAACTTCCCTTCTTCTTTTTCTCTTTGAGAGACAGAGAGAGAAAAAGAGAGAATGATAGAGAGAGACAGATATGGAGACAGAGATAAAGACAGAAAGAGAGCGGCAAACAGAGACAGAGAGACAGAGACATTGAATGGGACCTTGCATATTTTAGACAAAAATACTCTTCTATGAAGCCATATCTCTAAGTCTCCTCTTTTCTAATATATGTAGTTATGATTATAAAATTATTTCTAAACATTTCATACATCTGATGTTATAGTTTTGCTTTCATTCAGTTAAAATATTATTTTAGTTCAAAATTCATGTGTATTTTCTTAATATCGACTTATTATAAAACTATCAGATTATAATATTTCTAGAAAGATAGACAAAGAAATCCCTCTAGAGGTATACAATACAGTATCCAAAAATAGACCCACAAGGGGGCTGGCAAGCTAGCTCAGTTGTCTAAAGCACCTGTTTGGGCAAACTCACTCAGATGCAGTGGACTGCGGTTCGATCCCTAGCACTACCTGCCTCACCAGACCAGCCCTTAAGGTGGGCCTAGCCAAAAAAAAAAAAAAAAAAAAAGAATCAAAAATAGACCTGCACGTATATGGTCACTTGGTTAATGGAAAATGGGTCTGCTAGAGGGAAGGAGGGAGAGGACATTCCTATCAAATAAGTAGTATTGTGTCCTTGGATATCCATATAGGAAAATAAATGAATCTTGATCCATACTTTCCTATTAAAGCAGTATCTAACATAAATATAAAACAATAAAGCTTCTACTTACAAGATAATGTAAAAGAATGTCTTCATGATCTCGAAATGGACCACAATTTCCTAGAATTCACACACAAATGTGCCTGTGTACATATATACCGCCCTGAGGAAAGCGATCAATTATTACATTCACTTATACTAAGAATGCTTCGTTCATCAGAAGTTACCATGAAGACAATTTTTTAAAAAATCAAGTTGTAGAGAATAAATGGTTTGAATTCTTACATAGGTCAAAGTACCCTTACACAGAACACTTACACATCAATAAAAATGGACCAAATACCTAATGAAAAAAATGGGCCCAACAAAAAAAACTTCCTAAAACAGAAGGCTCCAGTGGTGCATAAACAAAGGAAAAGGCATTAAAAACATCACTCCTCACCAGGAGAATGCAAGTCAAGACAGCAGTGTTGTATCGCTGGTGCTCCCCAGAACAGCGAAAAGTAAAGCGGAATGATAACGCCAGTTAAGGGGGCGAGAACACAAATTTAGAAAACTAATTTGGAAAACTGTTTGGCGGTGTAGGGTGTCTTCTACTCCAAGGGACGGGTCCTAAGGAAACATTACATAAAGGCACTCAATGATATGTACGCAATGGTGCACGGCAACATTTTTTATAATGGTCTAAATAACAAAATATCCACAAACAATAGAATTGTGGTATATTTATACAACTGGTTATGATAAAGCAATGAAAAAGAATGAATTATTGGGCTGGTGAGATGGCTCAGTGGTCTAAAGCACCTACTTAGAATCAAGCTTAGCTAAAGCACAGGGACCGCGGTTCAATCCCCCAGCACTACATGTCAGCCAGCCCCGCCCCCAGGTGGGCGGAGCTGGCCACACACACACACACACACACACACACATAAAATAATTTTAAAAAAGAATGAATTATTACTACAAATCAAACATGAATATCCCTAAAAAATATTACTGATGCCAGGCATGATGGCGCACACCTGTAGTTCCAGTGCTTGGGAGGCTAAGGGAGGAGGATTGCTTTCAGTTCAGTGATGGCTTTTTTCTAGAGAAGTAGAGGAGATTCAGGCACATTGCATCAATGTATTTTCCAGTGTGGATGTGGGAACACAGGTGTGTGAGCTTGGAAAAAGATCACTGAGGGATAAATGCATGATATCTATACTTTGATAGATATATGGATCTTAATATTTCAATTTAAAAGTTGAAGCAAAAACTAGTGAGAAAACAGGCACCTATATGTACTGTACCTGTCTTTAACTTAGATCTTTTTTTATTAATTTTTATTGAGAAACAAATAGCAAGGAGACAGTTTCAAAACAGGTTAGTAGGACAGTTACAATAATTAATATATAACATATTGTTGTCTTTGTAGTAGTTATTCATAGTACAAGATGCAGACATGCTATCCTGTCCAAACACTATTAGTACAAATCTTTCTTCTCATTGAATTAAGAGAAAGCTATATCACTATCCTAACTATTTTGTATATACAGATACAAAATAGTCCTTCATTTATATCCCCCTTTTTTGTTTAGTTTTGTCAGAGATGGGTATTCCATTGCCATTAAAATATTGTAGGTGTGTAAATTCAGCAAAATAATCCAATATAGTCCAGTAGTCCACAATAGTAGGACTATTATAGGGTTATCCATAGGGCTGGCAATGTCAGAAGTTGTTGACTTGAGCCTTTTACAGCTCAGCATATTAATATGGCTTTACTTTTTATACCTCATTTTTATACTTTTCTGCTAAATGGTTACTACCAAGATAAAGCAAGACCTATATAATATCATTAAGCTTCTCTGCTGGAGGGTTAACAACTTGTTTGCAGATCAAAAATTAGAGAAAAAGAAGGGCTATAAGGATAGCCAACATTTTGGCCCTAGCCACTCAAGGTCAGTGAGGACTCAGGACATAAGAGAACCTATACTGTAACATACTATAACTCAGTTGTGTCCCAAATTTTCTGATCAAGAAGAGTATAGGGCTACAGAGGGAAGTGATAGATGATGTATAATGCGCCTAAGGAGAGTCACCTAGAGAGAAAACATTCTCTCAGGCTTTCACAGAAAGCAAATTGGCCAAGCAATGGCCGTGACTCATCCAGATGGCTGACACTGACAAAGAATCTACACACTGCAGTACAGGCTTTCAGGGTAAATCCTAAGGGGATTTGACTGACCTTGTTGGATACAAAAGTTACATTTCTTTTTATAACTTAGATCTTGACAATAGAAAGAATTCAACAGTTCCTCAGCTTGTGACTATATTTCAAATTGCCTTAAGAATATTAAAGCCTATGCTTGGGGTTACAGCTCAGTGGTAGAACACTTACCGAGCAAGAGTGAAGCCCTAGGTCAGATCACCAGCACTTGCGGGGGTGGTGGGTATACATGCCTATTTAAAAACAGCATAGATCCTTCTGTCACCATGCTGTTTCACGTTATTGACCTGTTGCTTTAACTTAAACTTAGATATGACTACTTCATAAACAATGACCCGCTTTCATTTTTATTTTTCAAGGTTTTCATTGAAAGGAAGCTTGGTTGTCAAACTTAACTATGTAAGGAGGTATAACTCTCTTAGATGACTAGTTATATTCCACATTTGTCAGCAGCGGTTTTGCTTTACATTCAAGAATTACTGATGTTTAGGTAAACGTGCTGGAAATGTCCATGTATCTATATGGCGTCACTTCCAGCATGGTTTTAACTTGTAGACAACACCAATGTGTAAATCAACTGTGATTGTTGGTGTGGGTAGTCCAGGAAAAAGAGCCATGGTGTGATTGTGTTTGTGGACAGAGGCAGGTGTGAAGAATTACATTTCTCATCACATACAGCTTCTGAAGTGAAAAATGGTTTTTCAGAACTCATTGGCTGACTCTCAGGTGCACAGCCTGTGGGAGAACTTCTCCAGATCAAGGCGGAAGGTTCGGGCTAAGAGAGGTAAACATGTGTTCTTCTCCAGCTTGGCGACCTGATCCCTTTATTGGATCATGGAACAATTCTAATAAAAAAAAAATTCCCAGAGGAAAGAATGAAAAACAAGAGCCTGTACAGAATGTAACAAAGGCAACTGCAAACCACTCCTAAATGAGTACTGGAACGAATACGTTTGGAATATAATGGGATTAATTCTAAGCAGTCAGAATTTTCTACTGTTGTAATAGTTACAATTTATGTCTCCGTGAAATTTCTTTAAGCTACACTTTAAGGACTAGTTTGCTATAAGAGGGTTGAAGTTTGTTCCCAACAGTTCCTATGACTCAGTGCTATCAGGAAAGTCATATAGAAGATGTGTGTGCGGATGGTGCAGTGTGTACCCCTCCAGTCCCCACTGCAAGGGGATCTGAGGCAGGAGCGTCACCTGGGCCCATGAGTGCAGTGTGTGTTTCTGTACTCACACCAATTCAGGCAGAAAAGATGGTGGTGGCGACTGAACAGATCGTAAACTGTATAGAACAACTGAGTGAAAAATGCAGTAATAGCGGAGATTCACTGCACACACAAAATGCCGGTAGCTACCAAGGAATGACACTCCCTACTGTATTACTACTTACCTGAAGTTCAAGCTAGAACCTTCCCCCCTAACTCTTTTTCTTGTGACAGAGTTTCATTATATAAAGTAGTTCAGGCTGGCCTTGAGCTTACTATATAGCCCAGACTGGCCTCGAACTCATGGTGATCCTTCTGCCTCAGGCTCCTGAGTGCTGGGATTACAGGGAGGAACCACCACACCTTGCTCAAGTTAGCTCTTTTTTTTTATTACAGTAGTTATTTTCTGAGGTCTTGATAATGTTGACCTACCAGGCTTTCTTCTTTTTTTTCAGTACTAGGACCATACATACGCTAGGTGAGCACTCTACCCCTGAGCGTCAGATTGAACAAAAAATTTTAAAGTGCTCTCTCAGCTTCAGTCTGAGGGCTTTTTTAGTATAAGCGCTGTCAAAGTGAGCATAAGTCTCAAGTCTCTTTAAATTTTTGTTTTGTATCTCCCTATTCTTGTGATCTTCAGGATTCATAGCATCTTCATTCTTAGTAAGTGATACATTCAAATTTCCCATCTTTTCGGGGAGAGGGGCTCCTGCGCACCAAGCTCAGGGCCTTGGACCAAACATTCCATCTGAGTATATGCCAAGTTTCTTTTCAAAAAGCACTACCACAGTTCTTTTCTGTTCCACTAAACTCATCAAAAGAGGGCATCACAATCTGTGCGACCAACAGAAATCCTAGACTTCCTACCTTCTACAGCACAGACAGCATGTACTTTGACCTTAGCAGAGTCTGTGTAAATTGTTCAACTCTGTTACCAGTGGTCTGTGAGTTGATGATTAGGATACGGCCCTTGACTTTTTGTACTAGAGAAAATATCCTTTGATGTCAATGAGACTTTTCAGCATAGCAAATTTACCAGCCAATTAATTAGTAAACACATAAAGGAAGAGATATGAACATGGGAAGTCATTTTTGTTATGATTTCTTTTATTCATTTCCTTTATAATCTTTCAGAAAAGTCTATAATCCTGTATTTATTATGAGACCAGCACCATGTAAACTACTTTGAAGTTATGACTTCAAAATTTTGCAATATCATGAGGTCTACCAAGAGAGAGAAGACTTTATCATAAGTCCTATTTAATCAGCAAAGAGCTTCAATATTGTAGAATTTTCTAAACAAACTTATCTAAACATCTGGAAACTATTAAAGAGCTTAGGAAGCGACACCACAGTTACATTTAGAAAGGCATTTTTATTATGAATTCCTTGCAAAGTCTATAAAAACAAAATTAAATTACTGTTACGATTTTACTCAAATTTCTCACACTAATTAGACAGGTTGTAATTGAAATATAGAATTACTCAGAGAGAACAATGACCTAGTGTTTACTTAAGAAAGTAAAATAGATAATTAAAGTTATGTGCCATTGTGCCTATAAGTTCTCATTTTTAGTAATATAAGATATTATATATGAGCAATATAAGATTATACACTTTGATTTGTAGGAAATATACTCAGATATCATGGACTTGGAAGTCAGACAGAGTGAGTGCTGATTTCCAACTCTAAAACCCACTAGTTGCAGAAACACAGGTGAAATTCAACTTGGAGGCACAGTGTTCTCTGTATAAAACAAAGGCATCATTGCAACACAAAATGATTAAGTAAGGTACAGATTGAGGATACTTTATCTGAAATGCCTGGGACTGTTACTGGGTTCTGTGGTCCTTAGACTCTTCCCAGGGATGCTTTTCAGATTCTTGGGGTCCTGAACAAAGAATTGGACAAAATACATGAAAAAGGTAGCAAGCATTTACATTTACACTGAGAAAGCTCACAGTGGCGACAAAGCTAATGGTAGACAGCTTTGTTCCCTCATTCTTCAAGCTGACTTCAGATCTAGGCTGTCCTGTCAGAAACCTGCTTGATCTCACACCAGGAGAACTGAAGATAGTACTTTCTGGTTGGCTGCAGGTGCAGAGCTTAGGAACTGTTTTCTGTGTTTGTGTCCTAGATCTCCATGATTGAAAAGTCATACCCACTTGTTCAGGCAATTGGCCATGCCCTCATCTCCCACCTTAGGACCAAGACTGTTTCTGATTTTTTAAAAATATTTGCATATACCATATATAACGAGATATCTTGGGAACACGACCCAAGTCTAAATGTGAAATTCATTTATGTTTCATATACATCTTATGTGTGTAGCCTGAAGGGAATTTCAGACAATATTTTTATTGTGTCTGCAACTTAATCATACCAAGTCAGATGTGGAATTTTCCATTTGTGGCATCATGCCAGTGCTTAAAAAGCTTTGGATCTTGAAGCAATTTGAGTTCAGATTTTTTTGGACTAGGGATGCTAAACTGCAAAACTTGGAAGCTTAGCACAGTATCTACACGGAATATATGCTCAGCAAATGTTTTCTGCCTTCTTTTCTTTTTCTCCCACTTGCTTCCTTCTCTCTTGCACCACGGCTAACAGCATGTCACACCAGCTTTTCATTTCAAGGCCTAAGGCAATGTCACATGAAAGTTTCTTTGAAACTTCCTGTATACTTCTTATCTTCCTATTGTTACCAAGAGCTCAAAACACAAGAAATCTCCAAGAGGATTGTGTGTTTTCAGGGAAAGTGTATAGGGGGAAGGCTGGGAGAGTGTATTTTATTTGGCAGTAGGTCAAGGAGGAAGAAAACTATCTATGGAACCCTACTCTGAGTCATACAATACGTGTTTTATATTTGCTTATTTTAATCCAGATACTATTCAGGTCTGTCCAACTACAAAGCTCATGTTCTTTTGGAACAAAAATCCTGTGGGTGGCTTTTGTAGATCTCAGGAGGTAGACCTAACTTTGCTATAGAGTTTTAAACCACTGACAAATGGATGCACAAAGCCAGGCCAGATCTGGGGGGGAGGGGGTATTTAAAAACAAAAAGTGAAAGGGGAGGACCTAAGGTATATAAATAGACCAAGCACAGTGTTGCCTGAGAAACTGTTCACAAATTGCCTGAGCTGTGGAAAAGAGAAGAAAACAGCTGAGAATCTGAGCAAAGCCTGGGGTCAGGAGGCGTAAAGGCATAAGGCAAAGTGGATCAGCTGAGGCCGTGCTATAGCACTGTAAGTGGAAGGCACACAGAAAGGAGGCTGAGATTTTATCAAGGAACACGGTACAGGGTGAATGAAGCAGGGTAATCCACAATAGAAACCCTCAGAGCACAATGAGACTTCTGCAGGTTGGGGACTGCTCTTTAGAGACCACCAACCAGGCCTGACAGAGTAGGTCCTAGACAGCTTCCTCCTGTGTAGGGAGCTGTGGCCACTCTCAGAAGACCTGACTGTCTATCACTCACACTTTCATGAACTCTATATTGGCTTTATGAATGATGAAGGAAAAGATTTAGTAACAGTATACACAACCTTCTTGCTTCAGTATATCTTTATGTGTTTTTTTTTTTTTTTTAAATATTTTTAAACCAAGTGTGGCGGCACATGCCTGTAACCCCAGCACCCAGGAGGCTGAAGCAGGAGGATCATAGTAAGTTTAAGACCAGCCTGGGCTACCAAGCAAGAAGATATTGTTCTAAAAACAAATGACAAAACCAAAATAAAAAATATTTTAAAAATAGTCTAGAAAGCTAAACAGGGGGCAGGGGAGATAGCTCAGTGGAATAAGCGCTTTCCTGGCAAGCACAAGGGCCTGAGTTCAATTACTGGTTCTGAAAAAAAAAAAAAAAAAAGCTAAACTATTTTTCTTGTGTTCATCTAAAAAGCCCTAGTAAGTAATCATGATTCAAACTTTGCTTCTGAAGAGCTACATCAGGGATTTTAAATCTAATTTTCTTTTCCTACATGTTGTGTGACTTTAACAATATTATCTACCTTGCAAGCACAGGGTCCTGAGTTCAATCCCCAGTACCGCCAAAAAAAAAAAAAAAAAATTATCTAACTTCTTTGAACTTGCATCTCCTTATTTGTATATGCCAGAACTGTTGAGAATATCTGTTTTAAGACAAACCTAGGTGCTGAACTGCCCATTACTTCAGGGATGCTACCAGCAGACTGGGGCATCTCAGTATTTCACCTTCTTCTGTTTGTTGTCTGCTTTTGTTTTTTGTTTCATTTTCTTTCTTTCTTTTTTTTTTTAATCTTTTATTTATGTATTTGGTACAGGGTCTCACTATGCAGTTTGGACTCATAGTGATCCTCTTGTCTCATCGGCTTCCCCAGTGCTGGGATTACAGGTGTGTGCCACCATGCCTGGCTTCGGTGACTGGCACAGTACGCCCAGAGTTCTGGGGATAGCACATGGCATGTGGTACTGGGGATTGAGCTCAGGACCTTATGCTTGCCAGGCAGGCACTTAGACCATCGAGCTATCTCCCCAGCCGCTTATTTTCTTTTTTTGAAACAGGACCTCATTATCCAGTTGAGGTGGCTTCAAACCCACCATGTAGCCTAGGCTGGCCTCAACTGTGCAGGGATCCTCCTGCCTCAGTTTCCTATGTTACCGCAGCCAGCTTAACACTTTAGTCCTCTACTACTCGTGCTCCTCTGTGATTTGAATCTGAAATGGCCCCTGAAGGCTGCATGTCAGCAGGTTAGTCCCCACCTGGTGGTGGTGGAGGGCAGAAGTAGAAGTTTGGGGATGTGGGGCCTTGCTGGAGGAGGCAGGTCCTTGGGGGTATGCCCTTGGGAATTGGAATCCCTCTGTCTCCTCTTTCATTTCTGGCCATCAATGTGTTACCAGTGGTGAGTCCCACGGGGATTTCTTATAGGTTCTTGGTGCCATGAACAAAAAACTGGACACAATACACAGAAAAGGCAGCAAAGATGTCCACTTATTGCAGATGGAAAAGAGATACACATTCTGCAGGTGAGAGCGAGCTGGGGAAAGGCCCACAGAGGCCCAAGGATAAGGAGAAAGCAGGCCTTCATCTTCAGAACTCCCAGCATGGCTTTCTACTCATGCAAGTACGCCATTGGGTCATTTGCCCTATCAAGAACACACTTGGCCTCAAACCAGAGTGAAACTGTCCTATCAAACGACTCACTTGGAATGTAATCATCATTTTCTGTAAACATGTATTAACATGAATAAAAATGCTTGCTTGGTTTCTCATCAGATGAAAATGAAGGACAGGGAACAGTGTGCTGTTATTGGCTGTGTCCACATGCAAATGAAGAATTGTGAGTAACATCTTTCTAACTGGCCCACAGTGCTCAGCCATAAACTGATGTGACTTTAGGTCTTGTGTTCTCCGCATGCCCTCACTTCTTAAGAACATCTCACTCGAGCTATTACCCAAGGGTTTTGCTGTGAAACATTCTGCCCAGGTATCTGTTGTTTGCCCCAGCCCTAAGCTCCTACCTCTAAGAGGTAAGCAATTTCCTTGTGCTCCCTGCTGAGATGGCCCACCTCACAAAGGTCCCACGGTAATGGGACAAAGTGATCATGGACTGAGACCTCTGAAATTGTGATCCCAAATATGTCTTCCACCATACTGAACCAAACTTTTGAACAAATGAACTTAATAGATGTCTGGTCCACCCCATAATATCAGAATATACATACTTCTCAGCTGCACATGGGACATTCTCCAAAATAAGCCACACAATAGCTCATAGATCATGGTTAAGTAAATGTTAAAGGAATTGAAATTATCTCATGCATATTATCAGGCCATTGTGAAATAAAATTGGAAATTAATAGCACAAAAAAGCACAAGAACTTCATAAATAAATGAAAAATGAATAGCATTCTCCTGCACAACAAATAGGTCACAATGAAATTAAGGAAGAAATTAAACAGTTTCTACAATTAAATGATAACAACAAAACAACATACTGGAAATTATGAGACACAATGCAAATAATCCTAAGAGGAAAATTTATAGCAGTAAGTACTGATATCAAGAAATGCATGTATATGGTGAGATTTTTGGACTTATGTGCAAACATGAGAAGTATATAATTCTTTATGCCTATTTTTAAAATATATTCTAATTTTTAAATTTTTTTATCATATGATGTAGGGACTTAAAGTTCAACATATCAATACTTGATGAAAAATACCTGTTCCATATTATGCCTAAGATGTTTGATATGCAGACAGATAGTGAGGTTAAGCTTAACAGCTTAAGTTGTATGATAATAACAATAAGCTTGTCTTCTGGATGGTTAACAACCTAAGTTTGCAGACCAAAATTAGAGAAAAAGGACGGCTGCAAGGAAAGCCAACATTTTGGCCCTAGCCTTCTAAAGTCAATTAAGACTCAGGACATATGAGAACTTGTACTGTAACGTCAGTAACTCAGTAGTGTCCCAAATTTTCTGATCAAGGAGATTATGGGGCCAAAGAGGAAAGTGATCGATGATGTAGAGTGTGCCTAAGGAGAGTCACATGGAGAGAAAACATTCTCTCAGGCTTTCACAGAGAGCACATTGGCCAAGCAATGGCCGTGACTCATCCACATGGCTGACACTGAAAAAGGTTCTACAATCTGAGGTACAGCATCTCAGGATAAATCCTGAGGAGATTTCACTGACCTTGTCAGACCCAAAAGCTACAACTCTTGTTGCATAGGTCCTGCTTTACCTTGGTCTTAACCATTCAGTAGAAAAGTATAAAAACGAAATATAAGAAGTAAAGCCATGCTGTTATTTGAGCTGTGGGAGACTCAGGTCAATAATTTCTGACATTGCCAGTTAAGCGGAAGACCCAATACTATTATGGGCTACTGGACTCTTCTAGAATATTTTGCTGAGTTTACACACCTATAATATTCAAATAACGGAACTTAACAAAAAAAGGGTATACAGATGAATGTCCATTTTGTATCTGTGTATTCAAAGTGGTTAGAATAGATATATAGTTACATTCTTTTAATGAATAGAACGATTTGTTCTAATGTGTTTATAAATAGGATATCAAGTCCACATCTTGTACAGCAATTAACCACTAAGTAGAATGTATACAGTGTGTTAATTATTGAAACTGTCCTACTGATTTGATTTGAAACTGTCTCATTGCTATTTGTTTATCAATAAAATTACGGCAAAAAAAAAAAAGAAATACAGCAACAGCCAGTAAACAACTTAATGGTGATCCTCAAATGTCTAGCAAAAGAAGAGCAAGCTAACCCAAAACTTGTATGCGGGAGGAAATTACAAAGATCAGAGCAGGAATTAATGCCTTGGAGACTAAAAATATGACTTAAAGAATCAGTGAATCAAAGAGTTGATTCTTTGAAAGAGTAAACAAAATTAACAAACATTTATGCAACCCCATAAAAGGAAGGAAGGAAGAAGGGAAGGAAGGAAGGAAGGAAGGAAGGAAGGAAGGAAGGAAGGAAGGAAGGAAGGAAGGACTCAAATCCAAGCAATTGGGAATGAAAATGGTAAAATCACAATAGACCCTGCAGAAATACAGAAGATCATCTACACCTACTTTGAAAATTTGTATTCTAATAAGATAGAAAAATGCAGAAGGAATTGGCAAATTCCTAGATACATACCAATTAACAAAGTTGAATCAAGAAGATATAAAATTCTTAAGCCAATAGCAATCAATGAAATTGAAGATATAATTAAAAACCTAGCAACAAAGAAAAGCTCAGACCCTGACAGATTCATTTTTGGGTTCTATAGGATATTTAGAGAAGATTTAACATCACTATTTCTCAAACTCTCTAATGAAAATGAAATGGAAGCAATACTCCCAAATTCAGTCCTGGAAACAAGCATTATCCTATACCCAAACTGGAGAACAACTCAACTAAAAAAGACAAATACAAGCCAATCTCCCTAATGAGCATATGTGCAAAAATCCTCAATAAGGTACTGGCAAACAGAGTGCAGCAAATCATCAAGAAGATTATACACTGTGACCAAATGGGATTCATCCAAGGGATGCAGGAATGGTTCAACACATGCAAATCAATAAATATAATACACCATATAAACAGAGCCAAGGATAAAAATCACGATCATCTCAATAAATTAATATAATGATTTGGACAAAGTCTAGCACCAATTCACGATAAAAAAAAAAGAAAATTGGAATAGAGGGTCTTTATTCCAATGGATAAAGCCCATCTAAAACAAACCATCCCCACCATTATATTATATGGACAAAAGCAGAAAGACTTCACTCTAAGATCAGAATCAAGACAAGGATGACCACTATCTCCACTCTTGTACAACATAGCCCTGGAAATTTGAGCTAGAGAAATTCGACAAGAACAAGAAATAAAAGGAATAATGATAGGGAAGAAAGAAGTTAAATTATCATTGTTTGAAGATGACATGATACTCTACATAGAAGATCCCAAAAACTCCACTAAAAAACTGCTAGGTTTAATAACCAAACTCAGTAGTATATCTGGATACAAAGTCGATACTCAAAAATCAATAACCTTCTGGTATATAAATAACAAACTCACTGTGAGAAGTTAGGGAGACAACACCTTTCACAATAGCATCCACATACTATGAAAACAACAATATGCAATGTATTAATTATTGTAACTGTCCTACTAACCTGTTTTAAAACTGTTTCATTGCTATTTTATCTTTTTTCTCATTAAAATCAATAATAAAAAAGAAACAAAAAAAGCATCCAGGGGCCGGGGAGATGGCTCGGTGGAATAAGCGCTTCCCTGGCAAGTGCAAGGGCCTGAGTTCAATCCCCGGTTCCACCAAAAAAAAAAAAAAAAAAGGGTCCAAAAAAATCAAACACCTAGGAATCAATCTAACAAAGGAATAAAAGAACTTTACATTGAAAGCTACAGTACTCACAAAAAGGAGATTGAGGAGGATATCAGAAAGTGGAAATATATCACTTTCTCTTGGGTAGGAAGAGCCAATATAGTGAAAATAGCCATACATCCAAAGCTGGTATACAGATTTAGTGCAATTCTGATCAAAATTCTAACAGCATAAGTCATAGAATTAGAAAAAAACAATCCTAACATTCATCTGGAACCAGAAAATACCTAGTATATTGAAAGCAGTTCTGTGCAACAGAGGCAATGCAGGGAGCACTATAATCCCTGACTTGAAATTATACTATAAAGCTGCTAAAATAAAAACAACATGGTGAGGCTGGTGAGATGTCTCAATGGTCTAAAGCCCCTACTTAGAACAAGCTTAGCCAAAGTACAGGGACCACGGTTCAATCCCCCAGCACCACATGCCAGCCTGCCCCACCCCCTGGTGGGCTGAGCTGGCCACACACACACACACACACACACACACATTAATTAATTAATTAATTTTAAAAAACCATGGTGCTGGCAATTAAAAAAACCTGAAGATCAATGGGACAGATTGGAAGATGAAAAAAATCTTCCATTGTACAAAGTGATTATCCTGGGCAATTTGTCACAGTGATGGACAACTGACTACGACACTCCTGACTGGATCTCTAGGCATCATTTTACCAACTCTGTCCCAAGATTTCTAGATATATGTCCTTTCACTATCTCCACTGTGCTTGCCTTGGTCTAAACCTCTGTCATCTCTCACCTAGATTACTGCAATAACGTGCTAAGTTGTGTTGGCGCTTTTGTTCTTATCCATGTCCCTGACAGCTTTAAAATAAAAATCAGGTCCTGTCCAGCTCACAGGCCTTGGTCCACATGCACTGGTCTGTCCGCATGTGTCACTGCTCTCTATTTTTTCTTTCTACTCCATCAGCACTGCTCTTCCCAGAGCACATTGACAATTACTGCAGTGGCTTAGTCCTTTTCTCAGCACCGAGACTCAGCACCAAGCACTAACTCAAAGGAGTAAAGGTTTATGTTGGCTCACAGTTTGTAGAGGTTTCAATCAGGAGTAGCTGGTTCCAAGGGAGGGCAGCATGGCTGAGGGGCATGGTAGAGAAGAAACAGCTCATGGTTCTTCACGAACTTTGAAATTCTTCCCAAGTAGTTGTTCTTTGCCCAGCCCTACCCTTCTACCTCAGTGGGGTAAGCAATTTGCTTGCCCTCTGCTCCCTGCTGCGATGTCCCACATAGCGCAGGTAGCAGAGAAAGATCAAGAGTGGAGGACAGAGATGGACCATTGTAGGCCATGCCCTCACTGACCCTGCCCTCGCTACCTGGCTTCACCTCCCAGTCTACTGATGACTATTACACCCATGAGCCCATCCCCTCCCCAAACCCTCACACAAGAAGATACATGTTAGGCACGGAGAGGGCATCTAGATAGGAACCATAACATTCAGGTAGATCCTTTGCAGGTGCAAAGCCCTCTGCCTGGACTGTTCCTCCCTCATTTACATAAAAGCCTTGTTCTCCATCCTCCTTCAGGTCATTAGTCAAACATCAAACCCTCAAAGAAGCCTCTCTCACTGCTGTGTAACGTTGCATATTCTGTCTTTCTCTCCTCACTCCTTTTCACCTCATGCCCTTCTGTGCTTCACTTTTTCTTGCCTTTTATCCCATCCAACATCTATATATGTTATTTCTTTATCTCAATCAAATATTTTCTTAAGGTCTGTGAGCCATTCTAGTCTAGCAAACTAACCAACTTGAGGAGTGGGTCATGGAACCTTGATTATCGTTCAGTTGGTTGGAATTACAGGCAGAAGCCTGCTCTTTGTGGCACCGGAAGGAAAACCAGTCTGATAGGACTGAGCCCTCTCACCTGCAGAGTCTGACACTGACGCCAGGTAGTTAGCATAAAAACTGAATTGAATTGTGGCACACCAGCTGGTGTCTGGAGGGTTGGAAGATCGACTGTCAGGATAAAAACAGCCCGCATGTGTCAAAAACAGTCTGAGTAAAGATAGCTCAGAGGATCACTCTCATCTTGCCAGGACCCTCTGAAGAGCTTCCAAATCATCCCAGTGGAGCTTGGGCACTGGCTGTGGTCACAAGCAGCAAGCACAACTTCATACAGGGATTCTCTTACCCTTTCTTCCATGTGCCCTCGTGCCAGTGCCAGGGGTCCTGGTGAAGATTCTGCCCCATGTGATGAGGAGGCCAAGCGTCAAGAATGACAGTAAATTAGTCCAACAAGGCTCAGTGCTGTGTAGTGAGAGCTGCATGAAGCTGTCTGCTATGGTGATAACTGGACCATCTGCCAGTAAGAACTACACTGTGCAGGGAATTCAGACCTCCGTCCCAACCTTCCTGGAAATTGCTCCCTCCCTTCCCAGCCTTGGACTGCTGGAGTCTGATTAAGAAAGTTCACAGGTTTTCTCACAATGTATCATTCATTTATTTATCTGTTATCTCCCATGACGTTTCCAAGGGACACATAGTTGTGTAAATAGTACAAGGTCAGTTATTTGAAAAACAATAAGCCTGATGGCTCCAGCCTATAATCCCAGAATTCAGGAGGCTGAAGCAGGAGGATTGAAATGAATTGGGGGCCAACCTGGACTGTACAATGAGCTCAAGTCCAGTGAGGTGCCTAGCAAGAGCAAAAACCAAGAAAGAGTGCCCAAGTATAGAGCTGTATAGGAAGCCACTGAGGTTCCAGATATCATAATGCTGAGAATTGTGACAAATTTGAATGAGCTTTTCTTTTTTTGGTTTTGTTTTCTGAGACAGGGTCTCGCTATATATTCCAGGCTATCCTTGAACCCTATGTAGTGCAGGCTGGCCCTGAACTTGGGTGATCTTCCTGTCTCAGACTCCTGAATGCTGGGACTACATGTGGGGGCCACCACACCTATCTGATTTTTCTTTTGGTCTTCAGTCATTGGGAATTTTTTCACCAGTAGCTGAAGTTTCTTATCTAAACCGAGAGAGATCCCCTTCACTCAGATATGGATTCTACAGAATATTCCATCTTTCATATGTTTGATAGGAAAATATTCTAACTTTTTTTTTTTTTTTTTTTGTGGAACCAGGGATTGAACTCAGGCCCTTGTGCTTGCCAGGGAAGCACTTATTCCACTGAGCCATTTCCCCAGCACCATTTTAACTTTTTACCATGTACTTGGACATGTTGCTGCCTGCCCTTCACATTTCATCTACAACTGTATTCTCTGTATAGGAAAATAATCTTTTAGATCAGGACTGGCAAATGATGGTTTATTGCTGTGTTTGTGTGATGTACAAGGTAAGAATGGCTTTCAGAGGCCTCTGCAAATTCAAAAGAGTAACATTTTGTGACACATGAACATCATGTGGCATTTTAATTTGTGCCCTTAAAGATGTATTAGACACAAGCACACCCATTCATTGGTTGCTTTTGTATGACAAGGGAGCGTTAGCTGCCACAATGTCCATGTGGATCTTCAAAGCTTAAAATAGCTGCAGTCTGACCCTTTACAGAAAGAACTTACAGATCCTGGGCCTAGAGAACAAAAGCATGCTTATTTAGCTCCTTGTGTCTTATCTAGTCTTAGTCATCCAGGAACTGTAGACTGGCTCCTAATGATAATAATTCCTATACATCCTGACCCCACGTGCCGTGCCAGCTCTGCCCCCAGGAGCACTGAGCCAGCCACCAAGACCCGGTATGGAGGCACACACATGCAATCCCAGCACTGGGGAGGCTGAAAACAGGAGGCTCACTACAAGTCTGAGCTGCATGTACCAAATACATAAAATTTAAAAAAATAATAACTCTGATGTATCACTAGCACTGATTTTGGTGAGGCTGCTCAAACTATTAGATAAGAAATGGTTTTTCTAAAGCTGTTCTGTTTCTGCATAAAGCTAGGGCATAGTATGTGTTTAATAAATGTTCATCAGATGATTTTGTGAGTGACTAATGTGTGTGAGTGTCACATCAGGGTGTGACATCAGCAAGAAGCCAAAGCAAATACCTTTTCTTACTTTGGACCTGCGCAGAGCTCAACGATTTAAGAAGCCCATTCAAATCTGAGAGTGTAAACTCTTCCAGTAAGTCTTCTGGGTGTGGTGGTGGACACCTGTAACCCTAACACTCGGGAAGCTGAGGCAGGAGGATTGCCACAAGTTCAAGGCCAACGTGGACTATATAATGAGTTCAAAATTAGCTTGGTATATACAATGAAACCAAGTCTCGAAAAAATGAGGGAGAGAGAGAGAGAGAGAGAGAGAGAGAGAGAGAGAGAGAGAGAGAGAGAAACTGATGTCTACAAGTAGCAATTTAACTCAAAAGGTCAAAGAATCACCAGTTGCCCATGTGTTCTCCCCATCTCCACTAGTTGAGAAAGAGAGGATATTTGCTCTTCACTTAATAAACACAGGACTGTGAGTCTACACTGTTGCCAGCCTCTTCATTCAGGTCAATATGGTTCTTCTGCTTTAACCCCAAAGAATTCCAAATGAGGTTCTGACTGTGCAGAAATTTGCATCGTAACTTTTTCAGAAATAACCTATAAAAATATGTAAAACACAACGCTGCCTGGGGATATAGCTCAGTGGTACAGCATCTGCCTGGCAAATGCAAGGTCCTGAGTTCCATTCCCATGACCAAAGTAAACACACACACACACACACACACACACACACACACACACAAAATGTTTCAGAGAACAGGATGTAGCTGCCAGGTAGAGTCCTTGCCTCACGCAGGTGAGACCCTAGGTTCCACCCTGAGGCTCTGCTCCTTCATCACAAGTAATGACTTCTTACGTCAATCATACCATACAAGTTACTTTCCCATGGTCTGAAGAATTCACATAGACTTTTCTGAACAGGGCTATTTGATCAGGGATAAGTGGGCAGCTCTGACCTAGCTGTTTTATTTGAGAATGTAAGACTTAGGGAAAACATCCACTGAAAGTGGTGCTTAATATTCAAATCTTTGCAGAGAGAGAGAGAGAGAGAGAGAGAGAGAGAGAGAGAGAGAGAGAGAGAGAGAAATACTTGGCTTTAATCAAGAGACATATTTTAGAGTTTAATTTTCACAAAGGACTCAAGCTTTCATTTTTGTAATAAATTGAAGACTTTGTTTATTTCTTTTTATCTGTAGTTTGAGGACAATATTTTGGCTGGACTGTAAAGGTCCCTGACCAGTGCTCAGCACTCTATTGTGGTGCAAATGAATGGGCTTGGCCCTGTTCCAATAAACCTTTATTTATAAAACAAACAGTCAGCATGCAGGCTCTTTGTCTGGCTCCTCTACTAATAAGCAGAGACCACCAGGAGCCTCTTTCCCACTGATGTGCCATACCAGATCCTGAGCTCTGTCTTAATCTAGCCCACAAGAACTGTGACAGTCTATCCCCAAAGCACTTCACCCTGGCTCACCACCTAGGTGACATAGTGACTGGCCAAGTGAAAACAGTGCACATAAACTGTTTATTTCCAAAGACACATCACGGAAGGTAGAAAATAATCTCTAAAATCCTGGGCTTTCCAACTGGGTAAGGTGCCTAGAAGTTCCACAGTTCAAGGCCTGCCAAGAAGTTACCTCAGAGATAAACCATATTTCTGCAACTTGCACCCACTGTCATCAAGAAAGCATCCCAAATCCATACTGCACACAGTTTCGGAAAATTACCTGATTGCTTCTGAGGGGAACGAGTCATGCATCATTTGTGGGTTGTTGACACCTTGTGTATTCCTTTGATGTCAGGAAACAAATGAATGAGAACTACATTGACAACAGTTTCTTGACAGAAGAGTTCGAAACACACTTTAGATTCTGTCCATGAAATGTACATATGCTTAGGGCCAGCCAAATAGCTCAGTGGACTAAAGCACCTGCTCAGACAGGCAGAGGGACCGGGATTCAATTCCTGCCCTGCTGAGACTGGGTGTGGTGGCAGATGCCTTTAAGCCCAGCTCTTGGGAGACTGAAAACAGGAGGATCATTATGGGTCCAATCTGTGTAGTGAGACCTTGTAGACCCTGCACTAAGGCACATTTTTTAAAAAGAAATACACATATGCTTGAATTAAGCAGAAAGACACTCTTCCCACAGCTGTGGTGATAGCCATGTGAACTTAAGATGCACCCTTCGCAGTAACGTCTTTGTTTCCCTGGATCTCCTACCCCAAGGCCTTATGGCAGCTCTGTTGACTGTTACATCTTCCTGACTTTTGCATGAAAGCAAGAAAGTTCAGACTCTTTGGACTTCAAGTTAGTTATTTGCATTTCACTAGTTTTCTTCTCACTTAAGTCCTTTAAAAAAATTGTAAGTACCTAATTCTCTATGAGTTAACTGTCTTCATATATTTAGATTGAGCTCCATTTTCTAGGCTGAAACTTGACTGTATGCAGGAATAGGATCTAATCCATTTTTGCATTTTCTACAGTAATCAACAAATTTTTGTTGAAAGAATTCAGCAAGACGAATGGCTGCATCTTTCACGTAGCATCTTACAGTCACTTTGTCACGAATGTTTGCATAAGTTGTTGTGTTCTTTGTTTTTTCTTAACATTTTCCTTTATTTTAAAAAATGGACAGTAAAGTTGTACATTTTATGGGATACTGTGTAGTGTTTACATGTGTGTTGTTATATTTCTTCTAGCAATGCAGATGATTATGTTTGTGTCTAAACCTCAAGCTAGCTAGTCTTCCTAAAAGATTAACACAGAGAATTATCCCTTGCTGCCATCTGGCTCCCTATTATGAAGACATAAACAAGACATTAGTTGAGATAAGCAATCTTTGTTGTTTATTATTGTATACTATTTAACCTATTTTATGACCATTGGGCAACAACTCTTAGTAAGGAACCTTAAGAGCATAGATAGTAGTAAAATATTGTAAAATAATGACACAGTGATATGTTTTGAATATTCATTATCTTTTGTTTGTTTCTGTTTGTTTTGTAAGACAGTGTTTTACTGTGTAGTTCAGGCAGCCAGGAACTCACTGTGTAGCCCAAGCTGATCACAAACTCTTGGTGAACCTCCTGCCTCAGCCTCCTGAGTGCTATGATGAATAGTCATTATCTTATCTTTAAAATTACTAGCTTTTTGCTATATACTTCATAGACTGAGTAGTTCGCCCACAGTTTTCCCATGCAATTCAGTGTGTTGCAGTGTATTCATAGTGTTGTGCAAAGTCTCACAATCCAGTTTTCTGCCATTTTCATCACTGTAAAAAGACCCTGAAGCCCTTAGTGGTCGCGCCCCTGCTGCAGACTGAGACAGCTGCTGGATTTCTTGTCTCCTTGGCCTTTCCTGCTCTGCGCTTCCCAGCGCCTCCACCTCCTGCTGGGATTTGCTATGTTCTGTCTTTTTTACTACAGCTGTGCCAGCGCCTGTAAGGCACCCATGCTGCTGGGCTTTTGGTTTTTTTAATCTCTGTGGTTTTGATTTCCATTTCACTAAAGACTAAACACGTTGGGCAATTTTTCCTGTGGTTTTCAGCCACTTGTGTGTCTTCAGTAGAGAAATAGCTATTCAAATCCTTTATCAGTTTTGAACTGGATTATTTCTCTTTTTATAGTTTAGTTCTAAGCACTGAAAAATACATTCTGGGTACTAATCCCTATCAGGTATATGGCTTGCAAATATTTTCTCTTACTGTGTAGCTTGTAGTTTCATTTTCTTTCTCTCCTTTCTCTTTCTGCTTCTCTTCTCCCTCTTTCTTTCTCTTTTGTTGGAGGTGCTAGGGATTGAGCCAAGGGCGGGCGGTGTGCTAGGAAAGCACTCTACCACTGAAGTTCAGGTTTTTTGGTATTATCTTTTGAAGTATGGAATGGGAAAAAAAAAGAATATATGTATATATTTAAAGTCCAAAGCAGGAGTGTCGGGGGGGCCTGGCTCTAGCTCAGTCCTTTAAGTGGCTGCTTCTGCAAAGCTGTCAGCCTCAGGTTGCTGGAGTTCGAACCTCACAACCAAAAAAAAAAAAAAAAAAAAAAACACCTTATTCCATTTTAAAACCACCCCTCAGGGCATTCAGATGAAAAAAACAAACAAACAAAAAAAAAAAAACAAAAAAAAAAACTTATTCCAAAGCAGGAGTGTCCACAGTGGTCATTGTCTGCTGCTGGGAAGCTGGAGGAGCTGCGAGCTACTTAGTGTAAGAGGCAAGAAGCTTCAGAGTGAGGGGGACAAGGGGGCCATGCCCGTGCGAGGGTGAGGGCTGAGGCTCAGGGTGCAGTGGCTGTACAGGTGGGTGCCGTAGGCTGAGAAAATGGGGTAGGGGTAGGTGTGGGAGCGGGGCTTTTCAGAGCCTGGGCAGCAGCTTTTTTCCTCTTTTCCGTCCAGCCTACCACCCTACAGGTTGGGTCTCCTTCCCTCAGCTGTCTGGCCTCCGTGTCCCTCATCTACAGACAGGCCCCACAGTGTGCTCACTACCCTGCTAGGTGTGTGGTAATCCATTTAAGGTGGCACATCATGATTCACACTCCCATTGATATATTTATACTTTTCTTTTGTCACTTACACTTGTGGGGTTGTGTCTATGAACTTGTAGCTAGGTGTGGTGGTCCATTTTTGTAATCCCAGCAGCACCTGAGGAAGCTGAAGTGGAAGGAATGCAAGTTCTAATGTAGCCTGGACTACGAAGAAAAACACTGTCATAAAAACAAAGCAAAATGCAAGACAAAACTTTACTTTTTTTGAACTGTTCCCTGAAAGAATAAAAAATAAAATTTCCCAGAGAATTTCTAGATTCTGACCATCTCTAATGTGAGATTGAAATCAAATGTATAAAAAAAAAAAAAAAGAAATCAAATGTATAGAGTTGTCAGATTGCCTGAAATAGAAATGAAAATAGAAGCCTGTCGGTTAAACTTGAATTTCAAATAAGTAACGAATAATATTTTAGTATGCTCAAAATATTGCACAAAAAATGTTTGTTCTCTTTTGTGTAAAATTTAAATTTAACTGGGTATCCCGCATTTTATTTGGGAACCCTTTCAATGTGGTACAAAATGTCAAGTTGGAAACTGAATTTAAGCTGTTCAGGTTTGTAGTGCCCTCTGGTGCTGCAGAATCGTACGCATACCCTTTCATTGGAGGAATGCAACTTCAAAGAATTTCGTCAGATAAAGATCTAATAGAAGCTCACAAGAAGAAACCACAAAACAAATAAAAACAAAGGCAATGCTTATATGAATTAGGGTTTTCAAAAGTCAGCAAGAAGACTCAAGTCCACATAGACTTAAGATACTAGGATTATTACACATAGACTACAATTATCATACACAGACTATAACTTGGTTAATATTTTAAAGAAATGAAACTTAGAAAATTAACAAAAGACAAGAGAGAGAAAAAAAAAAAACTATTTTGAAAAAAACTTGAAGCCCCAGAAGAGAAAAATATAATACCTGAAATTCAAAACTGAAAGGGCAGTAAACAGCCTATTAGATAAGGCCAAAGAAAGGATTAGTGAACTGGAGGAAATGTATGATGAATTTACCCACAATAGAGTTCTGTGAGACAAAGAGATAAAAAATATAGAGAAGTTAGAAAGACTTCAGGACAAAATCAGGATTTGCATTGAAATTTAATCAGAGTTCAAGAAAAGACAAAAATAAAATAGTGAACAGGCAATAATAAAATAGAAAATTGTTTAGTATTTTCTGCAGTTGTTGAGAGATACTAACTTCCAGGTTCAGGAAGCCCAATATTTTCAAGTTGGATAAATTAAATAAATTTATGATCAAATCTATGAAACTATATGATCCTAAAGATAAAAAGATGGTATTTAAAGATTCTCAGTGAGAAAAGATTAAAGAGAAGAGACAGTAATAGCGTTTACATAAGGTGGATAACCAAAGTTAAAGTGTTCAAGTCCTTGTATTGGCAAGGAGGGAAGAATAAGTTTTAGGGGACAGAGTAGAAGAGCACCACGAAGGTGAAAGCCATGCTGGCTCAGAGAAGGATGACAGCTCATTCAATCAGCGCAACAGCAATAGTGCTCATCAAGAAGGGGATAGAAACAGAAACTTCGATGAAAATGAAATTCCCCAGGAGAACGGCAGTGCCTCAGTGATTTCTCAGCAGATCATTCGATCTTCAGCCTTTCCACAAACTGATGTTCTTTCCAGTTCTCTTGAGGCAGACCCCAGGTTATTGAAGGAGACAGGCTGGCAGGAGGACAGTGAGAATAATGAAACGTGTGCTCCCTTAACTGAGGACAAAGTGAGAGAATTCCAGGTTATCAGTGAACAGTTACAGAAGAATGGTCTTAGAAAAAAATGGTATTTTGAAACACGGCCTGATGTGTGACTTCAAGTTTGGACCCTGCAAAAACAGCACTTTGAAGCCTACTTGAGAATGAAGACACCAAGACAAGCAGCAGTGACACGTCAGATGACGACGAGGTGTGAAGGATTTGCTAACAGCTTCAGAAATTTTAATGTGATACATCTCTCATGCAGTTTGGGGTGGATTGTAAAAATGAAGAATTATAATTTACGTAGTGAAATACCCCATTAGAAGGTGATGGGGGGGACTTCAGTATGAAGAACACCAAGAATATTGTGTTGGGCTGTGTTGTGTTGGGCTGTGTTGTGTTGGGTGGGCTGTGTTGAATGTTACTTCTTTGTAAATGACTGTTGTAGAAATGAAGACTTCGGCTCACCCGACATTGACTTTCTTCATCACTGCAGCATTTCTCTGACTAGCAACGTGATGATGTAACAAGTGAGACTTTCTCATTTAACAAAAAATTGTGTAGGACCGGCCTGATGCTTCAGCGGACTAAAGCGCCTGCTTAGGCAGATGCATTGGCCAGGGTCGGATTCCTGGCATGCTGCTCGGACCTGCCTCCAGGGCGTGCTGAGAAGGTGACTGGGACTGGGCCAGGTGGCACATGCCTGTAATCTCAGCACTTGGGAAGCTGAAAACAGGAGGATCACTACGAGTCTGAGCTACATAGTGGGACCCTGTACACCCTGTAGACCCTGTCCTAAATACAGAAGAAAAAATAAATAAATAAAATAAAGTGTGTATTTATTTATTTATTTATTTGGCGAAACCAGGGATTAAACACAGGCCCTTGCACTTGCCAGGCAAGCGCTTATTCTACTGAGCCATCTCGCTGGCAAATTGTGTAATTTTAAAAAAGGAATAAACTTTAGATTTTCCTTGTGGACCTGGATTCAGGATAAATCCTTTTAAAAAATTAACATAGTAGTTGAAAGAGGAAAATGGAATAGAGAGGTGGCAGTGGAAGGACTTAATGTGAAATAAGGCCAGTAAACCGGAAAGGATTTAATATGAACAGGAGCCCAGAAGAGGAAGGGTGCAGAAGACGCCAGGGTAGAAGCCTGGGATACTCCCCCCTTCCAGCCCCTGGGATGAAATGGCTGACCATTTCTTCTGTCACAGTCAGCTCAGGTCTTAAGACTAAATATTTATATAGTCTTCAACCTAGAGAACTACAGATGTCAAATCTTTGCAGAGCAAACAAACCGAAGATTTTTTATTTTATTATTATTATTTTTTTAAGTATAGCCACATGGGGCTGGGGAGATAACTCAGTAGATTAAGCACTTGGCTGGCAAGCACAAGGGCCTGAGTTCAATCCCCAGTTCTGCAAAAACAAACAAACAAATAAATAAATAATAAAGTATAGCCACTTAAAAGATTTGATCAAGAAATTGCTGGGAGGGGCTGGGGACATGGCTCAGTAGAATAAGCACTTCCTTGACAAGCGCAAGGGTCTGAGTTCAATCCCCGGTTCTGAAAAAAAAGAAATTGCTGGGAAATCAATTTTAAAATATTGTTTTAATTTATCTGGGAACTTCCTAGGTTTGTCACTTTTCTTTTTCCACCTCTGCTCCTCCTCCTCTTCTTCTTCTTCCTGTTTTCCTCTTCCTTTCTTTTGTCTTCCTATTCATTCTACTCCTCAGTCCTGCCCCCCTTCTTTAGCATAAATGAGATGATGCTTTGGTTTGTAAATGTGGATCAATGGGTCATTTGGTTAAAAAGAAAAATCCTGGTGCTAGGCTCCTTTCAAATGGGAGCTATTCCATAAAATGAATACCTGCAATGGAAGACAGAGTACAGGTGAAAATAAAGCACAGGGGAGTTACAGAGTAGAAAATATTCCCATTGGGTTGAAAAGATCCAATGAAGGGAATACAGGGGACAAATACAAAGGAAGGGCTGAAGTTTTTCTACAGGTAATGAAACAGACATTGTAGGTGAAGTCAGCCTCGTGCACTAGAATGAAGTTGTTGGATGTCTTCAGGGTTAACTAGGGTACAGCTAGGTTGAAAGTTGTGTGTGTGTGTGTGTGTGTGTGTGTGTGGTACCAGGGATTGAACTTGGAAACGTGCACTTGCCAAGCAGGTGCTTATGCCGCTGAGCTATATCCCTAGCCTCCTAGGTTGAGGTATTTCGAAGGCAACAGAGAATAATAGCAATAATGGTGCCAGAGTGTGTAGAGATGAGTTGTGGTGGACTCCAAACGCAGAGCTGAAGAAGTCTTGCTTAATTTTGCAGGAAATTGTAATTTCAGGAAAGACCTGCCTCAGAAACATCTCACAGGTAGAAATCTGGTACTCAAAGTCATGTTTTAATTACATTACTACATTGTCATTAGTAAATAATGTCTATTTATAAGATCCAGTAAGGTTTTCCCAGTTTATCAGGCATAGATAAATATTTGACTGTAGAAAATCTTTAGCTCATGATTTTTTTTTCTTTTGTTTTTTTTAGGAATTGGGGATTGAACTCAGATCCTTGAGCTTGCCAGGGAAGCACTTATTCTACTGAGCCATCTCCCTGGCCCCTTAGCTCATGATTTTAAGAAGTTTGATTATAAATAACCAGGAAGTCCGGTGTGAATCATAAGTTCAATGAATTGAAGGTTTTGGGTAAATGGGTACCTTTTATAATGCCTTGTTTTTTCTTTTAAAAAAGGCCATAAATGAAATATTCCCCTTAGATCAATAAATTTACTTTTGATACATATGCATCTAGAAAATATTTGTAAGTACAATGTACTGAAAAGCCAGATGTGGTCAAAATAGGCAGGGTTTGGTGGTTAAACAATTGATGACATATTACTATGATAAAACACTACAATTTACCATAAATTATGTTATATACAAAATATCTAATTGAAATAGCAAGTTAAAAAACAATACAGGGGCCGGGGAGATAGCTCAGTAGGATAAGCGCTTGACTGACAAACACAAGGATCTGAGTTCAATCCCCGGTTCTGCAAAAAAAAAAAAATACAAAAGTGACAGGATTATATGATGTTTATTTTTAAAGGGAAATTATTTCCTTAATTAGCTCTACTAGTACTACAAAATGATGATGATTGAAAAGGATCAGAGGATGTTGGTGGCTAATACCAAAGATGGAGGGAATGATTGTTTCAATTTTGTTAACTATAATTAACTTTCTTTCACTATATAACTAGAAAAGACAATGAAAGGTAGTCTTTGAATTGAAATTATGCGACATTTAGACAAATAGCTGTGAAGAAATCCATGTGTTACAGGGCTGGTGAGATAGCTCAGTGGACTAAATGCATGCCTAGGCAAACTTAGGCAAGCACAGGGACTGTGATGTGATTCCCAGTATCACATGCTGTGCCAGCCCCTCCCCAAGGGCTGGCTGAGCCAGCCAAAGTCTGGGCCATAGTGACAGAAGCCTGTAACCCCAGGGCTGGGGAGGCTGAAAGTAGGAGGATCACCACAGGTCCAAGCTGTGTAGTGAGACCCTGCAATGACCAAATCCATTTAAAAAAAAAAAAGAAAAAGAAATCCATGTGTCTACACAGACAACCAGCTGTTAGGAAATCTTAGGGCCGTCCTGAGGAGGAACGAATGCACTCAAATTTCCTCTAACTCCTCTTCTATATCTCTTTTGCATTCTTACATTTTTTCTATTTTTCCCATTTCTTTTTCTTTCTTCTTCTTCTTTTATTTGGGGGGGCCAGAGTCTCACTATATAATCCATGCTAGTCTTGAACTTGCAGCAATCCACCTGCCTCAATCTCCCAAGTACCAGGATTAAAGGCATGTACCACCATACCTTGCAATTTTCCCACTTCTTATGTTTTCCAATTTTTATAATATTATAGAACCTCATAAGATAATTTTCAATTATACTCTAGTTAAATACAGATAGATTAGTTTTGCCACTGATGTCTGGTTTTGCTTTTTATTTGTTTATTTTTAGTACTAGAAATTTAATACAGGGCCTTCACACTGAGGTATATGCCCAGCCCCTCTTCAGTTTTTATTTTGAGATGGTCTTACCAATTCACTAAGTTGTCCAGGTGGGCCTCAAACTTATAGTTCTCCTGCCTCAGCCTCTCAGATTGTTAGGATTACAAATGTCCATGGCTTTGCCCAGGTGATGTCTGTCTGTTTGTTTGTTTTGGAGGAACCAGGGATTGAACTATGGCCCTTGCACTTGCCAGGGAAACACTTATTCTACTGAGCCATCTCCCTGGGCCCTGATGTCTGTTTCAAACATCAGTCACACAAGTGAAAAACAAGGAAAACTTATGCCAAATGAGATTCCTAATTTTAAAAAATGAGAGATCTGCTATCCCAGATTTTAGTATCCTATTATTATAATTCACTGTAATATCCCGCTAAATAACAAACATTTATAATGGACAAGGGATTATTAATTAATGAATGTATTGTACATTTATTTGTTTATTTATTTTTCTGGTAGAGGACATTAAACCCATACCTTACATTTAGTAGGCAATAGCTATACTGTGGCCAGGACAATGACACATTTAAATAGACATGCATCACTGTTTTTTTGGCAAGAAAATGAAACTAACAAATAGTATTCATAGTCCTGATGATCCAGAGAGTGGAATTTAATGGAGCTTTGGCACTTTCCACTTAATGTTCAGAAATTCTTACTAGAGGAAGAATAGCAAGAACAAATCAATATTGGGGAATGGTTTGTTAGAAAGTAAAACTATGGTGTACATAATATTAAAAATAACTTCAAAACACACTCTTGAGCTAAGCAATCTTCTAAGACAAACTACCCAATGAGAAACTCATTCCCAGCACTAATCAAATTCTTAATTAGAACTATTAAGCTTAATTTGCCAACCTGGCATTTGCTCAACATGTGGTCAAGGACATTTAGAACTTTGGTGTATAAGACTAGACTGCTGGGGCCGGGGAGATGGCTCAGTAGAATAAGCACTTGCCTGACAAGCGCAAGGGCCTGATTTCAATCCTCAGTTCCAGAAAAAAAAAAAAAAAAAAGACTAGACTGTCTCAGAATCAGCAACATAAGACATCATTGTGCTCTGAGTAGTGACACAAACAAGCATGTCAACTTGTCATAATGATCACGTTAACCTTTCACTGAAGGAAAGACATCAATGTTCTTGATTAAAATATTCTTAGACAGATTATTTCTTATTCTTACCTAGAAAGGAAGAAATGCAGTGAGTATGTCATAATTCAGACTGTTGATGTGGGACACAAGGAAAGAGCCAGATTGTCACCACAAAGATGGTTAGGGCTGCACTTACAGCCCACTAATCTTTCAACTTCATATTCCCGTCCCTGGGTGATCTCATCCACAACCACAGTTTCAATGACCACATGTTCAGATATAGCATTCAAATCACCAAGAACCCTCATTTGGTACCTTCCTGCCTTCCAGCAAAGGATTTTTCTACTTGCATCAAGAAAACTGACCCGTTAGAAAGTAGCTATACCAGAGGTGGAGGGATTTGAAGGATTTCAGGAGGATGATAGAGTGGTAAGCAGCAGAGAAAGAGCCTCAGTGAGATTTGGTGTCCAGACACTAGACTATTGCAATGCAATGAAGAGAAGAAAGAGTAAAGTGGGTCCCCTTGATCTGGGAAGGCTGTGAGGAATGAAGTGAACCTATGGTGAGAGCAAAGAGAGAAACTTTAAAGAACAAGGAGATGGAGGGCAACACCTCCTACCCAAGTCAGGACTCACTCGGTGGGCCAAGTGGTTTGAACTTGCAGAGGCCTGGTGACTGCTGCTGACCACAGAGGCCTCCATGGACTGCACTGCTGCCGAGCGGTATAGATTTTGTCTTCCCTCAGGAAACAGTGTTTGGCTGGGAGCCATCTTGGTGAGGGGCCATCAGGGCTCAAGACTCAGAATGCCTGCTGGCTCCACCTAGCCACTCCCAGTTAACTCTAAGCCTGCATAAAGTGTGCCAAAGGCTGCAGGCTAAACGGGTCTCATTCCAACCTTGCAGCCAAAAACCAGCCTGAACTTCAGGGGAAATACAGGTGCAGCTCAGGGGATGATCTACTACCCCGACAAGAAGCTACTGTTGGCTTGCTTGGATAAATCAGCATAAATCTGGGATCTGTCTCTACATGTTGCCTACCAGTCACAGCAGAGACAAACCTAGAAGTGGATCTTTTTTTTCTTTCTCTCATTTCTTGCTTTTTTATGACTTTTTTTTTCACTGTTTGATCAGGTTTTTATGACTGTGAATTTGTTTCTAGTTTCTTTGTGGCTGTTGTTCATTTCTGTTTTTCCTATTATTTCTTCCTTCTCTCTCTCCTGCCTCTGTACCAGTTTCCCAAAGTTTGCATGAACCTCCTTCATCATGTAGCCTTGTGTCTAATCTCTTCCTCCTCTTCTATTTGTCTATTTCCCCCACTAATCCCTATAACATTGTCTCCCTCATGGGTAAAACTGGCATATTGAGGACTTATTTACTGTATGCACTTTTCTGGTTTACATTAAATTTTATTATATAACCTTTCTCAGTTGTTGGTGGGAGTGTAGACTGGTACAACCTCTGTGGAAATCAGTGTGGCAATTCCTCAGAAACTTAGTTTCATTTGGCTCAGGCATTCCCTTTATTAGAGCCCCTTGAAGTACATTATAATCTCCTGCCTGGCAGGAAGAGAACAAGAGACAGTGTAGGGCTGCCGGCAGGGATTTAGGAGGACCAGTTGTTCTCAGGGAACAAAAGGCCATGAGCCACCCAGAACTTAGGCTACATCTGAGTCAAGGACAACGAATGAAAGGCAGTGGGTATTTCCAGAAAAGTAATGGAGTCTGAGGTGGGCTAGTAAGAAGAACAAAGCATCCTTCTAAGGACCAGGCTGTTCCAGGCGGGGCAATGAGGAAACTGTGTATTTCCTAGTCGTCTTACCCTTTTCAGCGGGTCTTACCTTGTCCTCTTTGCACACAGCAACCCCTAGTCCAGGGCTTCCTGCTGTGACCAGAGAAGAATAAGGAGTTTCTGTGCTCTAGTCTGGCTCAGGGCCAGGACACGGACAAGCATGGAGTCCCCTGGCCTCAATTTTACAATTTGTGGCCCCCAGAACCCCCTTCTTGGTATCTTCCTGAAGGAATTAAAAGCATCATACACAGTAATAAATGTACACCCATATTTATAGCAACATAGTTTGTAGTAGCCTGATCTTGGAAACAGCCCAAATGCCCATCAACTGGTAAATGAATAAAGAAGATGTGGCTTTTTCTATACAGTGGAGTACTCTGCCACAAATAAGAGTAATCTTGAGATATTTCTAGGAAAATAGGTGCACCTTGAGACCATACCATTAAGTGAAATAGACCGGTCACACATATGTATAAACTGCAGTGCTTCTCTGGGGTGAAAAACTGAAAATACATACAAACAAGGACCAAAATATATAATAGGTATTATGAAATATGAAGAAAATATTTCAATTGAGAGGGGAACAAAGGAGGGGTAAAGGAAAGAAGGGAGATGTAAAAAACTGAGAAAAGAAGGAAAAAGAAGAAACAAAGCTTTTGTAAATGGGGAGGAAGGGGGTTTGAAGGGAGGATAGGAAAATGGGGAAAAAAAGAATAACATTATATCATGTGCAGGTA
>NW_004524610.1:14123059-14131889 GCF_000260255.1 Octodon degus
CAAGCATCACCCATGGAATGAAACTAAAAAAGAAAAGAAGAAGATGCTTAAACAAGATGCAACTCCAGACATTTAGTTCACCAAAGGCAAACCCAAGGAGCTAGGAAGTGGGACAATACAAAAGCCGTCCTCCTGGTCTTTATGACGTGGTAACAACAAAGCAATTAAATGAGGCTCTAGAAAAAAGTCAAATCAGAAATATTTTCTCAGGTAACCGCAGAGATGGTGACCACAATGAAGACCATGCTTAGTGATTCTAGAGCAGATACAGTTTAAAAAAAAATAGAGAAGCTTAAGAAAATGAAGGAAGCCATGAATGCTCAGCATAGGAAAGATATGGAATCGATAAAGCAGATTCAAGCAGATATCCAGGAGAATAAACTTTACAGTGAAAGTATTCATAGCATAATAAGCCAATGCTAGGGCAGGATTGTAGATACAGAAGACAGGCTTGCAGTTAGTGATTATAAGAAGACAAGGGACCATGAGAAATCAATCCAGCAGCGCTGGATGAGACAAAGAAAAGTAACTTCAGATAGATTGGACTCAATGAAAGAGCAGGAGATGGCATAGATGATATTAAAAAAAAAAAACAAAAAACACCAAAAACTGTTAACAGATGTCATGGCAGAAAACTTCCCAGACACTGGAGCCAGTCGGATAGCTCAGCAGATTAAAGCATGTGCTTAGACAGATCAAAGTGGCTGGAGTTCGACCCTCAGCATGCCATGCTGGCCTTGCCCCGGGGCATGCTGAGATTGGCTGTGGCAGCAAGCGCTTGTAATCCCAGCACTTGGGAGGCTGAAAACAGGAGGATCACTACAAGTCTGATCTATGTAGTGAGACCCTGTACTAAATACATTAAAAAACAAAAAGAAAAGAAAGAAAAACTTCCCAGATGGGGAAAAAGAATTTGATGTACAGATAAGTGAGGCATATATAGAACTCCAATTAGACACAATAAAAAAATTCTCTAAAAATCCTGTGAATTTACTTAGGATTTTTATCCAGAATTGTGTGGACAAAAGGAATAAACATTGGGGCTGGTGAGATGGCTCAGTGGTCTAAAGCACCTACTTAGAACAAGCCTAGCAAAGCACAAGGGACTGCAGTTCGATCCCCCAGCACCACATGCCAGCCAGCCCCGCCCCCTGGTAGGCTGAGCTGGCCACACACGCACACGCACACGCACACATAAATAAATAAATATAAAAAACAAAAGGAATGAACACAATTGCTAATACCAAAGAGCTCCAGAGACAAGCAACAGAGGCCCAGAGCCCAGCAGAATTGACCTATGCTGTCCAGTACAAGCTGGAATCAGATGGTGACAGCCAGCGGTGGCAGTGGCCAATAGCTGTCTGTGTCAACTGTTGTTATCCAGCACTAACTGATGTCACCTGGTGGCACCAGGGTAGCTAGCAGGGCTGCACCTGCTGACTCACAATTTCCATCTGCACTAAACATAAGAACCCTCGGCTGATTTGGAGCAGATCCACGCCTCCCCAGGAGCACAGCTGTGAGAGAGAAGCCTATAATATAGGAGCCTTTGGGGAATAGTGTAGCTACAAACTATAATAATTATTCTGCAGCTTAATGGTTAGTAAAGTGGTTGCCTATGTGTTATATAAAGTATACAGTGTATTTTCCTGCAATTATTTTGAAACATAAGTCATTGGGCTTTATGAATACATTAGCACCCTGTAGGTTGTGAGATTAATTGTCTGAAAATATGACTTGACAAAACCCAAGCAGGCACTTTTGTTTTGTTGGAAGAATGGAACCTGGATGTTGCGGACTACGGATTGTATATCATGACGATACTCAGGCACTTAGTTTCTTGGGAGAAAAACAAAATTTCTATGTCATACAACATAATCAAAGACATTCCAGGTTTATTAAATATTGAAAGAATAAATAGAACCTTCCATATGTGATCTTTTTTATTTTGTTTTTATATTTAGTACAGGGTTTATATGGTACAGGGCCTACAGGGTCTCACTAGGTAGATCAGACTCGTAGTGATTCTCCTGTTTTCGGCCTCCCAAGTGCTGGGATTACAGGCACATGCCAAGATTTTTTAAATTTTGTTTTGTTTTTGATACAGAGTCTTGCTATGTAATGCAGGTATGTAGCTCAGCCTGACCTCAAACTCATTGTGATCTTCCTGCTTTGGCCTCCCAGTGCTGGGATAACAGGTGGGCGCCGCCATGTACAGCCTCTACACATGATCTTAGCAGGGGAAATATTTTACTATGTTAGAGCAAAGTCATAAAACCAAGAAGAAAAATTAATACACAGGACAACATACAAATTTTCAAATTCGGCTAGACAGAGCCAGAAGTTACTCTGCATTCTGCGCTGAGTCAGTTCCCCTCCAAGATGGCTCCCAGCCAATGGCCCTCTCCCATAGGACATCTGATTCCCATGCACTCGCCACCAGCTAGTGTGGTCCTCCAAATCCACTGCTCCCTTCTACGGCTGCATCTCTCTGTGGAGGTCTCTGGTGTTGCCAGTGGGCACAGTGTCCACCGGTTTGAGCTGCTCCTCCCAAGAAGTGAATCCTGACTCAGAGAAGGTGCCCCTCGACACCCCTTCTTTGAAGTTTCTCCTTTGGCTCTCCTTGTGGGCTTCATTTCTCACTTCAAATACTTTCTGGGCCCAGGGGACCCACTTCCACCTCTCTTCTCTTCCTCAAGTTTCTATACACCAGTGTGTGGACACCAAATCTCAGACAGGGTCTTTTCCTGTGGCGTACCAGTCCATCATTTCCAAGAAGTCTCCTATTTTCTTTCTTTCTTACTGTTACAAAGTTTATTTAATAAAAAAATTACTATGATGTCTCTAAGTACTTGCTCATTACTAGGAAAAAATACTCAGCATCCAGGAGTTAAAGGAGAAAATATGAGGTTTATAGATGTTTCAGTCCACAGTTGACCGGCTCCAAGGCAGGGCACCCTGGAATAGGGACATGGCCAAGGAGGAACAGTCCATGGCATGGCAGGCAGGAAGCAGAGTGGGATCAAGGGAAGAAGAATGGATTATAAACAATATGTAAGGACAGAGTAATTTCAAAAAACCAATGTTCAAAATCTTGATTGAAATTCTGATCTGAATGAAATGTCACTCTAAAATTAAAATTTAAAATATCATCAAAATGCATTTAAAATTATCTTTCTTGGCTACTTTTGTTGCTGAGACAAAAATACCTGATACCTAAAGTTAAAAGGGAGGGAGGTTTATTTAGCTCACAGTTTGTGGAGGTTTTAGTTCACAATCTGCTGGACAACAAAAACAAGAGGGAGACAGAGGGAGGACAAGGCTTTCTGTCCTATATATTGTACACAAACTACCAGCCTTAGGCAGGTATAGCGCTCACACCCTTAATCTCAGTACCTTTAATTCCAGCATTGCATTATGAATCAATCTCACACTCTAAATTCAGCTACCTTGAAGAAGGCTCTATCTCAGAGTGCGTGAGAGCCTAGCACAGCAGTGCATGCTTGTAATTCCAGCACTTGGGAGGCAGAGGCAGGAGGATCAGCACCAGCCTGGGCTACAGAGTGATTTCAATGCCAGACTGAACTAGATAATGAGACCTTATCTCACCTCCTCTGTCAAAAAAGTACATAAGGCTTGGGTGACAGATAAACACAAACGGTGACATCAACCATGGTTTACACAAGCAGTATAAGTTTCCAGTTTTGGAAGATATTTTTCTGTTGTGAATTAAAGTACAAACATATTGAAAATTATTAATTGCAGTGATGATATGAGTTTTGATCTTTAACATTTTTTCCTTTATGCAAGTTGTACTATGTGTCCATTAGCAGTCCGATTGGGCTTATTTATTTATTTATTTATTTATTTTTGGCAGAACCAGGGATTGAACTCAGGCCATTGCGCTTGCCAGGGAAGCGCTTATTCCACTGAGCCATCTTCCCGGCCCCATGATTGGTCTTTGATATTTCATAAATGTATATAAAAGAAATCCCTAAAATAAACATATGTATATATGAATCTCATCTCAGAAATGGCTGTTTTTAACAGAGCCACATACACTGTTGTTAAACATAAGAGGCTTCACCTTGGCAGAAAGCCTTCTCAGAAATGTTGCTTACATTCATTTTGTTATATTAAATAGTCCCAATTCAGTTTCAAATTTATCAGATGATGAGTAACAGAATTTTAAGTCTCATTTGTGCTCAAAGCTGACCACAACCAAAATTTACAGTATGATTAAAACAAGGCAATGTTCAAAAAAAAATTTTAATTAAAAATAACAATTCCATGAAAGGAGAGTATAAAGAATTGAATGACTATAAGCATTTGGCCTTACTAAGGCAAAACAAAACAGATCCACTATCAAAGACCCTCTAACGTTTAAAGATCCACAATACAAAAAGCATAGCGTGGACTATAAGAAAGTCATTTTCTGTAGGTATGATTTAGTCAGAGCTGTTTACAGTTATTCTGTCCCACAGTTATAAAACATGAATTTAAAAGACTGAGAAATGAGAAACACAAGCACACGCAGCCCACAGGGGCAGGGGAGGTGGCCTGCAGAGCGTGTGGAGCTCGGCCTTGAGTTTCCTCTTGGAGGGCAGGAAAGAGTGAGAGAGAAAGGGCGAAGACAGAACTGCGAAGGAAACAAATACAAGGTCATGTCATTTCCCGTTGCCAAGGACAACAGCACGGCAGAAAAAAGGAGCAAGTGAGTTGCGGGAGGACTAGAGGCTTGGTCGGTGCTTGCACATACGCGCATAGTACGCTTTCCTTTTTGTTTTATAGAATAAAATAAATGTCACTTGCCACCATAAATCTTTTCTTGAGAGAGAAAAAGATTTTGAAGTGGGTCACAAAGGGCTCTGTAGAGTCACTTTAGCGCTGAGGAAAACAAACTGAGTAATAGAACTAAGCGCTACTTCCCTAAACATGGATGCCAGGAGAGCAGTTCATATTATTCTTCCCGCTAACCTGAAGTCTGTTTGCAGTTGAAACAGTAATGTCGTGTAAAAAGCATTAACACAACCACTATTACAAATACCAATTTACTATATGGTCTTCCATTTGTCCACACAATAAAATGATAAATATATGCAACAATAATCTTTAACAACTTGCATAAATCACTTTCCCCTTTGGAATCTGGACTTTCTTATACTTCTGGCTGCCTTTTCCTCCCCATCCTTGGAAATCGTTTTTTATCTCTATCACCTAACCCACGTTGAACACTACTCTCTATAGCTTTGCATAAAGGTGACAAGAAATATACACACTTTACATTCAAGCTTTAAATCTTAAAATGACCCTGTTGTGGTATATGACTTACCAAGAAGCAGCCCCCTCTCCTGTTTTGCTTGTTTTCTCATTTGCCAGTTGTCTGACCCATGACCCGTTCTGTGGTAAGCTGGGAAAAAACGCTGTTGCTCAATCAGTGTCTCAACAGTGTAAGGCTCTTGGACGGTCCCAGGGGTTCCTATCAGTGGTCCCGAGATGAGAGTGTGGCACATCAGTCTGGCACACAGTGCCAGCCATCTACAAAGGACTGAGGGCCGCGCCCCTCTTACGTTTCCTCTTTTCGCCATGGTGATATTGATGTTCTTTATTTGTCAGCAAGGAAACGTGGCTTGTCTGAGTTGTACATTGGTAGCCTTTATGGAGGACCAAAAGGCCCTTGCTGACCCACATTGAAATTTGTCGGTGGTGTTCAGTGTGTTTGTGGTTTGAGCGGTCTGCATTTTCCTAGCTGTCTGAGAGGACTCCAAGGACAGACACATCTTGTCACCCACTGCCATTCCCAGTGGATGGACAGCAGAAGAGCTGTTTGGGGGTTTTGCATACGTTGCATCTGAATCCGCAATGGGGACACAAAGACTTTAAACAAAGGTTCTACATGTAAGGAGCATAGAGGCTAATGTGAGAAACAGGGCAATGTGGCAAAAGGGGGAGTCAGGGCAGCTGCAGGGAGTATCGAAGTCAGGTGGGGCACCAAGGCCCAGGTCAGAGGTCACAGCAGCCCCAGTGGGTCATAACCACAGCTCCAATCTCCTGAGACAGCAGGGGACCATTTTTGTTCATTAAATTGGACCACACTTCAGTACTGATAAGTAGTGCTGACTGTGCTAAGCCTGCAGAAACTCAATTGACTAATATCAAGATTTTAAAATCCTAGTGGTGTTTTTTGTTGATACAGGGTCTTGCTATGCAGCTTAGATTCGTAGTGATCCTCCTGTCTCAGCCTCCCCAGCTGTAGGATTGCAGGTGTGCACTACCACATCAGGTTTCAGGGCCAGCACAGCATGCCTGGGGTTCCAGGGCCTTGGGGGCAGGCACAACGCTTTGTACGGGGGATCAAACTCAAGCTCCTGTTACTGCCGGGTTAGGCGCTTAGACTGCTGAGCTATCTCCCCAGCCCATAGTGCTGTTTTTTAAAGAACTTGACAGAACTGATAAATACTGAACATGAACTAAGTTGATAAATTTGTAGGAATTTGCTTGTTTTCTGAAAAGAACCAGGTTCACATTCAGCTTCTTCAGCATTGCTCATGAAGGCCTTAATTATCCAGGGCATACCTCCCTCTCTCCTTGATTCTGCCCATCCCTCCACTAACTCACCACATAGCCCTGTTATTCCGCCGGATTCCTGCGTCAGAAGGGTTATGTTTGAGTTGCCATATTGTTCTCTTACCAACAAGACCCAGTGAATTTTTGAAGAGTCCAAGCCAATTATTTTTTAATTTTTAAATTTTATTTATTTATTCAGTACAGCATCTACAGGGTCTCACTACAAAGACTGAACTTGTAGTGATTCTTGTGCTTTTTAGTCCCCCACGCACTGCGATTACAGACGTGTGCCACCACACCCAGTCCCAATCAGGGTCTGAGTGCAACCCAGGGGCGGGGCTGGCATGGCAAGGCATGCTGGGGATTGAACCCCAGTCCCTGCATCTGCCTAAGCAGGTGCTTTAATCTGCTGAGCTATCTGGCCGACTCTTCAAATTTTATATATACTACCTATACACCCAGCAAAGGTCAAACACTTTTGGCAAAGATATTTTGCAGTTGATCCTAAAGTCTCTCTTAGAGCCACAGATGTCCCACCACATTGTTGTTATATACACAATAATAACTCAGGGATCTTCCTAACTAGAGTCCCAGCCCTTTTAAAATTTTTATTTTGAGACAGTGATGCTAAGTCAAAAAGTTTTCTAGGGTTCGCGTGAGCTTGTAGTCCTGCTCCAGCCTCCCAGAGAGCTGGTTTACAGGTGTGTACTACCACACACAGCTGCCCCCTCCCGACTGCCTTAATTGAATGACCTGGAAGCTACCTGAGTGATTAGTAAAGCACACCTGGGGTGTGTCTGGCTGGGTCCTGCAGTGGGCCCTCCGCTACTGTTACGGCCCCAGCTTCGTGCTCTCTGACACTGTTCCCCAGCCTGCTTTCCAGCCACCAGGAACTGAGCAGATTTGCCCTGCAGTTCCTTCCACCATGAGGCTCTGCACTGGAGCTAACTGGCCTTAGCCTGGATCCACTAAACCTGGGAGCCAAGCTAAGCTTTTCCTCCTTTAAATTGTGTGTGCTGGGACTGGGGAGGTGGCTCGGTGGTCTAAGCACCTATACCTGGCAAGTACAAGGACCTGGGTTTGATCCCCAATACCACGTGCCATGGTGACCCCCAAACCGGATGTGGTTGCCTATGCCTGTAATCCCACCGCTGTAGAGGCTGAGACAGGAAGATCACTGAGTCTGAACTGGGGGGCGAGATCCTGTACCAAATAAATTTTAAATTGTGCATGTTGGGTATTACAGCTCAGCAACGAGGAATCTATTATAAGTGGAAAAACTTTTACAGCTTTTAATATGTTTTCCAGTTTCTTTCTCTGCTATTAGATGGTCATTTTCCTAAGAAAAATGCCTATTTTACCTTCACAATGTCAACAGGGAGCTCTGGCATTAAAATACTAGGTGGAAGGCCCTTTTGCATTTTATGAGCAGCTCATCAGTGCTGGGAGTGTGGATCAATGCTATACGTGTGGAAATCAGCACCCCTCCCCGTCAGCTCCTTTTCCCTTGTCTCCCAGCTCCTCCTGTACTGAAGCTTCAACCTGGGACCTTCCCACTGGGCTACATCCTCAGCCATTTATTAATTTAGGGATAGATCTTGCTAAGTTACTAAATCGCCAAGGTCAGTCACTTTTGTGATCCTGTCTGCCTTATATTCCCAAGACTAGGATTACAGGCATGTGCCATCCATCCTGTTTGTTGTTGTTTTTCTTTAAGCCCTGACAATTGAACTCCCGGGATGATTGAACCCCAGGCCTTTGTACTGAACTATTTAATGAGGTTTTTGTTTTTTGCTATTTTTTCTTTTGGTACCAGGGATTGACCTTGTGTTTGCCAGGCAGGCACGTGAGCCACTGAGCTACCTCCCCAGTCCCGCGATTTTTGTATTTTGAGACAGGCTCTTGGTAGGTTGCTAAATTCTCGGGTTAGGCTTGAATTGGTGCTCTAGCCCTCACTCAACTAGAGTGCTGGATTACAGGCATTAATTGCTTGTTCTGGGTTTGTTTCCATTAAAAACAAAAACTAGTGGCATCTTTTCAAGGTGAAAGGTTGATTTTCTATTTAAAAAAGTGACAGTTACTGATCGTGTTAACTTGAGTGAAAACCATCCAACTAAACTGACGCAGCACAGTTCTGGGTGGGGAAGACCCATTCTAGGGAGGATTGTCCCAGAATGCTATAAAAGGGGACAGGGAAGATTATTCCAGTCCCTCTGGAGACGCTAGTCCTCGCCTTCTCCTTGGGCGTTGTCTTCAGTCTGCA
>NW_004524610.1:14132234-14132761 GCF_000260255.1 Octodon degus
GCAGAGCTCAGGACCTGGTCTCCAGCAGACAGACAGACAGACAGACAGACAGACAGACAGACAACCCCTTTCCGCTCTTCCACCGAACTCTGGGAGGCTGCGGTAAGCCAATCTTGTAAATTCTGATATACGTGTATCTTGTATTGAATCTATATCGCTAGCAAGCACAGACTTGTTAGATTCAGTAAGAAATTTCTCGACCCCCACCCCCATTTTATTTTATCCTGGAAGACCCAGTCTTGGGCTTCCATTTCACTTCTACTGTGCTCGCTTTGGCAGCACCTATATCATTTCATTTCTATCTCTCCAACCCTTGCTAAAATTCTTCGTGTGGCTACAAAACAATTTTAAAGGAAAGCTGATAAAATATCCCATTATTGACACACACACTCCCTCGTCCTGCAGGCAGAACTGTGCGTGTGCGCGGCTGCTCGGCCCTGCGCTTCGCGCCCAAGTCAGTGCGCGCGCGCTCCGGAGCCGCCGGCCCGGAAGGTGAGCGCGCTCTCGGTGCGGGGACGCGCGCGGCC
>NW_004524610.1:14132890-14136894 GCF_000260255.1 Octodon degus
CGCGTGCCGCCGCCGTGGAGCCCCGGAGCCGGTGAGCGGCGGGGCCGGGCCGGGGCCGCGCGTAGGCCTCGGGCGGGAGCGGGACGCCCCGCCTCGGGTTTCACTTTCGTTTTCCCTGTGATCCCGGCAAACCAGACTCGGAGAGGCTCTTCCTTGCTGCTGAGACTGCCGTGCCCTGCACCCCAGCTCGGGCCGGGAGTCGGGCCTTCCGGCCCGAGCCGCCTGGGAAGCGCTGCTCTGCAGCCTTACGTTGTAACGCCTGGGAAGCAAAGAACGCGGCAGAGGGCGCACACAGGCGCGGCGCAGGGCAGGGCTTTGCAGTGGTCTCGCGAGCTCAAGGGTCAGGCCTGAGGCCTGGGGCCTGCGGCCTGCGGCCTGGGGCCTGGCGCGGGAGGGGGTCCAGGGGTACGTTCTGGAGATGCATTTTTAATATACAGTGCAGGGATCTGTAGAAGAGAAGATGGAGATCCCTTCGATTGGCTGGTTTTTTGAGACTAGGTCAGGCGCTGGCCTTCAGTTCACTGTGGAGCCAGGTGGCCTTCCTGCTTCAGCCTCCGGAGTGCTGGGATTACAGGCAGGAGATTGCTAACGCGTCATCATCCCTCAGCTGCAAATGCGCAGCCTTGGGATTAAGGCTGTGGCCTTACCTGTGGCTCCTTCAGTAGTTAGAGGGGCAGGCCTTGGCGTTTGCTGATAGTTGTTGGGGAATGTTTCTGGCAGACTTGTATATACAACTGTCCCCTTATACAGTCCCTCTCCTCCCCTTTTTTTGATACACTGTTCCAGGCAGCCCTCAACTCAAGACCCTCCTGCCTCAGCTTCCTGGAGTGCTAGAATTTTCTTTAGCTTTTTCCTGCCTGGAAGCTGTGGTTTACCGTAGGATCGCTCTATTTCTCTCCCTCACTCGCCAGAAAAAAAGTCAGAATTCAAAATCCCAAGTGTGGTTTCTACTGGACACACATTGCTTTTTATACCATCGTGCAGCTGAACAATCCTAAATCCATCTTTTCTGAGTCATAAATCATCTGTAGTTTGGTGCACAGATTTAAGAACTAGTATTGAGATACCAGTGTTAAATGGGCAACTTCTTGTCTCCCAATGCTTGGATTAAGAATGAAATAAGGAGCCGAGGGTGTGGTGATGCACTCTTTAATCCCAACATTGAAGAGGCTGAAGCAGGAGGATCACCATGGGCTCAGGGCCAGCCTGGGCTCCCTGCTGAGTTCAAGGCCAGTTCAATTGCACAGTGAGACCCTGTCTCAAAAAACAAAGCAAAACCAAACCCCCTACAACTCCCCCAAACCAAAAAACAAAAAACTGTTCTTAAGAATGTATTGTTTTTTAATGTTGAACTTGAGTGATTTTTTAAAGTTTTTTACTGTTCTTTTACCCAGAAAACAAGAATGTGTGTTTATAATAGTCGAGATGACTGAAACGGCAATAAACACACCAAGATTTGGCATACATGTCAACTGGGACCTAATTTGATAGTTACTGTATTGTATGTTGTAGACCATATTCTGAATGGGATGTGTTGCAGGGATTGTATTCAAAATCTGAGAGCTGTAACAAAAGGAAATTAGTGATTTCTTTAATAGCTTAACAATAGATTAGTTTTCAGTAAATAGACGTAGATTGTGTAAGTACCCTAGGACCCTGTGCAGGTGACGCCTGTGTCTGTCACTAAAGGTGTGCAGAGGCTGCGCCTGACAGCCTGACACAGTTCGCAGCAACATTTCAGGAGTCCTCCTGGCTGTCCAGGATGTATGTGGTCTGCCTGCCCCTGGTAAGAAAACAGGGACCGAAGTCGGAGTTCACGTTAGTGTGTGGCTGTGGGCAGCTGTTACGGGAACTGTAAGGCCATTTGGTTCTTGCACTTGAACTTCCAAAAATGGATATTTAGAGCCATGTATGCTGTATTTACCTGAGTTCCCACTGTGATATGTAATGAGGGGAGAAACAATTGAAAAGTCATTATGGAGGAAAAAAATGAAGGTTAGAACCTATGCAGATGAGCATGCATATATGATATTAGAAACAGACATGAAAAGATTAAGCTTGATGTGTTTGTTTTCAAAAGATAGGTGAAAAATGTAGTATAGCGGGGCATGGTGGCACATACCTATAATCCCAGTGTTTGGGAGGCTGAGGCAGGAGGATCATTGGGAGTTCAAGGCTAGCTCAAAAGAAAAAAAAAATAGTGTTATTTAGTTAATTTAAATCCTCCTGCTTCAGCCTCTTGAGTATTGGGACTACAGGTGTGCCCCACCACGCTCAGCGCCCCCCACCCCCAGTGTAGTTTTAGAATTAAAGAAAGGTAGTTCTAAAAAAGTTGAGGGGGCTGGAGAGATGGCTCAGTGGTCTAAAGCACCTACTTGAAACAAGCTTGGCAAAGCACAGGGACCGCGGTTCGATCCCCCCGCACCACATGCCAGCCAGCCCCGCCCCCTGGTGGGCTGAGCTGGCCACACACACACACACACACACGCACAATAAATAAATGTAATAAATAAATATTTAAAAAGAAAAAGTTGAGGTTTGTTGGTTGACTCTGCCTTCAATTAACTTGCAGTTACCGTGCGTTAGAACATGACTAAAGTTTTAGAAGCTGGTTAACTAATGTAAAAATGCACCCAGAATACAGAATAGGGCATAAGAGCTGCCTGCATAAGTATGGAAGTACCGCCTACTAGGTGCTAAGATGAGTTTGGTGAGTTGAATTGCTTTGGTTTTGGATGTAAGTTTTGAAGCACGGCAAGTTAAATGATGTCTTTTTCTCTGTGGCATGTGTCAAAGGGGCACCGAATTCCAGCATGTGTGACAGTAGGTGTGGAGAAGAGGACGCAACCCAGGACTGTGCTGTCAGCACCGCGGATTCACTGATCAGCCTGCCATTTGCCACTATAGATATTGAAGATGTTTGTGAAGGTGAGTGTTTTATAAAATGAACAAGTACTCAGATTAGTAAGGTAATTACAGTTTCCCTAATAAATTACCTCAAACACGCAGCCTGTTTTGAGTTTAGGTTGAGTCCACGGTCCATATGTCTGTTGATCCTGTCTGTGTTGGCAAAGGTGTTGCAAATAGAATTGAGCTGTTCAGCATAATTTTGAGCTAAATCATTGCATAAGCCGGGCCTGAGCATAACGGGCTGGAACATTCATGGTCTGTCATACTCACCTTCCGTTCTTTCAGGCTGCTGCAGTAGTAACTCCAGGTTAATCTGCTGTAGTAGCTGCTCATCTAAGTGCATTGACTGGCTGTTCGGTATCTGAGCCTCGAGAGGGTTCTTGGGGGATGACAGCAGATTTCCCTTCCTCCTGGGGGCTGGCGGCCAGTGTTGAGACCAGCTAAGCTTGTAACTAAGATGTACCTCCTGAGCCCCTGGAATCCTTGGTAGCCCTGTCCACAGACTTGGGAGAAATGCTTGCTCACTCGAAATCCTGTTGGAACTACATTAGCATCTGACTTTGAACTTCGTGTCAGTATAAAACCAATTTCATACTGATGTATGGAGTGACCCCCACTAAAAATGTGACAGATTTGCCTGTTATCTGGGTTACTTGTAAGTAGGGAAATAAAGGCCTCAGCATATTGGACAGATACACGTTTGGTTACTAGATGGGGAATCATGTTACTGCGGAGCCTGTGCTGGAGGAACCCCCATTTTTACTTAACAATGCCCCATTTTATGGTCCTATTCATAATTCTGTTTTCGTTATTATCACAATCTCTTACAGTCCCTAGTTTAATTTTTGTCTTAATTTTTAATTCATTAATATAACAATGGACATAGAACTCTTCTTGAAACTTTTTCTCTTTGTACTGGTGTATATTTCTGATACACAGTAGTACATGTGCCTTGGGGGTCGGTCCACGTGCCTATGCCTGTCGCATCTTGAGTGATTTTACTCCCCTCCCCCGGTCTTGCGACTTCCTGGTCCCCTTCCCATCTGTGCCTAATTTATGCAGTGAACCTTATTGTGAGTATGGATATTGTTATA
>NW_004524610.1:14139004-14140374 GCF_000260255.1 Octodon degus
TTTTTGCTGTACCAGGGATTGAATTCAGGACCTTGTGCTTGCCAGGCAAGTGCTTATTCTACTGAGCTATCTCTCCCACCCCCAAAATTGAATCTTATTTTTTTTTAATTTTTGCGGAACTGGGGATTGAACTCAAGCCCTTTCGCTTGCCAGGGAAGCGCTTATTCCACTGAGCCATATCCCCAGCCCCCCAAAATTGAATCTTAATGCATACCTCCCCCACTGTAAGTTTGAGTTTGATACACAGCCTTGCCGAGTTTCCAACCTGGCCTGGAATTCCCTACCCTTCTTCACTTTCCTGAGCTGTGGGGGTCACAGGTGTGTGCCATGTGGCCCGGCTTGGCATAGCTTTTGAATGAGTGTTGCACGCGTATGGGGAAAACGCAAGTGTCCGAAATTTAGGGAACAATTGCTTGAGCTATTTTAGTGTCTCTAAATTACATAGCATACAATTCTTTATTATTATAAATTATTATATTAATATTTTCACAAATTACAATATTTCTGAAGTCAGTGTTAACCGCTGCATGTACCTGTACATCTGTTTGTCTGTCTGTATCTGTGTGTGCGGCAAAAATGGAAATGTAGGCCAAAGTTTTGAGTGCGTGTGCAGTGTACTAATTCTTGTTGGGATCTCTTACCAGAATTTATAGTGATGGTGTTAAGAAGCAGGTTTATGAGTAATTTTTTCTTTTCTCAAATTTTATGAATGTTCTTTATTTTAGTGAAGAAATGCAATTAAAACATTTAAGTATGGTTAAGAACTTGCTTTGAAAGAGTTGAGGCTTATTGAGTAAAAGTAGGTGAGGGTAAATTTGGTCCTTGGCTTGGCTCTCATTTGAGGGTTAGCTGGGTGCTGTGGTGCATGCCCAGGATCGCCGCCTTTGGGAGGCTGAGGCAGGAGGATTAGCATGAGTTCGAAGCCAGTTTGGTCCACACAGCCAAACTCAGTCTCAAAACAGAGTAACAAAACAAAAGAAAGTGAATATTGAGACAGATTGTCAGGGTTCAGCACTTCCTCCTATGAATACTTTGTGTGTGTGTGTGTGTGTGTGTGTGTGTGTGGCTGGCTCAGCCTGCCCTGGGAGCAGGGCTGGCACTGTGGTTCCTGGGATCCAACCTTGGTCCCTGACTTGCCTAAGCTTGCCTAAGGAGGTGCTTTAGACCACTGACCTATCTCAATGGCCTCTTCCCTTGATTTTTAATGTCCCTTTTCCAGGCTTAATTTTATTAGTTATTGGCTTAATAATGGTAGCTTTCATACAGTATTATGGGAAAGATTCATTTCCTAACGCATATTAAATCCTTAACAGTTAATGCATAACTAATGTCATTAACTTTATTTATTTATTTATTTATTTATTTTTATT
>NW_004524610.1:14141344-14150374 GCF_000260255.1 Octodon degus
AAAAAAAAAAAGCATTAGCTGTTCATCTATTTGATTGCTGCTGAGGTTGGCCATTCTTCATGTTAATGGTCAGTTAGTTTTCGTGTGCTTCATCTGTTTTATTTATTAGGTATAAGAATTCTTTGTAAAAGAGAGCATGTTGTCACATGTGTGGTGATTCTTTCTCTCCAGAAACTGGAGTACAGTGTTTTTGGTTTTTTTTGGCGGAACCGGGGATTGAACTCAGATCCTTGCGCTTGCCAGGGAAGCGCTTATTCCACTAAGCCATCTTCCTGGCCCCTGGAGTACAGTGTTTTATAGAAGACATCAAATGCTGAAGCTTGGGTCTGTTTTACACAGTATTGAGTTTCAGTGCATGGAATATATTTTGATCAGTCCTATCTCTTACATTTTTATGTTTTGTTTTTTTTTTTGCAACAGGGTCTCCCCGTGCAGTCCAGTGTGACCTTGAACTCACTGTGTACCCCGAGGTGGCCTCTGTGTTTTGATCCTCCTGTCTCAGCCTCTTGAGGTGCTGGGATGACAGGTGTGGGCCTCCATGCCCAGCTGCATGAGCAGTGTCTTATCATAATACTACTGAGTGGTTCTGGCCATTGCCAAATGCTTTATCTTTCCTCAATCTCCATAGAAACCATGTTAGGGAGGTAAAATTATAAGTTTAGAAAGTACTTTGCCAAAGATCTTGATAGTAAGGAGGAATAAGTACATAAAATATAGAAGATAATATTTTAAGTCATCTAATTTTTTTTTTTTTTTTTGTGTGTGTGTTTTTAGAGAAAGGTCTACAAGGTGTTCAGGGTCTCACTACTAGATCGGACTTGTAGTGATCCGCGTGTTTACAGCCTCCCAGGCGCTGGGATTACAGGCATGCGCCACCATGCCCAGTCTCAGTTGCCATCTCAGCACACCTCAGGGGGCAGGGCCAGCACCACAGGCCCAGGATCGAATCCCTGGCCCCTGTGCCTGCTTGCAGGCATTTTAATCTGCTGAGCTATTTGGCTGGCCCCTCTAAGTATCTAATTAAAGTTTTATAAATGATTACTTTTTAAGTAACAAGGAGAAAAGAAAATAACGAAACATTCTAATTCATCCTCAGGCTTTTAATGAAGGGGAAGTGTGAAAACATTCAACCCACGAAAACAGATGGACTGCTTAATTAAATTAATTTCTCCCATAACTCACCGCTTTGTAGTTTTTGAGGGAATAAATAGAACTCGTGGGAAAATGGCTCATTTACATGAAATGGCACGGGGTGCTTTCGTTATTAAAACAAATGCGGGGATCAGAGAGTTTCAGCCTTGGTGAACATAGCTGGATTCACTGGGGCGCATACAAAGGGCTCCTGAAACCATTGTGGAAATTAGCAGGTGGGATAAATTACATCTATACTGTGAATTGACGGGCTGCGCTTCCCGCCTGATTCTTTGCTAGCCATGAAGTTACCAGGAGTAATGCGTGGGGGGTTGGGGACACACGGCCAGCGCGTTCGACATTTTGGTTCTTCAGTCACTGACCTTTAAGGTTTTTATCACTAAACTAGGTTATTAGTGACTGTTTTTGCTTTGGATAGTTTCATGTGAAAGTTACACAAGTAGCAGATTATGTCTAGAATCTAGATTCAAAATTTGGAATGTAACAGAGATAAAACATCCTGTAAGGAAAAGCATTTTCTGCTTTGCCTACACAAATTACCTTTACAAATTAAAAGAAAAAAAAAAAAAAAGACTATTCAAACAAACAGGTAAAAAAGCGATCTCGGGCTCCGGCAAAACAAGTTTATCACAAATCAACAGGAATCACTGAATCCACTAAAATTAAGAACACAATATATGTGTATTTTTTCCCAGCCCTCCATTCCAGTTTTTAAAACCTGTCCTTTATTAATTCTTAATCCACTATATTAAGGTTGATTACAATTATACTAGAGCAGTAACTATTGTTAGGAATTTTTTTTTTTTTTTTAGGTTGTTCAGGGTCTCGCTACTAGATTGGACTCATAGTGACATGCTGTCTACAGCCTCCCAGGTGCTGGGATTACAGGTGCACACCATCACGCCCAGTCTCAATTGCCATTTCAGCGCAATTGAGTCTGAGCTGCATATGGAGCCGCTGTACCAAATTAAAAAAAAAAGAGGAAAGAAAGAAAGAAAGACAAAGAAAATGTGGTTGTTCTTTTCTGATGTCTATAAAATTGATTTGCATTGTTTGAAAGAGCAAGAATCAGTTTCTACGGACAGGAAGACAGGTGTGAAACAGATTTGGTAGAAAACCACTTAAAATGCTAGAAGCACCAGCGATCTTTTAAGTCTGTTCTATGGGATTACTTTTATCAGAGTCTGAATAAAATACAGTAAAAATGCACATATATTGTGTTCTTAAGGAATGCATTTAACTTTGCTAGTCATTATACTTTGTGTACAAAAAACAGAAGTACACGTTTCATTAAGCAGAACTTCTTACTGTCTACGTGAGTTAGAGCATTCCATTCCAGTTTTTATTTATTTATTATTTTTTGTATTTTTAGTAAGGGTCTATAGTGCCTACAGGGTCTCACTACACAGATTGGACTCATAGTGACCCGCCTATATTCTGCCTCCCAAAGAGCTGGGATTACAGGCACACACCACCAGGCCCAGTCTCAATCTTCTTTTCAGCATGCCCTGAGGGTGGGGCTGGCCCGAAAACCGGAATCCGAACCCCGGTCTCTGCATCTGCCTAAGTGGGCGCTTTAATCTGAACTATTTGGCCAGCCCTCCATTCCAGTTTTTAACACGTGTCCTTTATTAATTCCTGCACTGACTTCATTACCGTGTAGGTAATGCCGGTAGGTTGGTGCTTGCCCCTTGAAGAAAAAAAACTAGACTGTACTTTTACAAATCTCTTGCAATCCTTTTTTCTTTAATTTCACCGTAAAATGTTGAATTAGTGCAGGTGGTAACAGGGCCTTTACCCTGGATCCCAGAGATTCAGAACTTGAAGAGACCCCTAGAAATCTGTCTTTTAAAAATATTTCATTAGAGTAACTTTCAAGTAGATTTGTAAGTAGAGATAAATAAGGCAGGCAGCCTTGCATATTGACTACCTGCTCTTTATTGGAATATTTTGAAGTAAATCCCAGGGATGTTACTTGACCTGTAAATACTTTAGTTTGTACCTTTAAAAAATAAATCATTAGGCAGACTCAGGGACCAGGGTTCGAGCCCTGGCTTGCTGTGCTGGCCCTGCCCCAGGGGCGCACTGAGACCACAATTGAGATGGTATGGTGGCGCGTGCCTGTGATCTCAGTGCTTAGAAGGATGAAAACAGGAGGATCACTACGAATCTGATCTGTTTATTGAGACCCTGCACTAAATACATAACCAAAAAAAAATTTAAAAAAGAAAAAAAAAATAAGGGACCAGGGAGATGGCTCAGTGGAATAAGTGCTTCCCTGGCAAGCGCAAGGGCCTGAGTTCAATCCCCGGTTCCGCAAAAAAAAAAAAAAAAAAAAAAAAAAAATTAAAAAGGGTCATGGGTAAGGTAGTGCATCCCTATAATCTCAGCAACTGGGGAAGTTGAGGCAGGAGGATGACGTGTTTGACGCTAGCTGCAGCAATGTAGCGAGACGTCTCAAAATAAAACAAAATTTTAGAAAGGCTGGGATCTGGCTCAGAGGTTGAACACTTGTCAAATGTGCACAAAGCCCTGCATTCAACCCCAAAGACTTCCAAAATAAAAGTAAAGAATCATTTTAAAAAATTCATTTTATTTTTTGCTGTGCTAGAGATCAGGGATTTGTGCATGCTAGGCAAGTGCTCTACCACTGAGCTACATCTCCAGCAGGGAAATGTTTTTTGAAAAGTGTATCTAAAGTATGATTACTACACCAATAAGTAATTTCTGTTCTCATCAAATATCTAGGCAGTCTCTGCTTGTGTCACGATTTTTAAAAACCTAGAGTTATTTGGTAGAAACCAATGTCTGTACATCATACTTGATAATTTTCTTTTTCCTTTTTCTTTTGTTTTTACACTTACAAAAAGTCTGCTACTTTATTCCCTATAGGTTGGCTTTTCTAATATTTTAAGAATATGATGATTCAGATTGTCTTCTCTTGAGTTGCGCTGGCATACAGAGTCCTGTTGATTAGCAACTGTCGTACTCCTTTGTCCTGTATTCCACTTCACACAGCAGTCGGGCTTATGCTTACGAAATGCCATCTTTTTATTTTATTTTTTTGAGACAGGGTCTTGCTGTATAGTTCAGGCTCTTAAGTGCTGATATTGCAGCTGTGTGCCCTATGCTGGGCTCCAAAATATCACTTTTTGAGTTTGCTACTGGTTGATACTTCTCAGGGTTACTGATTTGAGTTATATGATTGGATTTTTACAAAAAAAAATCTTTGATCCTAAAATTTAAAAATCATAACTTTGAAAATAGTTGGATCCTTATTTCATACACCATACCCAAAACTTCCTAGATAAAGATTTAAATATCATAATGAAGGATCAAGGAGATAGCTCAGTAACATAAATGCCTGCCTGGCAAGTGTAAGGTCCCGAGTTGGAGTCCTGGTACCAAATTAATTAATTATTTTTCTTTAATTTTATTAAGAAAAAAAATAGCAATGAGACAGTTTCAAAACAGGTTAGGACAGTTACAATAATTAATGCATTGCATATTGTTGTCTTTCTAGTAGTTATTCATAGTACAAGATGCAGACATATCTTGTCTAAACACTATTAATACAAATCTTTCTTCTCATTGAACTAGGAGAAAGTAGCTGTATATCTACCCTATTTTGTATACACAGACATATATATATATATATAGATGTATATATTTTTTTTATTTTTTCACTACAAAATGATCCTTCATTTATATTACCCTTTTTTGTTTAGTTAGTCCGAGATGGGTATTCCATTGCCATTCAAATATTGTAGGTGCATGAATTCAGCAAAATAATCCAATATAGTCCAATAGTCACCCTAACCCTAATCCTAACCCTAACCCTAACCAAAAGAACTGAATTTTCCAAAAGAACTGAAAACGTTTTATCATAGTGATATATGTGCACCTATGTTTATAGCAGCATAATTTGTTTTTTTTTTCTCTTTTTTAAAAATAATTTTATTGAGAAACAGCAATGAGACAGTTTCAAAACTGATTATAAGCAAGGTTTCAATAATTGATACATTGCATATTGTTGTCTTACTGGTTATTCATTGTACAAGATGCAGACATAATATCCTGTCTACAAACACTATTAGAACAAATCTCTCTATTCATTGAATTAAGAGAATACAGCTGTACATCTATGCTAAATATTTTGAATATAGAGATACAAAATGTTTGTTCATTTGTATCCCCATTTTTTGTTTAGTTTTGTCAGAGAAGGGTATTCTATTGTCATTTAAATATTGTAGGTGTGTGAATTCAGCACAATATTCCAAAATAGTCCAGTCGTCCATAATAGTAATGGGTTATCCACAAGACTGGCGGTATCAGAAGTTGGTTGACTTGAGCCTTTTACAGTTCAGCATATTAATATGGCTTTACTTTTTATACCTTGATTCTATACTTCTCTGCTGGATGGTTAAGACCAAGATAAAGCAAGACCTATATAACAAGAAATGTAACTTTTGTATCTGACAAGGTCATTCAAATCCCCTCAGGATTTATCTTGAAACCCTGTACCACAGTTTGTAGATCTTTTGTCAGTGTCAGGCATGTAGATGAGTCATGGCATTGCTTGACCAATTTGCTCTCTGTGAAAGCCTGAAAGAATCTTTTCTCTCCATGTGACTCCTTAGGCACACTCTACATCATCGATCACTTTCCTCTGTGGCCCCATAATCTCCTTGATCAGAAAATTAGGGAAACAACTGAGTTACATGATGTCATAGTATAGGTTCTCCTATGTCCTGAGTCTTCAGTGACCTTGAAAGGCTAGGGCCAAAATGTTGTCTGTCCTTGTAGCCCTTCTTTTTCTCTAATTTTTGGTATGCAAATTTAGGTTGTTAACCCTCCAGAAGAGAAGCTTATTATTATTACCCCACAACCTAGGCAGTTGAGCTTAACCTAACTATCGGTCTGAATATCAAACATCTTAAGCATAACATGGAACAGGTATTTTCCATCAAGCATTGTTATATTAGACTCTAAGTCTCTACAGAATATGAAGAAAAAAATTAAAAATATAAAAAATATTTAAAAAATAGGAATGAACAGTTACATATTTTTACACAGAAATTTAGAGATCTTAACCATATACAGACAATAGCAGGACAGGCCTATGACATTTTTTTCTTGTCTCTTGTTTTCATTTGTTACTTTTTTTTTTTTTAACAAACATTTACTTGAGAGACAATATGACAGTAATTGGTATGTCATGACAAACACTATGTATTTAGAAGACCAGAATAACAGGAATTCCAAGTATGACCCTACCATTACACATTGCTATCTTCAGTACAGTTGCTTATTTCACAGGTATCAGCATATATATATAGTTAGTCAGAGTGAGAATACTACCAATTAACTGCTAGTTTCAAAAACATCCTGAAGATTCTCAGGATCATTGCCTTACACATCTTATACATATAAATGTATGACTTTGCCCTTGTCATGTTTCCTAGCTTTTCTCCTTGCCCTCTCTTAGTCGTCTAATCCTCAAGTTCTCGCTTTCCTTTTAATTGTTATACCTTTCTATTTTTATTTCTTCTTTTGAGTTCTTATACTAGAGAGACTGTACGATAGTTACAAATGTGGGTCTGGTTTATTTCACTTATGAGTATATCTTCAAGTGGCATCCACTTCAATATAAAGGCTTCGAGTTTATCATTGTTTATAGCTGAGTAATACTCCACTGTATAAAAATACCACATCTTTTTCATCCATTCCTCAGGTGATGGGCATCTTGGTTGTTTCCAAGATTTGGCTATCACAAATTGTGCTGCTATAAACATAGGTACACATATGTCACTATGATATGACAATTTCAGTTCCTCTAGGAAAATTCTCAGTAGGGAGATAGCTGGTTTGAATGGGATTTCTAGTCCTAGTTTTTTAAGGAGTCTCCACACTGATTTCCATAATGGTTGCACCAGTCTACGTTCTACCAGCAGTGGAGAATGGTTCCTTTTCCCCCACATTCTCTCCAACATTTGTTGTTGGTTGATTTCTTTATGATAGCCATTCTTTCTGGGGTGAGATGGTATCTCAGTTTTGTTTTAATTTGCATTTCACATATGACTAACAATATGGAACATTTTTTCATGTATTTATTCACCTCTTTAATTTCATCCCCTGAGAAGTGTGTGTTCATCTCAGATACTCATTTCTGGATTGGGTCTTCAAATTTTGGGGCCCTAATGTTTTTTAGTTCTTCATAAATTCTAGAGAACAGATCTTTGAGTGCTTATTAGTCAAGATTTTTTCCAAATTTGTGGGTTGTCTTTTCACTTTGTTGGTCATTTCTTTTGATGTGAAAAAACTTCTCAATAAGAGGAGGTCCCAGTTATTAATTATTTCAAGTATTACCCGTGCGATTTGATTTTTCTTCATGAACTCTTTGCCTACCCTGATGTCTTCAAGAGTTCCTCCTACTTTCTGTTCCAGGAGATTTAGTGTTTCTGTTTTAATGTTTAGATCTTTAATCCATTTTGACTTTAGCTTAGTGCATGGTGATAGATCTTGGTCAAGTTTTAGTTTTCAGCATGTAGAGAGCCAGTTTTTCCAGCACCATTTGTTAAAGAGGCTGTCTTTCTTCAAGTGAGTATATTTGGTCCCTTTGTTGAACATAAGGTGGCTGAGTGTGTTCGTAGAGGATTCTGCGTCTTCTAATCTATTCTATTGACCTTTAGGTCTATTTTGTTGCCAGTACCATGCTTATTTTATCCCAGTAGCTTTGTAGTATAATTTCAAGTCAGGAATTGTGATGCTTCCTGCAATTTCTTCCAACAATTTGTTGCCCAGGATTGGCCTTTGCTATCCTAGGTCTTTTCTGGTTCCAGATAAATTTTAGGAATGATTTCTCTAGGTCTGTGAGGTATGTTGGTGGTAGTTTGATAGGGATTGCATTAAATCTGTACAGCAATTTTGGGCGTATGGCCATCTTAACAATGTTGGTTCGTCCTATCCAGGAGAAGGGAATATCTTTCCATTTTCTGAAATTGTCTATGATCTCCTTTTTCAGAGTACTGTAATTTTCTTTGAAAAGATCTTTGACTTCTTTAGTTAAATTCCAAGGTATTTCATTTTCCTCAGTGCTATTGTAAAAGGTATTGTTTCTGTAATTTCCCTCTCAGTGTGTTTGCTGTCTGTGTAGAGGAATGTTATTGACTTTGGGTATTGACTTGGTATCCCTCTAAGCTACTGAATTTGAGTACCAATTCTAGTAGCTTCTTGGTGGAGTTTTTTGGGTCTTCCAAGTAAAGTATCATGTAATCTGCAAATAATGATAATTTGACTTCTTTATCTATTCTTATTCCTTTTATTTCTCTCTCTTGTCTAATGGCTCTAGCTAATGATTTCAGAATTATATTGAATAGGAGTGATGATAGAGGACATCCTTGTCTTGTACCAGATCTAAGAGTAAAAGATTTCAGTTTTTCCCCATTTAGAATTAAGTTAGCTGTTGGGTTGTCATAGATGGCTTTTATCAGATTGAGGTAGAGACCATCTATTCCAATTTTCTGTAGGACTTTGAACATGAATGAGCATTGGCCTTTGTCAAAAGACTTTTCTGCATCAATTAAGATGATTGCATGGTTTTGGATTTGGGTCTACTGACATAATGTATTACATATATAAATATGTGTATGTTGAGCCATCTTTGCATCCCTAGGATGAATCCTACCTGGTCATGGTGTATGATCTTCTTAATGATTTGCTGTATTTTGTTTGCTAGTATCTTATTGAGGATTTTTGCATGTCGGTTCATGAGGGAGATTGGCCTGTAGTTCTCTTTTTTATTTGCATCTTTCCCTGGTTTTGGTATCAGCATACAACTTGCTTCCGGGAATAATTTTGGGAGGATTGCTTCCTTTT
>NW_004524610.1:14150723-14191820 GCF_000260255.1 Octodon degus
TTTTTTTTTTTTTTTTTTTCTTTTTGGATCTGGGGGTTGAACTCAGGCTCTTGCGGTTGCCAGGCAAGCACTTATTCTACTGAGGTATCTCACCAGCCCCTCTTGTATCTTCTTGATTCAGTCTTGGTAATTTGTACCTTTCTAGGAATCTGTCCATTTCTTCTGTGTCTTCGATTCTGTGAAAGGAGATTCTCAAAATAGCTATTGATGATCTTCTGAATTTCCGTAGGGTCTGTGGTAATTTCACCGTTTTCATTCTTTATTGCTTAAATTTGAGTTTTTTGTTTCCTCTTTGATGAGGTTAGCTAGGGGTTTTTCAATTTTATTTAATCTTTCAAAGAACCAGGTTTTTGATTTGTTAATTCTTTGTATTATTGTCTTTGTCTTGATTGCATTAATTTCTGCTCTATTTTTAAATTAATTTTCTTGAGAATCGAATAACAATGAGACAGTTTCAAAACCGATTAATAGCACAGTTTCAATAATTAATACATTGTATATTGCTGTCTTTATAGTGGTTATTCATAGTACAAGATGGGGACATGATATCCTGTCCAAACAGTATTAGTACAAATCTTTCTTCTCAATTTCTGCTCTAATCTTTATAATTTCCTCCCGTCTTTGGGCTTTGTGTTTGGTTTGCTCTTCTTTTTGTAGATGTTTGAGGTGTAGCACTGGGGTATTTATTTGTTCCCATTGTGTTTTCCTAATGTGTGAGTTCACAGCTATTAATTACCCTCTATAAATTGCTTTCATTGCATCCCACAGATTCTGATAAGTCGTGCTTGAATTTTCATTAAATTGTAGATATTGTTTAATTTCTTGTTTAATTTCATCTGTACCCCATTGGTTTCTGATAAGTGTGTTATTTAATTTCCACTTTTTTATGGGGTTTTGTGGTTTCTTTTGTCATTTGTTTCCAGTTTCATTGCACTGAGATCAGATTATATGCATGAGATAATTTCTGTTTTCTTGCATATACTTAAGCGTGACCTATGAACTAGTATGTGGTCTATTTTAGAAAATGACCCATGTGCAGCTGAAAGGAATGTGTATTCAGATGTGTTTGGGTGGAACACTCTGTATATGTCCACTAAGTCCATTTGTTCAAAGATCTGGTTCAGTTCTGTTACCTCTTTACAATTTTTTGTCTGCTTGACCTATCCTTTATGAATAAGGGGGTGTTAAAGTCTCCTGTTAAGATTTTGGTATTGGATATTAGATTTTTCATGTCCATTAAGATTTTTTTTATTTAGTTTGGTGCTCCTGTGTTTGGTACATATGTATTTATGACTGTTACCTCTGCCTCTTGTATTTCTCCCAAACCAGTATGTAGTGGCCTTCTTTATTTTGTTTGATCATTCTTTGTTTGAAGTTCAGACTGTCTGTAAACAAGATTGCTACTCCTGCCTTTTGCTGAGTTGCTGGGGCTTGTAGTAGTGTTTTCCATCCTTTGACTTTCAGCCTATGAATTTCTTTACAAGTGTGTTTCTTGTATACAGCATATTGTTGGATTTTGCTTCCTAATCCACTCTGTCAGTCTATTTGTTTTAATTGATGAATTGAGTCCACTTACATTGTTGGTTATAATTGAGATGTATTGACTTATGATTGCCATGTTATTTACCTGCTGTTGTATATCTCTTTTTCTCCTGTGTTTGTTTGCCCTATTTGGTGGGTTCTTTTCATTTTCATTCGTGGAGTTGTGATCATTTTGATCCCTCTCTGGAATATCTTTTCATAGTTTGTGTAGGGTTGGCTTTGTTGTCATGAAATTCTTTAGTTGTTCTTTGTCATAGAAGTATTTCACTTCTTCATCAAACTTGAAAGAGAGTTTTGCAGGATATAGCTGTCTGGGCTGAAATTTCTTTTCTTGGAGGACTTGAAGTACTCTGCTTCAAGCTCTTCTTGACTTGATGGTTTGTGAAGAGAAATCTGCCATTATTCTGATGGGTTTTCCTTTAAATATGATCTGTGTCTTTTCTCTTTTGGCTTTTAGTATACTGTTCTTTTGTTGGATATCTGGGACCTTGATTATTATATGTCTGGGTGTGGTTTTAATTGAGTTGATGTTATTTGGAGTTCTATATGGTTCAGTTACCTGAATGTCAGATTGTTTCCCCATATTTTGGGAGTTTTCTGCTATTACTTCTGTCCATATTCTTTGTATATCATTGGTATTGACTCGTTCCTTCTCATTGATGCCTGTTAGTCTAGGTTGTTCATCTTTGCATTGTCTTGAAGATGTTGAATTATATTTTCTTGTATCCTAGTTGTTTCTTGTATCTACTCAGGCCCTTGGAGTAGAGTCCAAGGGCCTGAGTTCAATCCCCAGTTCCACAAAAAAAAAAAAAAAAAAAGAGATCCTTTCTTACCTTTTCACTAGCTGCAATGGTGTTTTCAAGGCTTGAAACTCTATGTTCACTTTCATTCAAACGATTTTGCCAGCTTGTGATTGAGGTTTTATTTTCCTGTGTATCTCTTTAAATCTACTTCATGCATTCTGTTTCTTTCCTAAGGATTCTATCATTTTTCTATTTTTCTGTATTTTTTATCAGTGTCCTCTTTTTTTTGGTTCTGATTTTTAATATTAAATTAATTTTATGATCCCAAGGACAATATATGCAGGGTACAACTTTATAAACAAAATAGTGTCTTCTTTAGAAGCTCTTAGTAATTCTTTTATTGTAGTTATCTTTTTTTTTACTTCAGATATTATTCTGATCTGATTTCTGCAGTTGTTTCATTACTTCAGATGCTTTTATTTCAGAGATTTCAGGTGTGTGATTTCTAGTTTTTCTATGCTGGTGTCTCCTGCATTTTTTCTGGGTGGGCTCAGGGCCTGAGAATACATTTCACTCCTTCTCTTTGCATTTTATAAAGCACTGTCTTCTGACCTTTGCTGTGGCGCTTTGGTGCATTTATTACCTTAGCATGTACCGATATTATTACCCAAGAGAGATTTTGTGGTTAATGCAGTTACAGTTTTGTATTTACAGAACTATAATTAGCAACTAATAATGGGTAGTGAGATTTAACAGTTGACAAACTTGTATCTAATGGGTTTGTATTTTAGACACTAACAGCAAGCTTTATGTGTGTACAGCTAAGCAGGTATTAGATTGGGAATTTGTACTTAAATTGGCTCCTCTAGGTTCAGTGTGATCACTTCCCCCTTTGCACCTGTGGTCTTCTAGGCAGACTGGTTGGCCCAGGTTACCTGTTGCCCCTCTCTCAATCAAGAGAGAAAGAGAGAGGATGCTCTCATCGATCTGGGCCTAGCAAAGTGTCTGAGCTTATTGTTTCCAGATCTAGCAAGTCTGAACTCATCCAGGTGGGCCTGCCTTGGGTGTGGCTGCTGTGCTCCACTTCTTTCTGCTGCAGCCTGTGGAAGTGGTCCCGCTGTGCCCCTCTGGCAAGATGTTCTGCTCCTGGATTTGTTGGGTGGGTCTTGCCCTTTGCCTCTCTGCAGGGAGTTCTGTTGGAAGGTTCCAAACCAGGCTTGTCTGATGGAGTAGAATCCAGCTAGTGTGGAAAGTCTCACACATGCGCCAGGCCTGGGTGCTAGCTGGAGTAGAGTCCAGCAAGCATGGAAGATAGAATCTGACAAGCATGAAAACAATTTTTATTTGTTTCTTTCTTTTGTGGTACTGGGGATTGAACTCGGGGCCTTGCACATGCTAGTCAGGTGCTTAGGCCACTGAGCTGTCACTCCTGCCCAATTTTTATTGTCATTATGAACTAAGTGGTGTAATCACTGTTGATGTACTTTACACCATTGAAATTGTTATAGTCTGATGCTCAAATTTTCCCAATTTTGACTCATAGAAAGGCTTTGAAATTGACTCTGGACCCCTTTGGATCTGATCCCAAAGTTTGAATCCAAAGTGCTAGAGTTTGAATCTTGAAAGTCTCCAAAGCCAATGTATTGAATCATGGGTCCCCTAAAGGTTGTGAAGCCTATAGGGTATGTGGCCTTGGTTGAGGAGGTTAGGTCATTGCAGTAGGTTTTAAAAAATGATGTTTCCCAGAGTTAGAAAAGCTGTGGCATGTGGAGAGAATGGTTTTTAGCTGGGTCCCCAATAAGGGGTTAAAGTAGTTGCTTCATAAATAACATTTTATTGAAATAAAGCTTCTTATGATCTGCAAAGGCTAAAATATTTATGTACTATAGAAGTATTTGCCAACCTCTGCTTCAGTTTTTTAAATGACAGTTACAAATGATTGCCACTTATATATTGCTTTTTTTTTCTTTCCCGACTATATATCTTGCTGGAAATGTTTCAACCCATTGCTTTCTTCCCTCTAGTCACTGATGTGCCTCAGATAAATTCAAAGAGGAGAGAAGAAAAGGACTCAATCAAGAACAAGCAAGTAAAGAAGAAGAAAACAAAGCACAAAAATTATCAACCCAACTATTTCCTGTCCATTCCCATTACCAGCAAAAAGGTACTGTTTAAGTGCTATTTTTACTGCAGAGTTTTATTCTGAGTTGTATTTGAAGTACACAGATGCCTGTCGGCCTGCTTGCTGTCAGCTTCTAAGAGCTTTATGGGAAATTACTAGAGCTGTGCAGGGAAAATTCCTACAAATAGTAAGAATGTGTTTAAACAATCGTTTTGAAAAACAGTTAAGCAATATTCATTCATTCACTTATTCATTCAGAAAAACTATGGAGCCATACTCAGTTTTCAGTTTGGCACAGTGAAGGGTCATATCCTGGTACTAATACATATTTGATTCCTTTGGTGTGTGAATGCCAAGTCGTCCTTCAAACTGTTCAGGTCTGCCCTGCCAGCCCCGCCCCCGGGGCGCTCTGAGACAGCAGATGAGCCTAGGTGTGGTGACGCGCGCCTGGAGTCCCAGCACTTGCGAGGCTGTAAACAGGAGAATCACTGTGAGTCTGATCTAGTTCCAAGACCCTGAACACCCTGTAGACCTTTCCCTAAAAAATACAGAAAAAAAAAAAAAAAAAAGAAAGAAAAAGCAAGTGTTCAGGTGATATAAGCTGTATTGTATTACTTGGAAAATGTTTGGATAGGTGCTTTTTGTTTGTTTGTTTGTTTCTTTCTTTCTTTTTCTGGCTGTGTAACCCAGAGTAACTTTGAGCTTGCAGAGATCCTCCTGCCCCAGGCTCTCGGTGCTGGGATTACAGGTGTGCACTGCTGTGCCAAGGCATTGCTTCTGCTTCTGTGCGCCGTGTGGGTGCTGGGAAGTTGTGAGATGATGCCTGTGTCCCCAGCTCCAGTGTGGTGCAGCCGGGTGGCCTACTCCCTTTTAGTTCCAGCTTCTGTAGATGGCAGTACTGACCATGCAGCTGTGGCCTGCTGGGGTCCTCCAGCACTCCAGCCCGGCTGTCCACACGTTGGCCGCTCTGGCAGTGCCATGCTGGGCTACCATTCTGCCTGAGCTGGTTGGCTTTCCCGGGCCTCCTGGATGCCTCCTCCCCGGCAAGGGAGATTTTTCTTCCTTGAATCTTCTCCCAGGCCTTTCCTCCGGACCCCTCATCAGGCCACCTCCCTGCTTCCTCTGGCTCCATTCCTAGATGGAGGCTTCCATAACTTTCCTGGTGTCATTCATCACACTCGCCTTCCTCCCAAAGGAGTTTCACGTATCATCGATACCTGCAGTAGCATGTGGCCAAAGTAGGCCTACACACACACACGCACATGCACACATGCACACACGCGTGCGCGCGCACACACACACACACACACACATACACACATTGCTGTTATTTTGAGATCAAGGTGTGTCTCCAACCAGTGAGTTAGAACCCTTGGTTCTGACAGTGCTGGTGCTGGATCCTAGGTCCTTGTGGGTGATGGGTGGGCAACCTTCCCCTGAGCCTTAGCCCAACGACTCATAAAAAGCATAAATTCAGCATTCTAAATGCTAGTCTCATACTGTGCGTTCAACTGTAAATGACTGTTTTAGCTGCAGTTGGGTGGCTTCTAATAGTGGGAAATGCAGGTTTATTTTAGATCTTTCTCTCAGGAGGCTTAGTTTTAGGTTACAGGAAGCTTGGAAACTTTCCATGCAGATATGGAGGAGATGGACGAATTGGGCAAAATGAAGAGCTTCAATTTGTATCTTTTGCATAAGCCTCTTTGTGTTGTTTATTTGAAAGTATTTAATGTTAAGTTTCTTCTCAAACTCCTTTGTGGGAAGGCCTGGGAAAAGAGGCAGTGTTTGGGACATTGTTCCCCTGGAAGCTTCCATTCTAGATTCCAGTTAGGTGACCTGCACACAAGCCATTGGAAGCCAGCACTTTCATAATGAGCTGCTCTACTTTGGCCTCACTTGCTGGCATCTGGCTTTAAAGAAAAAAACAAAACAAAACAAAACAAAAAACCCACTGTGAATCACACAGATCTTTGAATACAGACACATTCTTAGAAATTTGGGATTCTGCTATGATGGAAAGCCTTGACTTGTTATGTTTAAGAATTGGGACTGGGGAATGTATTAGAACAGCTACATAAACATTTCAGAAGTGTCTCCAAGTATGGGTTTTATTTTATTTTTTTAAATTTATTTATTTATCTATCTATCCATTTATGTGTGTGTGGCCAGCTTAGCCCACCAGGGGGCGGGGCTGGCTGGCATGTGGTGCTGGGGGATTGAACCACGGTCCATGTGCTTCGCCAAGCTTGTTCCAAGTAGGTGCTTTAGACCACTGAGCCATCTCACCAGCCCCGAAGTATGGGTTTTAATATGTTCACATTAAATATAAATGAAGAGAAAGATCTTGATGAGGACATAGAAAATCTTAAATGTTTCTTGACTGACTAGAATCATTTCATTGTTCATCTGCCACTCATGGTTTTATGTGCTTTCTTATGTGAAGTAATGTCTTAATCAGCTTTTGTCACTGCAACAACATGCCCAAGGTAACTAACTTATATAGAGGAAAGTTTCCCTATGGCCTGACATTTTGGAAGTCTCGGTGTGCCAACTGTTAACCCCTTGCCTTTGGGGCTGGTGTGAAGCAACAATTGTGGTGTGAAAAAGTGGCAGAACAAATGGCTTACATACACCATGGCCGAGAAGCTGAAGTCAGAAGAAGACAGGGGCTGGCTGGGGTCCTGCAGCCCCCCACAAGTGTCCCCTTCCAGTGCCCCTGGCACGTCTCACTCTGGTCCACCTCTGGAAGGCCCTCCCTTCTCACAGCAGTGCTGTCACTCCAGCAAGAAGACCTTGACACATGTAATATGGGCTGTTGAGGCTGGGCACAGTGCAGACCACAGTGCGTGGCAGTGTAGGGCAGCGAAGGCGAACCGCTTAGAGCTTTCAGCCATACCGGTGCCTGTAAGTTCTCCATCCCTGGGTAACGTGAATCAACATTGAAAACATGCAGAGAATAATCAGAAATTGATTAAATTAGGAGCATAGTAATTTTTAAAATAGTTTTAGGGGGCCGGGGAGATAGCTCAGTAGAGTAAGCACTTGCCTGGCAAGTGCAAGGGCCTGAGTTCAATCCCCAGTTGTGGGGAAAAAAAAAAAAAAAAAAAAAAAGTTTTAAAATTTGCTGGTGGAAACAATTCTTTTTCATGACTTTTAAAAGAATTTAATTTTGTTACAGCCTTTGGTAATGTGAAAGTTGCTGGTGTTATGGAAATATGGGAGATTAGAGCACTCCTAGAAAATGGAATAGTAAAAAGTATTTGATATCATCATGGTTATTTTATATAGACCATTCTACTTGAGGATGATTTAAAAAGTTTTTGTTCTATGATTAGTTTTTAAATGGTTGTGGAAGGACAAGAAAAATGAGAATGTTCAGCTTTTGAAGAGAAGTTAGGTACCATTTTAAAAACTATTAGTATTTTTTGTGGTCTTGGGAATTGAACCCAGGGCCTCATGTCTGTGAGGAAAGTGCAGTACACCCTCAGCCCCAGGTAGCATGTTCATATGATAATTATGGTAACTCTTAATAGGGCAAAATATTTAGGATACACACACACACACACACACACACACACACACAGACACACACACTCACTCTTAGAAGAATTTCCAAACCAGTGCCAAAAGATGAGGTCAAAACCAGGCACTGGAATGAAATTCATCTTTTTCAGCCAGAAGTGCACAAATTTTATTGTAGTGTTTTGAATTCATATATCCTTTGAGTCAATTAGAAAATGCAAAAGGTACATGAATGAATTTTCAGATTGCCTTACCTTTAGGCTTATAGAGTGTAGCTTTGTGGTAGTGTTTACCAGATAGCATCTGCTTTTATTCTGTGTCTCATTTACTCCTCTCTCATTGCTGGGACAAATAACTGACATTCAAAATTAAGGAAGAAAAGGTTTATTTAGCTCACAGTTAACACAGGTTTCAGTCCATACTCAGCTGGCTCCGGAGCAGACTGGCACATGGCAGAGGGCAGCAGTTCATGGCGGCGGAAGGCAGCAAAACAGTAAGAGCAAAAGGGAGGAGAGGCAGCAACAATGGCAACAGAGAGGAAGTCTGTCTCTCTTACATTGCATTCAGGCCATCTGCCCCAGGCTGGCTACAGTACTCACACCCATAATCCCAGCAGCACTCACACCCATAATCCCAGCAGCACTCACACCCATAATCCCAGCAGCACTCACTCCCATAATCCCAGCAGCACTCATACCCATAATCCCAGTGGATCATGAGTTCATCACAACCTCTAGAAGTCTGCCCCATGACTGCATGAAGCTTTGGGGAGCACCTAGACACAAACCATAGCATTCTGTTAACTCAAAGTAACTGTTCAAAGAATAAGATGTTAAATATTTCAATCAGGTTTTTGTTTTAAGAAATTACTTTCAATGCCATATTTCAGTTTGACTTTAGAGCATTATATTTTTCAAATGTGCGTTGTACAGTACTGCCAATGCCTAGGAATTAGGGTGACCAATGAGTTTTAATACCTGTGTAGAATGAATTTTAAACAGGGACCGTAAAACTTAGTTTCTTTGGCTTTTGATGACATTGATACATTTATTTATTTATTTATTTATTTATTTATTTATTTATTTAGCGGAACCAGGGATTGAACTCAGGCCTTAGTGCTTGCCAGGCAAAAATGCTTATTCTACTGAGCTATCTCCCTGACTACATTGATACTTTTAAAAAATGACCTGAAGTTAGGGTTCTGATGTATTTTCTGTCTTTCTTTTTTTACTTTTTAAGAATGTAATTAGGAACAAAATTCATTTTAAAAGTCTTTAGATGGTATCAAGGAATCTATGAATTAATCTGAAACATCAGAGTAGCTAGAAATGTATTGCTTGATTAGATTAACTTTGCAATATTTTATAGGTTTGAGGTTAATCCTCCAGTGTAAGTGTTAAAGTGACTTTGTCAAGGCAATAGTTTTCAGAGTATGACAGTTTTAAATTTGTAGTTTTACAAGTTACTGGATTATTCAAAGATACTAATGCTATGAAGCTATTTTTTTGTAAAATATACTGTGCTGAAATGCTGAATATACAAATTAGTGGAATGGTAAACATTGTCCTAAGTTTGCAGGTAACTACTGTTTGAGCCTTGGACAAGGACAACGTCTTGGTGAAAGTGTGTGTATTCTACACATGAGGTACAAGTAGAACCTAGTGCCCTCCCTGTTTTCACAACCAAAATTCATCATAACTATTGCAAAATGTGTCCTGCAAAATTGTCCTGTAGTAGAATTAACAAAGTACTTTGGTGTATCTCTTCTAATATAATCTCTAATATAGCCCTATAAATATGGCAATGCAAGTTTTATTATGAGAAGAAAATAAGTGAGAGTAGGTGACTTATATGGGACTATGTCTCTGGCCTCTATGGGCTTAAAATCACTGAGTTTGGACCCAAGCCCAGCACCCTTAATTTACCTGTCTATAGTACAGCACAAAATTCGCACCCTAAGCCACTTTTCATGATAAATCAAATCAGCATAACTATGGTGTCTGCCAATATTTGAAAGTAAAATTATGTGATTTTGACATCTGACATTTTTTGAGCCCCTGGTGCTGTACCCAACGCCAGGGTCCCCTTGAGCTCCGCATTATTCCTCTAAGCTGGGCTCGGCACTTTGCTGCATTTGGAGAAAACTCTAAAACTTCAGATTTCAAACCACTGTGGAGTAACGTGGACTTGTGCCACAGGCTTTGTGAAGAAGGGCCAGTGTGCCTGTTAGCCTGGGTCCTGGTCTGTTTTGTGTGGCAGTAACAGAGTGGCTGGGATCATGGAGAACAGGGACTCATTGTCATGATTCTGGAGGCTGGGAGACCTGAGATAGGCAGGCTGGTATCTGTAAGTGTCGTGCTTTGTCATCCTTTGGTTGGAGACCCAAGGAAGGCCAGCTCATCCTTCTGTAAGGAAGCCACCCTGAAGTCCTAGCACCAGCCCCTTCTCAGGGACACGGCCCCATCACCTCCACACCTCCCAGGAGACCCTGGTGGTCAGCACTGCCTCGCTGGGGACAGCTTTCAAACATGGCAGCTTTGGAACACACATAGCACACAGCATCCAGTAAGATTAGAAGTCGATGTTGAGTGTTTCTTTCCATCCATGTCCCATTTCTCAGGTCAGCACCCACACTGATGCCCTTCTCCTTGTCCCTGCTCAAAAATGAACTCTTTGCCTGTCTCTCGGCCTTTTTTCTTACTCTTGCTTCCTGCCACTTCTCTTTACCCTTCCTGAATCTTCTCTAGGCGCCTCCTCCTCCATCTTTTCTCATGTTCATCGGTTTACCCTTTTCTCAAACTCCTTTGCTTTTTGCCAGGGGAGGTACTGGTCTTGAAGAGACTTTAAAATCAGGCTATTCCTTGTCATATCTGCATGTGTACAGGGCCAATCTGAGTGTTATGCTTAAGTTGGAGGAGGCAAAAATTCTGAGTGTTCCACAAAAGTATCTCTCGTCCTCGTCAGTTATGGGGATTGGTTTCCTTTCTAAATATACTCTGTATTGATCTAGTTACTTACTTTATAATATAGAAATATGGAGCAATTCCCTTTACCTTTTTTTTTTTTTTTACTATTTATTTATTTTTATTTGTTACATTTATTTATTGTGTGTGTGTGTGGCCAGCTCAGCCCACCAGAGGGCAGGGCTGGCTGGCATGTGGTGCTGGAGGATTGAACCGCGGTCCTTGTGCTTTGCCAAGCTTGTTTCAAGTTGGTGCTTTAGACCACTGAGCCTCTCTCCAGCCCCCCCTTTACCTTTAGTTTCCACTCAGCCCATGTCTGCTTTCAGGGAGTTTTCTGATGATACAGTTAAAGGAATCATGGTCAGATTTGAACTCATGATCCTTCCGCTAAGCCCCCTGAATGCTGGAGTTGTGGGTGTGCACCAGTACCTCTGGTTTGGGAAGGCTTGATGTTAGCTGCCTGTAGGTTGACAAGTTAGTAAGATTCTGACTAACTAGGGAACTTTCTGTAACATTTATTCTTTAACATGAGGCTACATTAGGTGTCTAACTCTTTAGCTGCCACTGCCATTGCTGTGAGACAGTTTGCATTTGCTTTGCCCTCTGGGTGGAGTGGTAGGCCTCGTCGTCCTGGGTGGAGTGGTAGGCCTCTTCATCTCTGTAGGCAGGTCCTTGGGACTTTGATCTCGTGGGGAGCAGTGGGTCAAGATGAACAGGCGCATGAAGGACGGACACAGAGTGGACAGTCTCGCTCGACTGGTGGAACTGCACGGTAGTGACAGGGGCCTTGATGCAGCTTTTCTTTGTTTTGACCTCTTGCTTTTGAGTTATAAAGGTGTAAAAGGACGTCCTGATCATCGTCCTGTAGTTGCTGGAGCTCTGCAGACACGAGTGTCTGGACTCTTTTCTTTCAGCATTTGATCTTTTCCTGATTCTAAAGCTCTCTGAAATTGTTCAGCTGTGGTGACCATATCACGATCTTTTCATCCAGTTATCATCATTGTCATCGTCATCATCGTCATCATCATTTTATTATTTTGTAGTACTGGGTTTAGACCCAGGCCCTTTGCACTGAGTTACGCTCCCAGCCCTTTTTTCTTTCTTTCTTTCTTTCTTTCTTTCTTTCTTTCTTTCTTTCTTTCTTTCTTTCTTTCTTTCTTTCTTTCTTTCTTTTTAAGTTTTGAGATAGGCTCTTGCTAATTTACCCAGGCTGGGCTTGAATAGATGATTTTCCCACCTCATTTTAATCTTTTTTTTTTAAGAAAAAAATCAGGTCACCACCCTCTGATCCCAGAGCCCATTCATAAATAAGACCACCAGGGCTGTTCAGTTCCAGTAAGAAACACAGGACTCCCTGCTGTGTTTAAGGCCAGCATGTTTAACAAGTGAGGTTTCTAATCTAGCCCTGTAATGAGACTGAGTCATCTTTATCCTGTTTACCCGGTGGAATAATAGACTATTCAGTCTTTTGTGGGAAGACAATGGTCCATCTTCTAAGAGGTTTTCAGTTGCTTTTCTGGCATCCTTAGGGCCCTCCCTTGAGGCTGTCTGTACTTCTCTCAAGCCTGTCCCTTGTGTCCTGCTGCTGTCATCCATGTCTGTGCTTTGTAGGCTCCTGATATCTTAGGTATAAACTGATACAGCCCAGGGAGTCCAGGGCCTCAGGTTCCTGTGCGGATTCTAAATTCCCGGTCAGAATTTATGGATTTTCTTTGAGGTTTGGAAAATGTTTGTTAAGGCTCTGAGTTCAGTTTTTGACCAAGGAGTACAAGTAGTTACAGGAGCCAGCTGACTGTTCTGGGGGCCTGGCTTTCTACGGTATCAGCCTAATTCACCTTTTGCCTTAGCCTTGGGGTGCAAGGGTGTTTGGGCTAAAGGTTTGGGTGAGAAGCCCCGTGACTGGCTGCACGTTTAGAGCGCATGAATGGCTGTAAGTACCACGCCCCAAATGAAACAGCCACTCCCACTGTCTCTGACAGGCTGGCCTCCATCCCTTCATTTCCAATGATCCCTGCAAATGAACAGTTTGATCTTGACTCAAAACCTGCCCACCATGGTGTCTGCAGCTCTTGGGTAAGGGATACCCATTTCTCTAGCAAGGCGCAGAGAGGTGACTCATAATTTCTGAACATAAAATTAGCTGGAGTTGTAGATGGAGGAGTCTCAGACTCCTTCAATGCGGCTGATCCCTTGCTACCTTGTCTCTAAAATTTACCTCCCTGAGGCCTCCAATTTGACCTCTTCAGTTCCCAAGGAGTCCTCAGTTTGTCCCGGAGATCCAATCCAAACAAGAACTAAGCAAGTAAATTGGAGGTGCAAAATGTGGGACTTACTTTGGGCCTCAGAGGCTGCTTGAAAATAGTGACCACGAGGAGTGTCACTTGGTTCCTTGATGTTCCTGGAGGTCACCAGTAGTTTCTTCTGAATCCCACTACTGCCACAGATATGTAAGTGGAAAATACAGGGCACAGTCAGATTTTAATGAGTCTGAGTAAGAAGCAATTTGTGGATTGGGAACGCCAGAGCGAGAGGTTTACTGTTCCAGCCTCATAGTTCCGGAGCCATGTACTTAGGGGAAAAGCGTGGAAGCCAAAGAAATTATTTCATTGGTTGCAGTTGCGAGATCACCTTTTGGTTTTCTTTGTTAGAGTAGCCCTGGTCACACGCTCATGTGTCAGCTGTTTATGATTGGCCAAAAGTAGTGTGCGTTTTGGTCTGATGTAAGCAGAAATAACTGCAAGACTCAAATTTTGCCTACCCTTTCAGTTTAAGCAAAATTAAAGCTATATTTAACCTTGTTGCAAAATCTATGGCCTTATTTATTTTGTTTGCTCAGGGAGTTTTCAGGCCTTATCTCCATTTTAATTTGGCTTTACTACTTCCTCTTGGGAAAACACCATTTCATCTGTTAGTCTCCTTCAGACTGTAAGGAATAAAGAAATACTGGGGTTATTTTATGATATGAATTTGTTGATGATTGTCCTTCTGGGAGTTGGGCTCGGACCTTCACACTAAGCTGTGTGTCCTGCCCTTTTAAAATCTTGTTTTTTTTTTTTTTTTTTTTTTTTTTTTTTTTTTTTTTTATGTGTGTGTGTGTGTGTGTGTGTGTGTGTGTGGCCAGCTCAGCCCACCAGGGGGCGGGGCTGGCTGGCATGTGGTGCTGGGGGATTGAACCGTGGTCCCTGTGCATTGCCAAGCTTGTTTCAAGTAGGTGCTTTAGACCACTGAGCCATCTCTCCAGCCCCTAAAATCTTGTTGAAACAGGATTTTTTTTTTTTTTTTTTCGGGTAGTGGGGATTGAACGCAGCACCTTTCACTTGCCAGGCAGATACTTACATCACTGAGCTATATCCCCCAACCCCTTGAAACAGGGTCTTGCTGAGTCACTAAGTTGCTCAGGCAAGACTCAGACTTGCAGTTCTCCTGCCTCAGCCTCAAGAGTGAGTGTGTGATTGCCGGTCATTGTGCCATGAAGCCTGGTGTGAATTCATTGTAAGAACATTTGGTGATAAAGAAAAATTATTCTGTGAAAAATGGTAAGGCAGACCTTATTCATTATTGGGGGGCAGGCAGCTAGAGGCACTCTTGCCACAGGGCTTTGCCTTGGAGGGAAGGGATTGGACTCAACTCTGAGGCCACGAGAAGGGGCAGTTTATACCAAGGAGTAGGGTTGGAGTCAGTGGATAGGAAATTACTAAGACAAAACATGGAGGGTGTAGGGCTGAGCTGCCTACCCAGGATCTGTTGCTGAAGCCAGTGGCATTGAAGGTAGCTTCGTAGCAAGGGCGGGAGCTCCTCACTGAGTGGACTTCACATGATTCTGAGATCCAAACTCAGAATGGCTCCTGCAACAGCACAGAAGCCCACAGTCAGCAAAGCCAGGCAGAGGACTCTGAGGAGCTTGATCCAAGGTTTTGTGAAAAGAGAGGGACTTTGTTCCGGAAGCCAGGTCCTAGGATAGCATCTCGTGGTTTGCTTAGTGACATCCCACAGATAATGGGAGCGTTGTCCAGGGTGGAGCAGCTCCTCCAGCATCTGAGCAGACCACTGTGCTCGTGATTGCATGTTTTTCTTATCTCTAGCTTGTCATGAATTCTGCTTCTACTGCTGGGCTGTCTCTTTTTCTCTTCTGTCCTGGTACTTCTGCTCTCACAGGAGTTTATTTGTCCTCGTTTCTCTCTGCATTGTCTGGATTTATTGTTTTAAATGCAGACTGCTCTTTGATGTGTTCACAGTTAGAAGTTGGCTAGAACTGGATCTCCCCGGAAGTGGAGAAGGGAGGAAGTAGCCCTCTTCCTGTTCCAGAGGAGCAGCTCCTGGAGAGGCAGGTGTGCCGCTCCCCTAGGTGCAGGCCGTGGAGATGGTCTCGCGTCGCATTTAGTTGTGCATCCACCGTTATTTCTGACTCTCATATCAGGAGGGCCAGTGGTCATTCTTACTGAATCCCAAAAAATCTTAAGTCGGTGACAAAGTCTTCAGACACCTTCACTTGGGAACAGTTGTTTCCAACAGAAATGGGATGCCCCCTGCTGGTTTGACCTTTCTGTGGCAAGAATAAAGCTTTTATCTTAGAAAAAAAATCCTAACTAGTGATCAAGCATAATGCCTTTTTTTTTCCTCAGAAAAGATAATAACTACTGAGTTGTACTGTGTAATGCAGGATGGATTTCTGAAATGATGCGTGACCATAGAGCTTTCCTCTTAACCAGTGAACCAGTCTGCGGAAAAATGGTACTGTGACCAGTTCTCTTAGACAGATAAACATGTTGCAATTTTCCCCAATTTTTATAAGGGGCAATGTCTTGGTTACTCTCCTCATTGCTGAGACAAAATACCCAACACCCAAAGTTGAAGGAGGAAAAGTTTTATCTGACTCACAGTTCATAGGGGTTTTAGTCCCTAAACTGCTGGCTCCCAGGCAGGGTGACATGGCAGAGGGGCGCACAGAGGAGAAACAGCCTAAGGCAGGCAGAAGGCTACAGAAGCAACAAGCAGCAGGCAACGAGCCTCCCTCTGTCTCTTATGTTGCGACCAGGCTGCCTGCCCTTAGGGTGGCTAGCAGTCCTAGCACCATACCAGGTGTCAGTCCCCACATTCTGCACCCTATCCACCCATCTCTGAAAAGCCTATGACTGCCTGAGGCTTTGAGGAGCTATCTAGACACGAGCCATAACAGGTGATAAAGGTATATAATGAATGATTGAATACAGAATGTTATTACACTAAAAGACACATTGGCATTTGTCCGCCTCGGAAGACACCCTCGCACTTTGAGCACACTTACCCTGCTGTTCTTGCCACTTTCTCAAGCAGTTCTGGAGTCCTCTTTGGTGAGCGTCTTTATGAGGTGTGATCAAAACAGTGCTACTGCCAAGCGCCATCCACCAGAAAGCCCGGCTCCTGGGAACCGTAGGGCGTGCCCTCAGCCTCCTTATTCACTGGGCATGGCACTGTGCACTTGTGGCTCTTCAACAGAGTCAGAATGACCATGAAAGGCTAATGTTTTTAATGAATTCGGGACACTGAGGCAGCCACACAGGGCAACTAAAGACACAAAAGTGGAGCATATCGTGTTAAAGTTAAGTCGGGTGTCTTGCATATGCGGGAACAAGTGGACCATTAGCATTAGTATGGTTACGTAACCTTGGAGTTGTTCTGATTTCAGTGGTTGTCTGTCTGTCTTTTCTTTCTTCCCTCTTCCCTTTTCCCCTCCGTGAGACATGGTCTTGCTGTGTAGTCCAGGCTGGCCCGGAAGTCTCAGGGATCCTCACTACACCTACATTGTTTTCCTGCTTGATTTACAGTTTGCTATACAAAGTTCTTGCTGACCTGGCTCTATTTTTTGTACATATGATTAGATCACAGGAGGGATTAAGACTCTGCAGAGTGCAATAATACAGCAAGATGAGCGGCTGGCGAAAGCGATGGTTGGGGACGGCTCCTTCCATCTGACCTTGCTAGTGATGCAGTTACTAAGTGAAGATGAAGTGAACATGTGAGTAACACACAGCTTTCTTCAATAGCATTTTTCAAGTTCTTACTCCAATAGGTATAAACATAGAACTCAAAGTCACTGAAATTTGGAAGAAATACTCTTACCTCAATTAATCATCAATATATAGGACCATTGCACCTACATATTTTTCTTGTTGACTTTTTCACTCTGCAACTATCAAATGGCAGCCCTTGGTGACACAGCTGTTTCGTCCTTACTCATTACACAAGCACGCTGGAGTTTGGTTTTGCAGTGCAGGTTGGGATTCTAGGAAAACCTCCTGGGACCATGATGTAACCACCTTTTTTTAGTTGCTTGGTTTGGGCAGCTCACTAGCTGTCTTAGTAAATGGAGAGAATCATACTGCCAGTCCATGGCCAAGCTCTTAGTCAGGGCCTGCTGGGAGGTAGCTACTCAGTGATGTAGCCATCAGAGCTGCCTTGCTTTTTTTTTTTTATTTTTTTTTTTTTATTTTTTGTATTTTAGGGAAGGGTCTACAGGGTGTTCATGGTCTCACTACTAGATCAGACTCATAGGCCTGTCTGTAGCCTCCCAAGAGCTGGAATTATAGGTACGCGCCACCATGCCCAGTCTCAATTGCCATCTCAGTGCGCCTTGGGGGTGGATCCAGCATAGCAGGCCCAGGGATTGAACCCCTGGCCCTTGTACCTGCTTGCAGATGCTTTAATCTGCTGAGCTATTTGGCTGGCCCAGTGCTGCCATTTTACTAAGGAGTAGACAATTTCTGTTCACCTAAGTTATTTGTCAAGTTCCTGTATGCCACCCTTGGGTGCTAAAGGTGTGGAATAGCAGTTGCCCATCACTGCTTTCCATGCTTGTGTGGCAAACCTTGCCCTTCCCCCAATTTGGTGGGCACTGCCAATTGCTGCCCCACCCATGCCCCCCATCTGTACAGTTTGCTGATGAAACCCGAGTTTCACCTCTTTGGAAAGTCTAGGCTAGAACGACTGTAGGTGGCTTCTGTTTTTTGCTTTGACATATATTTCCCCCTTAGGAATAAAGAAAAAGGCTTGGATTAGGGAAGGGTGAAGAAAAGGTAAAATGAGAGACAGAAAACAATGAATGGGTAACTCAGGATATCCAGCCACATGGGATTATCATGTCTGTAGAGACTGGTCTTCTGTTCTGTCCCAAGCTGTCTTCCCAGGTCTTAGACATCTATCCGGGGCTGAGAGGACTAGAGATTTTAATTTATTTAGGTAGACAGTAGAGAGAATAGCTTTGACTGGTCACCTTGCCCATCAGCAGGAAAAACAGATGTTCCTGAGAGAAGAGAAGCCATGGGAGATGTGACCCAGAAAGAATGACTGAGCAGGAAGGAGCAGCCCCTGGTTGCGTTAGGAGAGCCTGTTAGGGAGGCAGAGCCAGTTGGGGGCTGGCTCACTCGTCAGTGGGTGTCCCTGTGTGTAACGAGTTGGCGAAGGAATTGGCTTGTGTTGCAATCTGCAGTCCAAGGGCAGCCTGGAGGTAGAATTGCTTCTTTCTCAGGGGACCTTGCTCTTTTCTCCTAAGGCCTTCAGTTGATGGCACTAAGGTTCAAGGTACGGCCTCAGTGTAAACAGCTAAAGGGAGTAAAACTGACTCTTTTCAGGGGAGACATTGTTTATACGGAGGATTTTTGATAAAGTCTCTAACCTTCGATCCTATCTATGTAATATGGAAGTGATTTCAATTGTTGTTACTTGTATTTATTCTTTTTAAAGCATAGTATCATAAAAAGTATTGGCTTGGGCCGGGGAGATGACTCAGTGGAATAAGTGCTTCCCTGGTAAGCACAAGGGCCTGAGTTCAATCCCCGGTTCCGCAAAAAAAAAAAAAGTATTGGCTAATAGTTTGGATATGGAATATGCAGAGACTATTTTTTAAAGTCAGGAACTCATTTAGGTAAGTATGACCTAAGGTCATTTACGCCTCACGGTACCGATAAAGGAAAGAAAACTATGTCCAGGTGTGGCGTGTGCACCTGTAACCCCAGCACCCAGGAGGCTGGGGCAGGAAGATTGCTGTAGGGTCAAGGTCTTGCTTGAACTGTATAGTGAGTTCAAGGCCATCTTAAACTGTGTAGCAAGACCCTTTCTCAAACCCTCCTCCAAACAAAAACATTCAAAATACCCCTCAAAAAATAGAAATGCAAGAGGCCAAATCCAGCAGGTGATCTGATAATATAGCTGTCTTATCTTAATTTGAAATATGAGCTTTTTTTTTTTTTTGCGGTACGGGGGATTGAACTCGGGACCCTGCGCTTGCCAGGCAAGCACTTATTCTACTGAGCTATCTCTCCAGCCCCTGAGCTTTGGTTCTGAGCTCCAGCTTCAAAATTTTGCTTTATATATGAATATGCTTTACTTTTTTTTTTTTTTTTTTAACTGTAAAGAAGTCTGTTTATAGACCAATCTTAGGATTCTTAATTGGGCATTGAACTCAGGATCTTGCGCTTGCCAGGCAGGCACCTATGCTGCTGAACTATATCCCGGGCTTCCAGTCTTAGGATTCTGTTCTGCTCAGTTCATTTATGTTTAGAACAGGGTTCTCCTACATAGTACAGGTTGGCCTTGAACTCACAATGTAGTCCAGGCTGGCTTCAAACTCAGGGTGAACTCTGGTCTCAGCCTCCTGAATGCTAGGATTACAGGCATGTGCCACCATGCCCCGCTTGTATTTCTTTAAATAAAAATACTGTATAACATTTCCTCTCTGAAAAGTCTTGGCCGTACTTGCTTCTGCTTGGGCATACAGTTTTCTTTGAAATGAATGTCTTGAATTCTCTAGTTTATTACAGATGATCCTGAAGCAGTTGTCCTGCTATCTTGTGCTTTAACTTAAGATGGGGACAATATTGAGTTAGAAGTGTGTATGTTCTGTCCTCTTAAATGATCAAAAATACAGTTAGGTGAGGTTAGAGTTAGCATGTGAATGTTTAGAAACAATGAGAGATGTTAACATCACTAACAAATATTAACAAATATACAAGGCTGATATACAATACTGTGTTGTCCTAAGTCATAGCAGGGAGGGAAAGCAGAGTGCCTAATTCAGGAGGTCAGTTATTATAGGAAGATTAATTTCGAGATATGAAAGACCTAAGAAACACTGTTTTTGTTTCACACAATTTACTGTGAACACATCATTCATCAGGATAATTTAAATTAGTGATGGCCCTTCTAACTTCAGCAGCACACGTACTAAATTAAGGATAGTTTATTAGAAGGGTGTTGGAAAGCCCCTTACATACCGCATGTGTGAGGGCTGGTGAGATAGCTCAGCAGACGAAGTGCCTGCTTAGGCAAGTGCAGGGCCCGGGATTCGATTCCTGCCATCATGTGTTGAGACCGGGCGTCGTGGCACATGCCTGTAATCCCAGGATCACTGAGTCTGACCTGTAGGGAGACCCGGTAGCACATACATACTGTGCATGTGCTTGTGTCTTTTGCAAGTCGTTGCTGCCCTCTAGTGAGAGTCTGCTTCCTTTCACAAAATGAAGTACCCACACCAAAATTCTTGTCAAGGTGAAAAGAATTGATCCTTCTTTTCAAAAACATTCACAATCCGGCCAGGGAGATGGCTCAGTGGAATAAGCGCTTCCCTGGCAAGCGCAAGGACCTGAATTCAATCCCCAGTCCCCCCCCCCCAAAAAAAAGAGATCCTTTCAAAAACATTCACAATCTTGTAGTGTCTAATGAATAATATGGTAAACATTTATTTTCATAAAGAGCCATAAAGATTTGAAAACACAGGGTACGCTTAAAAATGTAGGCTAAATCACTATAGCAGGATGTACCTTCAGTTGGGAAATATGATTAGCTTGTATTTTATTTGAATCCAAGCGTGGTGCATTATCTTATTATGGAGAAACCATATTTTAAGAGGTGATGTGGATTGAGTTTTCACGGCGTGCTTTGCAAATAGTAAACACTGGGTATTAGGAGTTGTATCAGAAATTTAGAGCTTTACACATAGATTAGAAACTTTTTTTTTTTTTTTTTTTTTTTTTTTGCGGAACTGGGGATTGAACTCAGGCTCTTGCGCTTGCGAGGGAAGTGCTTATTCCACTGAGCTATCTTCCCGGCCCCGATTAAAAACTTTTATAGTTAATGTTTTTAAGGACATACATCAGTAACTTTTTGAGTTGTGTATACAATATTTACTTTGTAATTTTTTCCACGAACTATAAGGTAGTATTTACTTTTATATCTTCAATTGTAATTACATATAATTTTTAATTATAATTACATAAAGATTTAATTTTCTCCTGTGGTTTTTACTCAAAAACCAATGTTAGCTTTAATCATATGAGTTAGCTCTAGCAGGTATTTTTACCTCTGGAAGGGGCTTGTGCTATCCTTATTTGATTTTGCCTGTGTTATTGCTTCATCTGTTACTGAAAATGCTGTTATCTCCTGCCAGTGGCGTGGATGCGCTTTCACAATTGAAGCCTTCAGTAGAAGATGTCCTCCAGGGACGGCGTCTGACGCTGCCCTTCCAAGGAACCGACACTTTCGGAAATCAGGTCGGCTTCGTGAAGCTGGCGGACGGAGACCACATCCCCCCACTCTTAGAGATCGCAGGTAAAATGGACAGTGGCACCCAACATCTCATCAGCAGAAGAAGCAATGTTTTAATTTTGGTCATAGAGGCTTCATGTCTTTTAATTTTTGGAGCTAGTATGCATAACTCTTTAGACAAGATCTCGCTGTGTAGTTCAGGCTGGCCTTGAACTCTCTACATAGCCCAGCCTGGCTTTGAACTTGCTGCAGCCCTCGTGCCTCAGTCTCCTGAGTGATTAGAGGTGTGTGCCTGTGTCTGCCAACCTGTAACCTCATTTTGTGCGTCAGTTGCTTTGGTGTTTGCTTGTGTGAATAAGGGATTCAACGAAGTGCCTGAAAAGTGATCCTGACTCTTGGGCCTGAGGAATATGTTAATTCTGGAGCTTTCTGGAAGGTGATGGACTGGATTCCTGTGTTAGTCATAAGTCTGAAGGGTCCTAGCGCTCATCATGACATTTGACATGGGGGTGGGGCACTTAATAAGTATCGAATGAATAAGAGTCAGCAGTTGCCTTGTACAAGCTGTGGGAATTGTCACCTACTGCAGAGAGCTAGCAGGTAAGTCAGCTGCGTTTCCCTATATTCTGTCCCCTCTTCCATGTCAGCTGCTTCTCTGAGCAAAAAGCCTCTTTGTGATGGGATAAGACTTCACACTTAGTGGAGACCATTTGTAGGTTCTGGAGTTAAAAGTATCAAGGAATTACATGTAAGAAAAACACAACTCTGAGTGGCTTTTGGGTTTGGTTGAGAGAGTCCAGGTCAGGTGTCATTTCATGTCACCTCATTTTGGGGATCAGTAACCCTTGACTTTTCATACAATCTCATTGCTGGCCCATACAGGGCCCACTCGTAGCTTCCTTTTTCTGTCTTCTTTCTCTTTTATCCTCTTTTCAGTCCCCTCTCCCTCTGTGTGTTTATCTAGGTGTTCAAAAACAATGTGCTCACCTGGGAATCTACCAAGGAAAACAATAGCTAGGATTTCAGTAGCATAGTGGTGCTCATTGTTAGCTGATCCCAGTAGGTATGACGAGCATGAGAAGCGGTGAGTACCACGCAGGCTGTTTCGGCTGGAAGGTTCGACCTAGTGTACTGAATACCAGCCGAGCAGTGAGTGCGAGGGCAGAACTTGCAGGCATCAAAGTATGTTGAGTACCAAATTCTGTAAGTTTCAAAGAGTCAAAAAACAAGATCTGGGCTGGTGAGATGGCTCAGTGGTCTAAAGCACCTACTTAGAACAAGCTAAGCAAAGCAAAGCACAGGGACCGTGGTTCAATCTCCCAGCACCACATGCCAGCCAGCCCCGCCCCCTGGTGGGCTGAGCTGGCCACACACACACACAAAATAAATAAATAAATACACTTTAAAAACAAACAAACAAAAAAACCAAGATCTGACTCTAAGATAAGGGTTTTTTTTTTTTGTTTTGTTTTGTTTTTTGTTTTTTCCTTCCTCGAATGCCTTCAGGGCACTTTTGGCCAGCGGGAGAGTTGTGAGGTTCGAACTCCAGGAACCTGAGGCTGACAGCTTTGTGGAAGCAGCCACTTAAAGGACTGAGCTAGGGCCAGGCCCCTGACTCTAAGATAAACTGTATCATCTTCTTCACATTTTCTTGACCTTCTTCTGTATAACCAACATTTTGAGGTTGAGGTTTATGATTTCTATATAGTCTCCCCAAAACATGTGTGCGTATACACACACATGCGCACACACACACACACACACACACATCTGTCTTCGTAGCCTCAACTTCACATAAAGAACAGCTTGCTGTCTGTGACTTTTGTCATATACTTTTCCACTCGGTGCTGTATTGCCTCTGTGCAGTTCAGGACGTGCTCACAGGGCGGTACAGCTGGTACTGAAGGCGCTTGTAGTGAGGATCAGGTTTCTTTGTTGGTAATTTTCTCTTTAGTTATCTTTCCTGTAAAATATTTCTGTGAAGTATATTTTACATAAGAATGTCTCATTGGGGGCCGATGAGATGGCTCAGTGGACTAAGCACCTGCTTTGGCAAGCGCAGGGACCAGGGTCTGATTCCTGTCTCACCTGTCCTGCTGGCCCTGCCCCTGGGGCCCGATGAGCCTGTGACTGGGTCTGGGCATGGTGGTGCATGCCTGTAATCCCAGCACGGGGGAGGCTGAAAACAGGAGGATCACCACGAGTCCAAATAGGTAAAATGAGAAAAAGAAAAAAATCTCATTTGGATTGTGAACCTAAAGTTCAGTATTAATGCCACTGGTGGAACAACTACATACATCGTAGTTAAGGTTTTTATGAATTTATCTCCTCTATATTCATTTCTTGTACCTAACTTTGGGCCTAAGGAACTGTAATTTGGCAGAAATAATTTGTTCTGTCAGTGTACAGTTAGTTAACATTCATTAGGTGTTTGAAAAGCAAGTTCCTTGTCCTCCAAGGAGCTCTCAGTCTTGTGCAGAAATGGTGACCAATTCCAGTGCACTGTGATCAGTTCTGTACCTAGAGGAAGGGGCAGAATACTCATAGGAGAAAGCTTCTGCATTGCAGAAGAGTAAGTAAAGGTTTTCTCATTGGGTGGGTTGTAGGAAGGCATTCTAGGTAGAGGGAGTCGATTGTATGTGGAAAGAAATCAAGGGGGCTGGTGAGATGGCTCAGTGGTCTAAAGCACCTACTTAGAACAAGCTTAGCAAAGCACAGGGACCGCGGTTCGATCCCCCAGCACCACATGCCAGCCAGCCGCGCCCCCTGGTGGGCTGAGCTGCCTCCCTCCACATAAATAAAATTTAAAAAAAAATCAAGGTGTATTTAGGGACCCACAATTAATTTTATTAGACTATAAATTACAAGTCTAGGGCTAACATTTAAATTAGATTCACATACTAAACTGGTAGAGGTCTTGAGGAAAGTGATGATTATAACAGTGAGCATGAAAGTCAGACATAGAAAATGTCTTTGAAAAAAGTTCAACATCCCGTCATGATAAAAGCCCTGAAGAAACTAGGTATTCAGGGATCACTTGTCAGTCTACTGGTAGCCATATATAATAAACCACTGCCTAAGTTATTCTGAATGGGCAAAAATTGAAAGCATTTAACCTAAAATCACGAATGAAGCAACGATTTCTACCCTCGTCATTCCTATTCATATGGTTCTTAAAATTTTAGCTAGAGCAATTAACAAGAGAAAGCAATGAAAGAAGGAAAGAAGTCTACATGATTAGTCTGATCTTTAGCACCCTCTTCTACTTCAAAATTTGCAAGTTTTGTATTATACTTATGTCTCAGAGTTTTTTTAATGTTTTGTTCAAGATTTTGTTTACTTTTCTCAGTGTCTGCATGTGATAGTTCTCAACCTTATTTTTGAGCCCTGGAGTTCTGTCTTCTGCTATGTCTTGTATTATTAGTGAGATTTCAGTTAGGTTTTTGATTTGATTTACTGTGTTTTTTATGTCTAAGATTTCTGTTTCATTCTTCTTAGAAATTTCTTTTTGTTGAATTTCTTCTTCATATCTTGTATTGTCTTCCTTAAATCATTCAGTTTATTTATATCATCTTTGAAGGCATTAATTATTTTATAAATAAGTTTTGAATTATTTGTCTGGGAGCTCATTTACTTTGATGTCTTTAGATTTAGTGGAAATTTGGAGGAATTGTGTTGCATGTTTTTTCATAGTGCCTGTGTTTCTATATTTAGACTTCTGCCTCTGTGGGGATGGATATCTCTTCCACTTTTATTTGAGGGGCTCTTCATTGTTCAGCCTTTCTTTGAGGGCCTGATTCCCAGCACCGCTCAGAGAGGAAAAATGAAACTGAGTAATGTTGACAACCCAAAGACAAACAAGGTACTGACATTCAATAAAAACCAATTAAAGACAAAACTTGTACCATCCTTACCAGTAGAAAAGAGGTCAGTAGCAATAGAGACCCAAAAGCAAACCAGGTGTCGCACTACAGTAATAATTTGGTAAAGACAACAAAGATACCACCATTTAACAATAGAAAAGAAACCAGAAATACTTGCATAAAGTAAGCTAAATAGTTAAAAATTAATCAAAGTTAATAGTGATGATAACAAATGGAGGGGTGAGGAAAACAAAAAATGGGAAAAGATGTTATTGTTTTTTTGGACAGAGTCTTGCTAGGTAGTTTAGGCTGAACATGAACTCACTATGTAGCCCATGTAAGCCTTGAACTTGGGCAGTCCTCCTACTGTGGTCTCCCAAATGCTGGGATTAAAGCTGTGTGCCACCACATCTGGCAAAAAGAAGTAAAATTTGAGAAAGAAGGAAGATGAGAGAAAAATGAGATAAAAATCCAACTAAAGGATAAAAAGTAATAGAGTCAGGTTAAAAAAAGCACACACATGCAAACAAGAAAAATATTAAATAAAAGAATACAGCAAAGACCAAAAAGAAAGAAAAACAAACAAACATAAAACAAAGTAAAAGAGAAAAAAGTCCAAAGAAAACCCTCCGTGTTGAGATGCTTGGGTGGGTAGTTTCTTTCTAGGTCACAGGTGTTAGCATCCACCAGATATAGGGGAGGGCTAGCGAGTCACAGCTGTGGCCTATTATGTTTCCATAGCTATGCTTTGCTCTCTGAATGCTGAATCCTGTCCCACCTTTTCCACAGGGTGGAGTCTGTCATTGGTCTGTTGTCTGCCTCAGGGATGTATTCACTTTAAGTGCTTTTTATGTGTGTTGTTGCCCTTCTGTGTATCTTGAGTCATTTCTCTTTCCTACTGGGTTTGTGGGCTTGTGAGGTGCCAGCTTGTACAGAGGACCCTCTGTCCAGGTGCCCAGGGACATGGCAGATGTCCAAGTGTCATGTTTGGTAGCTGGTGAAAGCAGACAGATTATGAGTTCTGTGATGGAAGTAGGTATCAAGGGGAGGCAAAGATTTATCAGACTCTATCCCAGGACTTTCAGGCCGAGACTACTCAGAGACCCATAGGGCTTTTCCCCACAGAGGGTGATGCTGTTAACCATTGTTTCTTCTACTACCTGAGGTCTCTGCTGGCAAATTTCCCAGGATGTTTGTAAGTGGCCTTCCCCCTTTAGGGGATGTCTGCGGTAGAGTGACCCAAGAAACCAGCCACTGTGGTAGAGTGACCCAAGAAATCATGAAATCTTACAATGGGTTTTTTTTCGGCAAATCCAGTCTGCCGAAGGAAAGGAGTCACTTGTAGTGTAAAACCCCACACTGTGTTGGAAGGTACACCTCAAGGAGAAAAATAGATGTTCTACCAATAAGTGAAAAAGGAAAGGAGAAAATGGAAAAGCTTATTGTGATAAATGCACCTAATATTGATGCAAAAGTCAAAATATTTTCCCTATAAAAGTCCTGTTTATCTTTTGATAGCTTTCTTCTTACATATTCTTACTGATTTAATTGCTGTTAAAATGTGTATCTCTTGGAAAAGTAGATATATCACCTACTTTTTGTATATTGATCTTGCATCATCTAGCAATCATGCTATGAGTTTTAGTGATTTTTTATAATTTAAGAATTCGTTTTGTATTTGAAATTACCTACCGGGGCTGGGGATTTGTCTCAGTGGTGGAATGCGTGCCTAGCAAGCTGGAAGCCCTGGGTTCGGTCCTTGGCACCAAAAACAAAAAACAAACCTCCCCTAAAAACCAATTCAACCAAAATAATACAGTAAAATCAAAAAAGACCAAAAACAAACAAGGCAAACACACAACCTTTAGGGCTGGCCAAATAGCGCAGCGGATTAAAGCACCTGCTTAGGCAGACACCTGCCATGTGTGCCAGCCCCACCCCCAGGGCACACTTAGAGGGTGATTGAGACTGGGTGTGGTAGCACAAGCCTGTAATCCCAGCATTTGGGAGGCTGTAAAACAGGAGGATCACTATGAGTCCGATCTATGCAGTGAGACCCTGTGTACCCTGTACTAAATAAAAAAAAAAAAAAAAATTAAAAAAAATGAAGTTATCTACCATCTGTTTTCCTTTGTAAAGTTAAAGGGAGAAGTTTCCTTATACATTTTGTTAATCAAAAATCTCCTCACTTCTTAAAATCCAGTATACAGTTTCCTGATCACAATTTCCAATCCTTCCAACTTGCTCACTCTTACACTAACATAATCTTCAGCCGTTTCACTTACTTATGCCCCACCTAGACTGTATTGGATTCTCTGATGTCTACCCAGTAAAGCAGCACATCAGCACCTTTTACCAGTATCCTTGTTCCCTTGTCCCTTGAACACATCTGCGTATCAGGGCTCAAGTTTGTCCTCTCCCCTACAACATCGACATCTTGGGCTAGTCCTTGAGATCCTAACAGATTAGAGAATAAATGGACAGCTTGAACTGCATAGTGAAACCCTATCTCAAAAAGACCAAAGAGAAGAACTGATTGTCTGAAAGCTTATAATGTAGTTTATAACACTTTTCAATTTGGAATATAAGCATAATGTCATTCTTTGTGTGTACTTTCCTCATGCCTACTTCCATCTTACTTCCCAATGTTAGCCTCTCTCAGGGTCATTTTCCATATATCAAATATACTTATTGTGTTAAAATGTACCCTTGCTCTTGCTCTTTGCCGCCGCCATGAAAGGTTGCCCTCTGCTATGTGCTGCTCTGCGTTGGACCCAGCTGAGTGTGGACTGAAACCTCCAGTAACTGCCAGAGTTCTCTTTCCCATCTTGCAAGATGGTGAGTGAAAAAACTGAGAAGCCAGATACTAAGGAGAAGAAACCTGAAGCCAAGAAGACTACTGCCAGTGGCACTGGTAAAAGGGAAAGGTGAAGGCAAAAAAGCTTAAGAAGAGGCAGCCCCACTGCAGCTGAAATCCTGCCTGGTTAGAGGAGTTGGTAGATACTCCCGATCTGCTCTGTATTCCAGAAAGACTTTGTACAAGAGAAAGTACACAGCTGCTAAATCAAAGGTTGAGAAGAAAAAGGAGAAAGTTCTTGCTACTATCACAAAACCAGTCAGAAGGGACAAGAGTAGAGGTAGCCAGGTGGTTAAGCTTCAAAAAATGCCTAGGTACTCCCCTACTGAAGATGTGCCCCGAAAGCTCTTGAGCCACAGCAAGAAACCCTTCAGTCAGCATGTGCAGAAACTTCGAGCTAGCATCACTCCCGGCACCATCTTGATCACCCTCACCGGGCGTCACAGAGGCAAGAGAGTGGTCTTCCTGAAGCAGTTGGCCAGTGGCTTGCTACCTGTGACTGGGCCTCTGAGCCTTAATTGTGTTCCTCTATGAAGAACACACCAGAAATTTGTCATTACCAGCTCTACAAAAATTGACGTCAGCAAAATGAAAATCCCCAAGCACCTCACTGAAGCTTACTTCAAGAAGAAGAAGCAGTTGTGGAAACCCAGACACAAAAGGGTGAGCTCTCCGACACAGAGAAAGAGAGATATTGGATTTCAGAACAGCACAAAGTGGATCAGAAAGTGATGAACTCACAGATTTTAGTAAAAATCAAAGCTGTTCCTCAACTCTGAGGCTACCTATTATCCATTTATGCTCTGACAAATGGAATTTATTCTCACAAGTTAGTGTTCTAAATTTCTTACTAAGAACCTAATTAAATAACTGGTACATTGAAAAAAAATAAACTTTGTTGCACCAGGTTAAAAAATAAAATAAAATAAAATAAAATGTACCCTTGCTTGGCGTGATCTTAAAATGTGATTCTCAGACTGGGATAGAGCAAAACATGTGTGAGCAAGATGCAGGCAAATAAACAGTGTATCACTCACGTAAGACTTGAAATCATCAGCTGGCCGAGGAGAAGACAAGAGAGTTGGGAGCTGATGACATAGTTGACAGGCTTCATCTGTGTTTTCTGACTACTCTGGAGAAAATGTTAAATATTTTTTGCAATATAAATATCAGTGTTATCAGAAACATTTCTACTTATTCATTCCTTCTTTTTAAATGCTTCATGGGTGCTTGCAACATCAAGAATTCTGTCCACTGCTAGCTGATAGTCTTACGAAGACATTTCCCAGTATTGATGAAAGATCCATTGTGTGCTGAAGAATGTGAAATCTCACCAGCTTTGATACAGATATCAAAGCAAGGGTGTAGGCTTGCTATTTTAACAAAGACCATTGCTCTTGTGTTTCCTGTCTCAATTCCAGAAGTATGAGGTACTGTCTTCTATCATTAAAGACCAATATTAAAATACTCATGCTTATCTCAGTATTACAGAAAAACATTACAGAGATGCACCCAGGCCAAAATTGTTTCCCTCATGCAATCAGTGGGGTTTTTTTGGTTTTGTTTTTTGCTTTGATTGATGGATTGATTGCATAAGGGAAACAACTATATGTTCTTGTACCTGGCAGAGTAAAACAGAACTTTACTTTTTAAAAGATTTTTTAATTTTTATTTATATTGGTGTATGTTTGCAGTATGTAATAATTGTATTTATTGTGAGGGAGCTGGTAAATATGCCTAATACATCTTAATAGAACTTTATTTATTTGTTTATATATTTTTTTGGCTGAGCCGGGGATTGAACTCGGGCCCTTGCCCTTGCCAGGGAAGTGCTTATTCCACTGAGCCATCTCCCCAGCCCCCTTGATAGAACTTTAAAAGTCAAAAAAAAAAAAAAAAGGGGGGGGTAGGAGTTGGCCAGTGATGTAGCTCAGCGGTCTGAAGCACCTGCTTAGGCAAACTTAGGCAGGGACAGGGGACCGTGGTTTGAAACCCATGCCCCACCAGCCATGCCCTCAGGGAGGGCTGAGCCAGCTCTCCTCCCCCAAAAAGTCAGAATGTTTTCTTTTATAGCGCATGTTTGAGATATATTCTTACTTTTAATCTCTTATATGTACGTTGTACTGTTGCCTGTGGTTATAGTTTTTATGCATGTTTATAAGAAATCTAAATATTTTAATATACATGGAAGGCTTTGTACAGTATCCACTGTGAACCAATACATATGTATAAGCTATTGAGTCCTGACTGTCTCACACATTGAAGTTGACTGAGAGCCTCTGTATACATTGTATTTAGATAACATAGAATTTTTGGTCCTATTTGGTCCTTTCAGGTTATTTAGTATTATTTGTTTGGTGCTGGAGATTATGTTCTACCACTGAGCTGCATCCCCACCCTTAGATTTGTTTTTAAGTAGTACTTCAGGACTAGTGCTACTTAATTCCAGCAATATTAGTACAATAATTAATATTGTGGTTTTGTGTCATATTTTAGAAATTTTCAGTTGATGGCATATTCTAACTCCAGAAGTCTATTTACCATATACTCAATTTCTAAAAGCATTACAATAAACTATGTATTCTAATATATATATGTATATATGTGTGTGTATATAGTATAGTATATATATACACACACATATATGCATATTGGAATTTCATTTGCTCAAAATGATGAAAGCAGAGAGTCTGACGTCATAGAAAGCAGAAGAATTTGTTTTTTGTTTGCTTTTTAAAAATTATTTTATTTTACTTTTTCAGTTTTATTTATTTATTTTTTTATATTTAGTACAGGATTTATAGGGTCTACAGGGTCTCACTGTACAGATCAGACTCGGAGTGACCCTCCTGTTTTTCAACCTCCCAAATGCTGGGATTACAGGCACGTGTCACCACGCCCAGTCTCAGTCGCCCTCTCAGTGCGCCCTGGGGGTGGGGCCATCATGGGAGGCCTGGGACTGAACCCTTGGCCCCTACATCTGCCTAAGCAGGCACTTTAATCCGCTGAGCTATTAGACTGGTCCTGATTTTTTAAAAGAGAGTACAAATTAGAATTAAAACAAAAAAACTAAAAGGGACATGGAATTTCACTTAACAAAGTATAATGAATTTCGCAGTATTTGTTTTTTTTAAATATTTATTTATTTTTATTTATTACATTTATTTATTGTGTGTGTGTGTGGCCAGCTCAGCCCACCAGGGGGCGGGTCTGGCTGGCATGTGGTGCTGGGGATCGAACCGCGGTCCCTGTGCTTTGCCAAGCTTGTTTCAAGTAGGTGCTTTAGACCACTGAGCCATCTCTCCAGCCCCACGCAGTATTTGTTGTAAAACACAGTGTTATCTTCCAACCAGTTATTTGTATTACCAGATATATGCATATAAAATTGGAAGAAGAGAAAAAGAAATGTGTATGAAATTAAGAAGAGATAAAGCACAAACAATTGAAAAAAGGAGAAAAAATAAATTAAGTATTATCTGCTCCTTTCCATAGACCAGCAGAAATGCACACTACAGTTGTCCAAATCATCTGAAAGCAGGAGAATTTATAAACCGAGCAAGTAGTCTGATTTATCTAATTTACGCTGAGACATTTTTAGATATGCAAGTTGAATTCTCCAAATGTTAATATAGTTCTTATAGAAGAGAAATTATTTATTTATTTATTTATATTAATTTTATTGAGAAAGAAATAGCAATGAGAGTTTCAAAACAAGTTACTAGGACAGTTACAATAATTAATACTAAAAGAAGAATGAACTTATTACTGAAAATTATCAGAATAAGAAGGAATTTTTAATGTATAAAATTGAAGAAAATCCTTGTGTATTTTGAACTAGTAGTTTGAATTGGTGAGCTCTTTCCATTGATGGAGTTCAGGATGTGCTGCTGTCCTAAAATACTCCGAGCTGAAGGAATCTGAGAAGCAGCAGGGGCTGGGAAGCAGTCTGCATTGGAGAATTGCTGTTTTCCTGTGACACAAAGGGACACAGAGAGGACTCGGAGCAGGCCTGGCCGCGTCCCTCCAGGGCAGTACCATCAAGTTCCATCTCTGCAGCATCCAGTTCTTCAAACCTGTGCAAAGCGCACAGGTGAGCATGCATGGTGGCCCAAGTCTGTAATCGCAGCTCTTGGGAAGCTGGGGCAGGAGGATGGCTGCAAATTGGAGACCAGCATGGGATTCGTAGTGAGTTTATGGGCAGCCTGAACTACACAGTGAGACCTTGTCTCAAAAAGAAAAAACAGGGCCAGCCAAATAGCTCAGCAGATTAAAGAGTCTGCAAGCAGGCGCGGGGGCTGGGGTTCAATCCCTGGGCCTGCCGCCCTGGAGCATGCTGAGACAGCAATGGAGACTGGGCGTGGTGGTGCACACCTGTAATTCCAGCTCTTGGGAGGCTGTAAACAGGCAGATTACTCTGAGTCTGATCTACCCAGTGAGACCTTGAACACCCTGTAGGCCCTTTCCTAAAATACACACACACACACACACACACAAAAAAAAAAAAAAAAAAAAAAAAAAGAAAAGAAAAAGAAAAACTAAAACAGGCTGGGGCGATGGCTCGGTAGAATAAGTGCTTGCCTGGCAAGCACAAGGGCCTGAGTTCAACCCCTGGTTCTACAAAAAAAAAAAAGAAAAAAGAAAAAAAAAACAGCTAAAACAAAATGACAAAAATGCACAGGCTCATCTGTTTTCTTGTGTGTAGGGTGGCGGGGCCTCCATTTATTTAGGGAGGGCCCCTTGTCACATGAAAGTTACGTTAGGTGCATTCCTGGGCTTTTCTCTTGCTTCCCTGTGTACATGGGGGATAAGTGCAAGCCGTGTCTGTCTCCCTGTGCCATCAATGCTGGGATCTCACATCCGATAGGAGCAGCTCCTCCGGGCACCTGCTGTGGGCTGAGGGGATCCTGCCCAGTTCTGCACCCCAAGCCCCTGTCACCCTCTGGTGGCTGCTGCCTGAGCCGGGCAAGGTATGTGTCATCAAAAGATGTGTCCGAGCTTCCTGCCTTAACCTTGGGTGACCTTGTTTTCTTTCTTTTTTTTTTTTTTTAACTGGGAGTTGAACTCAGGAATTCATGCTTGCCAGGCAGGCTCTGTTCTACTGAACGATATCCCCGGCTGACCTAGTTTTCTAGAATAAAATGGCACCTTCTCCTTCCCTAGCCTTACTCTGTAGCCGTTAGAATTGAGGAGACACAGAGAATCATGCATTTATGTGGAATTCCTTCACATCCTACAATGATGAAATTGTTCTGAAAGCTTTTTCTGTAGAAATAGCTGTGTGATTTTTATTCATTTTTCTTCAGCAAAATACAATTTTTAAAAGAAGGTTTCTAGATTGAGAGATTGCTAAAAATTTAATCTGCTGGAATTGTCTTTGTTCAGGTAATCTTTTTGTTTGAAAAAAATCTTTGTTCAAAATGAGAAAAGTGCCCTTGGCATGAAAAAGATTTCAAATACATTTATCTCATAAAAGGAAAAATGAAATGTTTTAAAAATGTTCATTTGGACATGATGCTTTCTCTTGTGGTTCCCCCAAAGATGCAGAAAGACATGTCCTGTGTCCCGCCCAGGTAGGGAATCTGTTCTGTGCACCTTTGGGCTCTTCCTGGCATCTCTGTTACTGCTGAGACTCGCTTCTAACCCTGCAGCTGGTGCTTGTCCTGGCAACCTGCTGGCTTAGGGTTCCTCAGAAACATCAGAACAGCTTTGCGCACTTCATTTGGAGTTAACCCAAGACCAGCTTCTCTCCCAGCACAGATTTCTGCATTCCCAGCCGCGCAGGAGGGAGGACCACTGCGCATTGGTTCCACTCCTGCATCTGTTGGCCTACCCTGCAGGCGCATATCTACCATCCTTCCTGTCCTTTCTCCCTTCTTGTGTAATCTTTTCCCTTGTCCCTCTTTCATTTACTTGGTTTTCAGACACCTACTTGGGTTTACTCTATGATAGCTTTTGTTCTAATCATCCTACAAATACCAATTCATTTGGTTTTAGCAAGCCAGGGAGGAGCAACTGTAATCATCACCCTCACCTTACAGAAGGGAAAGCTAAGGTGCATGAACAAGAGCGTGAAGCAGTCACACGTCCAATCCTGTGCTTCGGTTGGATGGCGCAGGTGCCTTCCTGGCAGCCCCGCAGCTCCTGAGCCATTCTCTCTCACTTGTCCATTCTCATTGCTGCTTCAGCCTCTTGTCTGGAGAGGCCTAACCTTCCCCCTTCTCCCAACAAATAACCCTAAGCCCGAGCCTTGCTCACTCTGAGTCCCTGTACTTAGTAAACTTAGAAATTTCTTGTTTCTAATTGAGACAGGGTCTTGCCTTGTTGTTCAGGGTAGTCTTGAACTCACTTTCTGTGTAGCCCAGGCTGGCCTGGAACTTACAGTGGTTCTCCTACTTTGCCCTTGCAAGTGCTGGAATTACAGGTGTGCAGCACCATGCCTGGTGAGTTTTGTCTTTTTTCTTTTGTTGAGTTTGGCTAGAGTTTTCTTTTTTTTTTGTGTTTTGGCTAGGTGTTTATGTTTATTTTTTCAAAGTACCAACCCTTTGATTCGTTGATCCTTTTGTATTGCTTCAATCCCAGTTTCATGAATTTCTGCTGTGATCTTATAATTTTTTTCCTTCTACTTCTTTTGGATTTGGATTGTTCTAATCTTTGTAGGACCTTGAGATACATTTTTCATGTATTTATGTGGGATTGTGCTAGTCTTTTAATGTGTACAATCACAGCTATAAACTCTTAGAAGTTTTTCTAGTGTTCCGTAGGCCTTAGTATGTTGTGTTTCCATTTTCCTTTGGTGCTATGAGCTTTTTCATTTCTTACCTGATTTCTTCTTTGTTCCACTGATTATTCATTAGTGTATTATTTAATCTCCATGTGTTTGTATAGCATCTTGGGTTCTTTTGATTTTCAGTTTTATTCTGCTATAATCTAGTAGTATACAGGGCATCCTTTCTGTTCTTTTATATTTATCTAAGCACACATTATGGGCTAGTATGATGTCCATTCTGGAAAAAGTTCTGTGTGCTGCTGAGAAAAATGTGTATTCTTTTGTTGTTGGATGAAATGCTATAGATATCTGTGAAATTCTTTGGCTCGATGGTATAGTTTCACCCTGATGTTTCTTTGTTGATTTTTTTTGTTTGATTGCGCTGTTTTAGAGAGTGGGTTATTCAAGTCCTCTCCTGTGATTTTATTGGTGTTTGTCTGTCCTTTTATGTCTAGTAGCTTTAGTTTTGTAAAGTGGGGCAAGCCAATGTTTGGTACATATATATTTATGGTTTTTTTCTTCCCAATGAATTGTTCCCTTTAGCCGTACATAATGGCTGACTTTGTCTCTTCTAATCACACACTGCCACATTTAATAGCGCTCCACCTTCCTAGCATCATGTGTTGAAAGGTTGTCCTTTTACGCTGAATGACTTTAGCACTTGTTGAAACCATTTGGCCAGCACCATGGCCCTTTCCTGCTGCTATAACTTAGCAGCTTAGCCTGGGTAGTTTATAAACTATAGAAATATATTTATCACAGATCTGGAGGCTGGACATCCAAGATCAGGCACCTGCAGATTCAGTGTCTGGTGCAGGCTCTGCTTTGCAGATGGTTCCCTGGTGCCGTGTCCCCGCATGATGGAAAGAATGAATACTGCGTCCTCATGTGGAAGACAGAAGGCAAAAGGAACGCCTAGCCTTTCATGGTGGCATTGATACAGTGCAGGAGGGTGGAGCTCTCCTAACCCTCACCTGTCGCAGACCCCTCAATTCTTGATGTCATCATCTCAGGGTTTGGCTTCAGTGTAGGAACCGTGGGAGGCCACAGACATGCAGAGTACAGTGTCCATGTATATGAGGATGCTTCTGTTCCATTGGTGGTATTTTTGGCAACCTTGTTACAAGTTTGAAATCAGGAATTGTGAGATTCCTAATGTTACTATTGTATTTTTTAGAACAATTTTGCTGTTAATTCTTGGTTCTGGAGCTTAAACCCAGGGCCTTGCACACATTGCACACATGAAACAGGTGTGCCACCACCAAGCTAACCTTCATCCCTGTTCTTCATTATCAAGGTTGTTTGGGGCATATAGGGTTCCTGAGGTCCAGTATGAATTTAGGATTGTTTTTAATCTCTGCAGAATATGCTATTGGGATTCTGATGGAAACTATATTAAACCAGAGAGTGCTCTGAATTGCATTGACTTATTTTTATTTTATGAAGAAAGGTAGAACAAAACTTCATAACAAAATCATAGGAGAATAACAATGGTTAATACTTCACATGTTGTTATCCTTAAAGTAGTTGCTCAGGGTATAAGATATGGGCATAAAAATTTCTTTGATCAATATCAGCACAAACTTTCCTTTTTAATGAACTTAGAGATACTAACAGTATAACTAACTTGCATTTTTTCCCTTTTCCCTATTGTTCTTTCCCCTTTGAACCATCCAAGTTCCTTTTCACTTTGGAGCAATTTCTTCTCATTTCACAATATCTATTATATATTTCAGAATTTATTTCCTGTTTCAGTTTGTCACACCAGAGAGACAATACAACATTTACACATGTGAGTCTGATTGATTTTTTAAAAAAATGTATTTAGTACAGGGTCTACAGGGTCTCACTACACAGATCAGACTTATAGTAATCCTTTCTTTTTTTCAGCCTCCCAAACTCTGGGATTATAGGTGTGCACCACCACACCCAGTCTCAAGTCTGATTGATTTCAATTATAAGTATGGTCTCAAGGTGCATCCATTTACCTATAAAAGTCTCGAGTTTATCTTCCTTTATTGTTACTAGTACTTCATTATATTAAAAAAACCACATCTTTTTATCCATTCCTTAGTTGATGGGCATTTGAACTGTTTTCAGAATTTAACTATGACAAATTGAGCTGCTATAAATATTGGTGCAGAAACATTTCTGTGGAATGATGTTTGTAATTTTTCTGGAAAGGTACCCAGAAGGGGAATAGCTGGGTCAAATGTGATCTTTAATTCTAGTTTTGTGCGGAATCTCTACACTGATTTCCACTGTGGTTGTACCAGTCTACACTCCTACCAACGGTGCAGAAGGGTTCTCTTTTCCCCATATCCCCACCAGCGGTTGTTATTTGTTGATTTCTTGATGGTGACCTTTCCTTCTGGGGTGAGGTGGAATTTCAGTATTGTTTTCATTTGCGTCTCTCAAATGACCAGTGATGTTGAACATTTTTTCATATGTTTATTTACCATTTGTATTTATTCATCTGACAAGTGTATATTCATCAAAGATGCCCATTTTTTTAAATTGAGTCTTTGAATTTGAGAGGGGGTCTGATTTTTTTCATTTCTGTGTATGTTCTAGACAAAAGTGCTTTGAGGCAAAATTGGCTAAAAATTTTTCCCACTTTGTGGGCTCTCGTTTTACTGTGTTGGTGATTACTTTTTGCTGTGCCGAAGTTTTTTAATTTGATTGAGCTGTTTTGATTGATTCTTTGAAGTATTTCCCCATGCAGTCTGGGCTTTGTTCATGAACTCTCTGCCTACCCCTGTGTCTTTAAGATTTCTACCTACTTTATCTTCCAGTAGATTTAGTGTTTCTATTTTCATATTTAGGTCTTTGATCCATTTTGATTTTAGTGCATGGTGATAGACATGAGCCTAATTTTAATCTTCAGCATGTAGACAGACAGTTTTTCCAGCACCATTTATTATAGAGGCTATCTTTCTTCCAGTGAACATGTTTGGTTCCTTTGTCAAAAATAAGGTGGCTGAATGTGTTTGTAGTTATGTCTGTATTTTCTAAACTGTTCCACTGATCCTCAGTTTGTTTTTTGCCAGTACTGTGCTGATTTTATCATAGTAGCTTTGTAGTATAATTTCAAGTCAGGGACTGCCTTGTTTTTGCTGCCCAGGATTGCCTTTGATATTCTAGGACTCCTCTGGTTCCAGATGAATTTTACAAATGTTTTCTGTAGTTCTGTTAAGTATGCTATTGGTATTTTTTTGGGATTGCATTAAATTTACAGAAAACTTTTGGAGAGAATGGCTGTTTTCACTATGTTGGTTCTTCCTACCCATAAACAAGGGATATTTTGCATTTTATGATATCATCTTTGATCTCCTTTTCCAGAGTACTGTAATTTTCAGAATATAGATCCTTTACTTCCTTTGTTAGGTTGATTTTAAATGGTTTTTTTTTTTTTTTTTTTGCATGCTATTATGAAGTGTGTAGTTTCCATAATTTCTTTCTCAAGAGATTTTGTTGTTTGTGTATGGGAATGCTATAGAGTTTTTAGTGTTGACTTTGTACCCAACGATTCTACCAAATCTGGTTATTAAATCTAGAAGTCTTTTGGTGGAGCTTTTGGGGTCTTCTATGCAGAGTACAATGCCATCTGCAAATAATGATAATTTAACTTCTTCCTCTACTACCCATACTACTTTTATTTCTGTCTCTTGTCTCATTGCTCTGGCTAGTGCATCCAGAAATATATTGAATAGGAGTGGTGATAGAGGACATCCTTGTCTTGTTCCAGGGTTTAGCATTAACATTTTAACAGTATTCCAGTTGCAGAGGGTCCTTGACTTTATGCTCGCTTACCTTATGATCTTCTACATTTATGATGATGCAGAGGTGACTTGCATTCAGTAGGAAGTGTGCTTTGTGTTTTGTTTTTTCTCTAGACTAGTGATATTCTATGTGGTACTCTTTTGCAATGGAGGATAGAGGCTCTACCTCAGTCACATTAGTTCTTGAGTGTATGGTGGCAGATGCTTGTAATTCCAGTACTCTGGGTAGCTATGGAAGAATTGCAAGTTGGAGCGCAGCCTGGGCAGCTTAGGGACTTAGCAAGAGGCTGTCTCAGAATAGAAATGAAGGGGCTGTGGATATAGCTCAGTAGAAATGCTCTTGGTTGAGTTCCCAGTAGTGCCAAAATAAGTAAATTAAGTAAATAAGAATCAACAACTGATACTCTAGTAATGTTTTGTATTGCAAACCTATGGAGTTCAGAGGGTTGGATGGATTAATGCACTTTATGTATTAATTTATTTTTGACATTACGAGGGATTGATTGAAGGATGTTCTTGTTGTGCTACACTGCAAGCCCTTTTATTTTTTAGTTTATTTTGATACAGAGTTTCATTACCTTTCTCAATTGTACAGGTTGGGCTCAGATTGGCATTCCTCCTGCCTTAGTCTCCCAGGAGTGCTGGATTACAAATGTGCACTACAACACCCAGTGGATTAATATATTTTAAATCTGCTTTCTTTTTTTCCCCATAATTTTATTGAGAAACAAATAGCAATGAGACAGTTTCAAACCAAATTGGTAGGACAGTTTCAATAATTAACACATTGCATACATTCTTCCCAGTGGTTAGTTGCTATACAAGATGTGGACATGATTTACAAACACTATTTACAAACACTATTAGAACAAATCCCTCTATTCATTAAGAGAATGTAACTATATATCCTAACCATTTTGAATACACAGATACAAAATGCACATTCATCTGTATCCTCTTTTTGTGTTAAGTTCCGTTATTTGAATATTATAAGTGTGTTAACTTAGCAAAATATTCTAAAAGAGTCTAATAGTCCATAATAGTATTGGGTCTTCCACTTGACTGACAATGTCAGAAATTGTTGACCTGAGTCCCCCACAGCTCAACATAACAGCATGGCTTTGCTTCTTATACTTCGTTTTTATACTTTTCTGCTAGATGGTTAAGACCAAGGTAAAGCAGGACCTATGCAACAAGAGTTTGTAGCTTTTGGGTCTGATAAGGTCAGTGAAATCCCCTCAGGATTTATCCTGAGATCCTGTACCTCAGATTGTAGAATCTTTGTCAGTGTCAGCCATGTGAATGAGTCACGGCCATTGCTTGGCCAATGTGCTCTCTATGAAAACCTGAGAGAATGTTTTCTCTCCATGTGAGTCTCCTTAGGCACACTGTACATCATCGATCACTTTCCTCTTTGGCCTCGTAGTCTCCTTGATCAGAAAATTTGGGACACTACCGAGTTACATGATATAACAGTACTAGTTCTCATATGTCCTGAGTCTTAATTGACCTTGGAAGGCTAGGGCCAAAATGTTGGCTTTCCTTGCAGCCCTCCTTTTTCTCTAATTTAGTCTGCAGAATTAGGTTGTTAACCATCCAGAAGACAAGCTTATTGTTATTACCATACAACTTTGGCTGTTAAGCTTAACCTTACTATCTGTCTGAATACCAAACATCTTAGGCATAATATGGAACAGGTATTTTTCATCAATTATTGATATGTTGAACTTTAAATCCCTATAGAATATGATGAAAAAACATTTAAAAATTAGAATATATTTTTAAAAATAGTCATAAAGAATTATATAATTCTTATGTTTACACGTAAGTCCAAAAATCTGACCATATACAACCTTGAAGCAGGACACTTCCACAATATTCCTTTTCCTGTCTCTTGCCTTCATTCACCACCCTTTTCTTTTTGAACAATCATCTATCCGAGAGACAGCACAGCAGCAACTAGCATGTCATGACATGCAGCCCGTATTCAGAAGATCAAAATGACAGGCACTCCAAGCATGAAACAACTATTACAGATTACCATCTTCAGTGCAGTTGCTTATTTCACAGTATATATGGTTAGTCAGGGTGAGAATCTTTCCAATTAACTGCTAGATTCAAAAATCTTCTGGAGATTCTCAGGATCTTTGTCTTGCCCATCTTCTACATATAACTGTATGGCTTGTCATTGTCATGTTTCCTAGCTCTTCTCCTTTCCCTCTCTTAATTAGTTAGTCCTCAAGTTCCTGCTTTCCTTTTACTTATATTATACCTTTCTATTTGTATTTCTTCTTTTGAGTTCTTATACTCGGGAAACTATAAGATATTTACACATGTGTGTGTGGTTTATTTCACTTATGAGTATATGTTCAAGTGGCATCCACTTCAATATAAAGGCTTGCAGTTTATCATTCTTAAT
>NW_004524610.1:14193900-14199103 GCF_000260255.1 Octodon degus
GTAGGTGCGCGCCTAGTCTAGGTGAGGCACAGTTTTTAAAGGGAAAAACCACAAGAGTAGGGGGAGGAGGGTGGATTTTACAAAGCTTATTTTGAGTTAGTCATGACCAAGGGTTAACTCTTTGTTCCCATAGACAGGTCACATTTTGCAAATCCTACAGGAATATGTCCTTATTTGGCTTAGGCTTTGTTTATGTTCTGGTAGTGGGAAGGACATCAGATGACAGTTTCACCCATTTTCAAGTTATCTGTTTGTTCCCATAGGAAGGACAGTTTAACTCATTTTGTAGAAAGTTGAGGAACATTTCTTATCTTCTCTCTTATCTTCTCTGGGGGGTTTACAAAACAAATCAAGGTTTTACAAAACAGAAGTTACAAAGCTTGTTACAAGATGAAGTTTAGGTTGTCAGCTTATACCAATTAGTCCTTGTTAATAAAGTTACTGTAGAAACATACAGAGTTACAAAATTGGAATCAATTGCACAGGTTATAACACTGGGAAATTAGGCCGTCTGAGTGTCTAAGGTGTGGGTCATGGTCCTGAACACAAAGCCAGGGGCTAATGGAGGGAGGTACGGCAGGATTTGGGGATTGGTGCCCTGGAACAGCAGGTAAGCCCTTGGCCTAGTGCCTTCATGACCTCTCACAGTGGCAATTTGTAGCCAAGTCAGCAGAGGCCTTCCAGGGGACCAAGGTCAGCCCAAGGACGCTGTGTCACCAAGGGGCTGTTGTGTGCCTTTAGTTTCTTTTAGCTGTGTTTTGTAATTTTCAGTGTATAAGTCTTTCACCTGTTCGGTTAAGTTTATCCCTAAATATTTTCTTGTTTCTGATCCTGTAGGAAACGCAGTTACTTGGCTGCTTTCCTCTTCAGATTGTCTTGGTAATCTTCTATGGAGACTCATTTCAAGTTGCGTTTCTAAAAATAAAATAAAGGAGTTTCTTTTTTCTGATTCTTCAGAGTAGAAATGACTATTTCTTGTTTTTTCCTGGAATGTCTCTGACAGATGACTATTCCTGAAACTGTTGCACTTGAATGAATTATTTATTTATTGCATTTAGTAGAGGGAATGCAGGGTCTACAGGGTCTCACTACGTAGGTCAGACTCATAGTGGTCCTCCTGTTTTTATTCTCCCAAATGCTGGGATTACAGGCACACAGCACCATGTCCAGTCTCCGTTGCTGTCTCAGTGCCACCCCGGGGGTGTGGCCAGCACATGAATTTATTATTTAAAAGTCTTTCTCCACTAGGATGGTAGCATTTTGTAGAAATCTTTTACCTTTGTGTCTCTAGACCATGCCACACTTTGTTGGCATCCCAAGACCTGGGATTACAGGCGTGCACCACCACGCCCAGTCTCAGTTGCCATTTTAGTGAGCCTGGGGGGCGGGGCTGGCACAGCAGGCCGGGGGATTGAACCCTTGCCCCTGTGCTTGCCTGCAGGCTCTTTAATCTGCTGAGCTATTTGCCCAGCCCTCACATTAACCTCTAATGGTTGTTGTTTCTCAGTATTTTCCAGATACATGGATATATATTTTCTAGGTATGTAGAAATAACAAAAAAGTAAATGCATTTTTCCTAGGAATAATTGCTTAATAATGATTTATGTTTCTACTGCTAATATAATCTATTGCTTAGCCAGAATATTAGGCAATGTTTTAAAAAATGTCATTTTTTAGATAAGAGTTTTTGCTAATGTGAAAATTATGTCATTTTTCATCTATGATAATTTATATTCTGGAGGAGAAGCTTATGAATAACTAAAGAGATTATTCAATTCTTCACAGTAGCATAGAAATTCCTTCAAGCACTAAATAAAAAAAAATCGCACAACAAATATATCAGACATCCTTCAAAAGTCTGCTAAGGGCATTTCCTATGTAATAGAATTTATCTCAGAACTGAACAGAAAGTTGTCTGAAAACAACTTCTTTAAAATATTTTAGGGGGCCAGCAAGAAAGCTCAGTGGACTGAGTGCCTGCTTAGGCAAGTGCACGGACAGGTTCGATCCCTGGTGCCACTTGCTGTGCAAGCCCCGCCCCCGGGCGACAGTCTAGGCGTGGCGGCGCACACCTGTAATCGCAATGCCGGGGAGGCTGAAGATAGGAGGATCACTATGAGCCCGAGCTTCGTAGTGAGACCCTGTACCAAATGCATTAAAAGAAAACAGTTGTAATCCCTGTAAATACAACTTTACCCTTTCATTAGGTTTTACACGGACATATTTATTTTTTAACAGGAGATTTTCTTTGAGTGAATTCTCAAAAAATGCAGCAGCAATAAATTTATTTTTATTTATTTTTTTTGGAGGAACCAGGGATTGAACTCAGGCCTGTGTGCTTGCCAGGCAAGCACTTATTCTACTGAGCCATCTCCCCGGCCCCAATACATTTATTTTTAAATTGTAGAGAAGTTACCAAAAGTTATTTCAAAGTAAATTATAACACATTGATTTTAATAAAATCATATATTTTAAATTATGTACCTCTTTTTACAAAGCAAGTATTTACCCATTTTTTCTCCTTGACATTTTCCCCCTTTTCTAAAACTATGAGAAATGCTTGCGTAGTAGCGTCAGCTCGAATTTAAAAATCACACTTATATATGAAAAATGATGATCACAAATTATATTAAATGGTATATATGAAAAATGATGATCACAAATTATATTAAATGGTCCTAATATAATACATCCTGTTTGTATGGTTACACTGTGAATATACAATGGAAATAGTACACTAGATTTTAGTTATGAAAACTGATTTGTGAATAACCAATATACAGCAGTTTCTTTCCATGGTTTCCAGTTGGAAAATTCTTTCTAATTTATTGTAAGTTATTTTAAAAGTTATTTCACATATGATAAAGCAAATCTCAATAAGATTTTGGAAGGGCCAGCCAAATAGCTCAGCAAATTAAAGCGCCTGCAAGCAGGCACAGAGGCCAGGGGTTCTATCCCGGACCTGCCATGCCAGCCCAGCCCCTGGGGTGTGCTGAGATGGCAACTGAGACTGGCTTGGTGGTGCACGCCTGTAATCCCAGCTCCTGGGAGACTATAAACAGGAGGATCACTATGAGTCTGATCTAGTAGTGAGGCCCTGAACACCCTGTAGGCCCTCCCTAAAATTAAAAAAATTAAAAAAAGAAGTTGACATTGCATTTCAACTAAATGAAATTTAGTTGAAAATTGTTTTATAAATATCTTCTACCAGAAATTTCAGATCAGGGAATACCAAAAACTGTTAGGTCAAAACCTTAGGTAACTCAAACCAGTAAATGTTTCTGTGGACTCCCTTGATCAGATTATTTATCAAATAACATGCACAAATTTATGTAGATATTAAAGAATGGTACAAATACTAATTATTTTAATTTCTGTTAACCAAAGTCTTTTTCTTATGTCTTGAATTTTTGAAAATTCTGACCAATGGGGGCCTCTTTGTTGGTCTTTGCTCTCAGCAATTAGCGTGCTTAGCATACGCAGCAGTGGCAGTAAGTGAAATTGCGTGCTCATGTCTTTGTGCTAGGGAGATTAGCTCATGTTGCTAAGGTATCAGGAGCTCTGTTAGGTGACAATTCCTCAAATATTTGAAGGTTTGGAAATTACTCCTTAATCCCTTAAGTCCTATTTTAGGAATGCAGTGAGGTATTCTACCATCGCATCGCCTATGTTCAGTCGTAACGCTGCCCATGCTGGACTGCCTTTGACCTATGCAGATGACACTTTTGAGTGATTCAGCTCTGCCAGTAGCAGAGAAGGAGCCAAGCAGAGACCAAGGGGAGTCATGACAGTGACGAAGCAAGGCGCTCTTTCCTCGCTTTGTGTGAGCTCTGAGGCTGACCACAGGGTGACTGTGATGGACACACCTCACTGTTCCGTAATGCTTTCCCATGGGGCTCTGGCCTTTCTTTTTGGCTTCCCCTCATCTAAGCTCTTCTGTGCCAGCTCTCACATCAGACAGACTCAAGACTGTGTCACTCCTAGGGCAGGTGGTGTCATCTTGGCCTGACAGAGGCTTTGAAAAGAACTGGAAAGGGGAACCTTGCAAAAGGACCTTGCAAAATGCATGCCGGGGATGGGTTGTGTCATCCCTGGCAGCTGCCACCAGTGCCAGGCAGGGCAAAGTGGTACCAGCCTTTTATGCTGTTTCAGGGGTCCAGGCACCTGCCTTGGGACCTGACGCTCAGGGAAAGGATGCTGTTGGCATTGTCCTGGCTCCACTGGAAGTTTAAACATCCTTGGCTTCCTGCCTCGACTCCCATCTCCCAGTGCTTATGTGGATCCTTTCCTTGCTCCACTCAGCCAAAGCTGCTGACTGCCACCTGCAGCTAAGAGCCAGTGTGTTCTTGGCATGGCAGCGGTCTGCTGCTCAGGCTGCTGTGTTACCAGGGAGAGGAGATGAAAAGCCACTTGGTGGCAGTGAGTAGCAGGCATGCACGTGGCTCAGGAGACGCTGGCTGGTGGCTCAGGAAACCAGCTGGTAGCTCAGGAGACTACCTGGTTGCTCAAGAGACCACCTGGTGGCTCAGGAGATGCATGTGGACTCTCTCCCAGTTGAGGCCACTGTGACACAAAACTGTCTTTTCCCATGAAAGTGGTGTCCCAGGGACAGAGATTTCAGCATGTTTATTGTAGTTAAAACTTTGAAGAGAGTGGCTGAAGTTACTCTCATATGTGAATTTCCCTTGCTGAAAGCCCTCAACTCCCATCAGACCTAGAAGAAGATCCAGGGACCTTACCAGGTCCTGGTGGCCGCTGTTTTCTGAGTCATTCCCTACTCTTCCATGAGCGCCCGCTCACCTGCTTCTGCAACCCAGCCTCACCCTGAGGTGCAGGCATGTCCCATGCAGTGCTCTGGCCCTTCAGAAGCTCTTTCCCCCTGCAAATGCTGTCCCCAGATGCACATAGGGTTGTCCTATCTGCTCGCTGAGCTGCCAGTCTGAATGCTGTGTATTCTGGTTGGGATTCCTGGGCCCACCCATTGAAAGTATAAGCCTGGCTTTCTTCCGTATCACTTTGCACCCCCTTCCCTGATTTCATTCTGTTCCTTTCAGTGAGCAGTTCTTGACCTTATTTTATGTATCTGTTTGTGGCACCCAGCATAGAGGTGAGCTCTACAAGGGCAGGAATCTGTTAGGTTCATTGTTCTTCACCATCTAGATTCGTAGCTGGCATGTAATAGGTTTTTTTTTTTTTTTTTTTT
>NW_004524610.1:14199203-14228655 GCF_000260255.1 Octodon degus
TTTTTCTTTACAGAACTGGGGATTGAACTCAGGGCCTTGCACTTGCCAGGCAAGAGCTTATTCTACTGAGCCATCTCCCCGGCCCCACTTTTTTTTTTTTTTCTAGGTTCTTAATATTTGTTGATTAAGAGGTCACATTGGAGTTTGCTGACTGTGCTCCAGATCTGGTGTACAAGTCTATCTCAGCTGCCTTTAGCTTTTGTTCGAGGGACATCTCTTATAGAGGAGAAGGAAGATTTTGGATTCTTCATGAAGGAGGCAGTGTGAACTTTATAGTTCAAATTTGGGTTCAAATTCTGTTCTCTGCATTACCTACCTGAGTATTTTTGAGTAAACTATGGACATTTTAGTCCTAGTGTCTTCATTTTTTAAAAGTGAAAATAATAACAACTCTGCTCTTAAGGCCAGCTAGCCCAGCATGGCCACACCCCTGGCACGCATCACTGACAGCATGTTGGTCAGCAGTACACAAAAAGCTTCCACGAGGTTTTTCTTTTGTCCTTGGACTTCCATTTTGAAACTGCTATTCTCTGTGAATTATATTCACATTATTGTATTATTGTATTATTTTTACGTGGACCAGCCATTCTAACTGAACCCCTCATGCTCGCAGGAAGGATGAGAGGGTCTCTTTGTTTGGCTCACCTGCACATCTGTTTCAGTTCAGTGTCCCAGGCAGAAAAGTGAGACCTTATGCTGCGTAGGAAGAGTCCCGGCAGGGCAGAGAGATGCTGAGTTTTGTGTCATCCAAGCTCTTCTGGTTACACTCAGTGCATCTGTACTGATCTCTGGACTCCCACGGGACTGGTGCTTAAGACCAAAGTGTGGTTTTGGGTCTCATACTGTGTTGTAAAACATTTTTTAATTTCTTTTTTTTTTTTAAATCTTTCTATTTATTTATTTAATTTCATTTATTCTGTGTGTGTGGCCAGCTCAGCCTACCAGGGGGCGGGGCTGGCTGGCATGTGGTGCTGGGGGATTGAACCGTGGTCCCCGTGCCCTACTTAGCTTGTTCTAAGTAGGTGTTTTAGACCACTGAGCCATCTCACCAGCCCAACAGTTTTTAATTTCTAAGAGTTTCTAGAACCCTGAACTTTAGAGGGAAATGTGGCCAGGGCAGCAGCTGGGCCCCCAGCGCTGTGGCTCCTTTTCACCCCTAACAAGGAGCGAGACCTTGAGGGTGGACTTCTCAGTTTTAGCTGGCTTTAAGGACACCTCACTGGCATTCGCCTCAGTTATTTTTAGATAGAGATAAACAAAAAGCTATTTATAATGGGCTTCAAAAACTGAGTTTTTCCCTTATGGCAAAAAATTCTACTTGTGTATTCAAGTGCAGTGCTTGTGTACTCAAAGAAAGATAGAACTGCTAGTGTCAGTTTTGAGATCTGTGTGTGTAGGTTCTTTGAGACGGGGTCTGACTTTGTAGTCCAGGCTAGCCTTGAATCTCTGTGGAGCCCAGGCTGGCCCTAAATCACTGCAGTCCTCCTGCCTCAGCCTCCGAGTACTGGGATTAGAGGTGTGTGCCCCCACACCAAGCTCAGTTAATGTAGCAACCGTTTCTTTATTGATGGTTCTTTCTTTCTTTCTTTCTTTCTTTCTTTCTTTCTTTCTTTCTTTCTTTTTTTAAGCTCAGATAGATTTTTATTGATGGTTGTTTCTAATCAGTGTTAATTCAGGATAATGTTTTAATAAATATCTTCTGTATGGAATTTTAGATCCTGGTACTTCTATTGCTTTGTATTTTTCTGGAGTTGAAATAACTAGTTCCAAATGCTTGTGTAGTTACAGTACCAATTTTGTGTTCTTTTGATGTTTTTCAGAGATTGCAAAGAGGACGTTTCAAGAAAAAGGCGTCCTGGCAGGAGAAACCAGAAGTTACAAGCCTCACTTGACCTTCATGAAGCTATCCAAGGCCCCCTGGCTCCGGAAGCATGTGAGTGAGTGCACTTTCATTACTGTAGAGGGCACCCCAGCCCTCAGCGTGGTTGGGGTGAGAGACACTTGTGGTGGATTTTTAATGCCTGCCTGCTGTTCCTGGGGCTCTGGGTTAGTTGGCTTCTGATTCCCTGAGGATGCTGAGGACACTCAGGTCCGCTCTGGAGGCCGTGACACCTGTGCCCTGCGAGGCGCATGGGGGGCTGTCATTCAGGGCTGTTGCTTCCCAGGCCAGGCTTTCTTCTTCCCCAGGAGTCTGCAGGCCGAGACAGTGTTCCTGCTGCTTTCTCCTCCCGGTTGTTTGCCTCCTGCCCTCCCAGGCCTGCTCCACTGCCCTGTCCCCAGCGCTGTTCACAACCCCTGAATTCTTTGCATTGGGCAGAGCCTTTGCCCTCTCTGGGGCCTTTCAAGGCCTGCAGGAGACACCTTGCTGTTTCTAGCCATTGGTCTACTGAGGGCCTGGGGATAGTGGACAGGGGCAGGGCTGAACGCTTAGAGACCTCCCTGCCCAGGTGCAGATTTCTTCTGGATTCCTATGCCTGCTTCCTGGAACCCCAAGGGTGCCTTTCCTTGTTTCCCATTTGAGCTTGGGGTCTCCTCCTGCGCATTAAGACATCCAGTGATCTGCCCCGCTTTAGCAGAGTTTCGGAGCCGTGTGTGCAATTAATGACCACTCCCTGCTCTCTGTGGCCCTCTGCTGCAGTTAAGACTCGCTTGCAGCTCCCTGGGTGAAGGTCATGTTCCTTAGTAAGTAGATTGTTTTCTAAATGTAGCACCCTCTGCATCTGATCTCTTTGTGCTTACAAAGTCTTTTTGGTCCTTTAGAACGTGGGCTTCGGTGATGCTCTGTCCTGCGGTTATGAGTTTTCTAGAAACCATTGTTGGAGATGCCCTCTAAAAGAAATCTTGCATTGTATTATAACTATGCTGTAGATTCACTAGTGTGTTTGGTAAGACAGTTTGTATAAATGATAGATTGTGCAGTCCGGAATAACAGTGCGTGGGATGTGCAGCCTGACAGCTTACTTCTTTACTCGTTATCTTTCTTGCTTTGCTTTCACGCGGATTGCCCTCTTCCAAGTGGCTTCACTCAATCACAGACTGACAAATCAGTGCTGAAGGTAATATCCCCATTTCCAAATCCTTCTTCTTCTTTACATCAACGACTCCGCAGTCCATGTTGTACATATCACACTGTGCTTGAATGATTTCCTGGCAGCCGGTTTCACAGAATCACCTCCCTCACCCCACAGAGAAGCGGGGTGTGACTTGGAGCCGTCAGGTACACCCCACAGAGAAGCAGGGTGTGACTTGGAGCCGTCAGGTACTGGAAGTGCGATCACCTTCTTGTTAGTGACATAGTCCTGTGTCTGCGTTTGAGACTCCATCAGTGTCACCTAGTGCGTGGTCTGCTCTTCCATCGGCGAGCTCCAGGTGTACCAAATGCATTTCTGGTCCAAATCACAATTACTTAATGTATATTTGTTGAGCATATACTGTGTGCTGTGCACTGGGCACTAGGCACAGTAGAGATCAAAATAGAGACAGTCTTTGGTCAAATGGTGAAATTGGATTATACTTTATTTAGATTAGAATGCTTAATCTATAGAAAATAAGTGGCAGTGGGCCCTTCTTACCCAAAGGAATGCATTTCAAGACCCCAGGTATTAAATTTTGGCCAGTTGTCCCTCAGGCAAGGGACTAATATGTACAAAGAAATGAAAAAATTCAGACTCCCCTAAATTTAAAGACCCTTTGGAGATGCATATGCACGTCTCAAAGGAAGAATACAAATAGCAAATTAACATACAAATATATGTGTGGCATCACTGGCTATTCGAGAGATGCAAATTAAAACAACACCGAGATTTCATCTCACTCTGAAGAATGGCCACCATCAAAAAATCTGCCAGTAACAAATGCTGCAGGGGCTGTGGGGAAAAACAGAACCCTCCTCCACTGTTGGTGGGAGTGTAGACTGTGGAAATCAGTGTGGCATTGGCTCAAAAAACAGGATTAAAGGGCCCATTCGACCCAGGTATTCCTCTGCTGTATCTTCCCAGAAGATAAAACGTCATACTTCAGTGATATATGCACATGCATGTGTATGTAGCAGCACAGTTTGTAATAGGTAAATCTTGGAAACAACTCAAATGCCCATCAGCCAAGGAATGGATAAAATAATCTAAAAAAAAATATAGTGAAATACTACTAACCATCAAGAAAGATACACTTGAGACCTTTCTAGGTAAATGCATGCATCTTGGGACCATACTCTTAAGTGAAATCTATTTGTCATGCATGTGTGAATATCGCATTGTTTCTCCGGGGTGAGAAACCAAAAGTGTAAATAAGGACAAAAGATTATACTAGGTCTTGCGAAATAGGAAGAAATGGTTCATGAGAAAGAGGAATGGCGGGGGGGGGGGAAGGAAGGGAAAGAAAAAGAACAATAAAAGAAGGATAAAATGGAGACAAAGCTTTGTAAATAAGGAGAAGAGGGGTTGAAAGGAGGGGAGGAGAATGGAAAAAGGAGGAATCAAAGCATATATATATATACAGGCACAAATTCCCTATTATGAGTATGATCATTGTGGATACTTGAATTGTATCAATAAACTTAACTGAAAAAAAAAGGACCCTGAGTGGTATCTGAAAACTACAGATGACACTAATCCCTGTACGTACTCTTCTTTCCTGTACATGAATACTTCTGGTTAACTTTTACCTTTTGACTTAAAGGAAATACTTCATGCCTTTTCTTTAGTTTATTCAAATTTCCAGAATTATTACCTTTGCACTTGGGGCTATTATTAAATAAAATAATTGTTACTTATTTTATTTCACAAAGTAATCGTGGCACTGTGATGCCAGGACAGCTGAGCTGACAGCTGAGATGACTAACGGGAGGGCAGTGTATGCAGCATAGACCCTGGATAAAAGGGATGGTTTCTGTCTTGTTGGGGCGGAGAGATTTCAGCACGGTACTCAGAATGATGCACAGTTTAAGCTTATGAATTGTTTCTTTCTAGAATTTTTGATTTAAGTTTTGTTTTTTGTTTTATTTTTAAGACAACAGTTTGCTATGTAGTACAGATAAGTCTTGAACTCACTATGTAGCCCAAGGTGGCCTCAATTTCTTGGTGATCTTTTTGCCTCAGCCTCCCAAATGCTGGGGTTGCAGGTGTGCACCACCACGCTCAGCTTTTATCTCATATTTTTAAACCGTAATTCCCCACAAATAATGGGAACCTTAGGTAGGAGTGGAGCGTCCTGTAATTTATGCAGTGCCTGTTTTCTGGTTACTGCTATGGTGCTTGGTGCTTCTGAAGGAAACAGACCTTAAGTTTGGGATTGAAAAGTCACCCATAATGCTTGGAGGAGCCACAGAATTCTACCTTCTACCCTTAGATCAGTTGGTGGATCCAGGACCCCGACTTCTGAGGTTCAGATAGTATCATGTGTGCTCCCGACCCAGAGAGTCTGCAGCACCTGCTGGTTCATACTTCCTATGCTTTGAGCCTTGCTCAAGGCTTAAATAAAAGTCCCACAGATATTTTCATATATATTTTCTTTTAAACATTTATTTTTAATTTTAAAAAATTGGGGAGGCTGTGCAGGGATCGAACTCGGGGATCTCTGATGCAAGTGCTCTACCCCTGGGCAAAGCTCTTAGCCCCCAGCAGACTTTAGTGCGGCAAATCCACAGTGAAGGTTAAGCCAATATGGAAAAGTGGCATCAAAGCAAGTGGATTTTATTTACTTACCTTTTTATAATTTGTGGTTTGGAATGCAGGTTACTTAGAAATATATGACTCCTCTTTTTTTTTTTATAGTTCCAATTATCTGTTTCTATTTTTTGATTACTTCACTTCTAGATTGTTGTTTTTTGAGATAGGGGCTCCCTATGTAGTTCAGGCTGGTTTTGAGCTCAGTATGTAGGCCAGGCTGGCGTCGAACCCAGAACAATCTTCCTGCCTCAGCCTCTGAAGTGCTGAGATTACAGGCATGCTCCACCCTGCCTGGCTTTACTTCTAGAGTGATTAATACATTAATGGAGTGGATACTATTAGGGTTCTCCAGAGAAGCAGATCCAGTTGGAGATAGTGGATGATAGATGTATGGCTGCTGGCTGGCTGGATAGGGAGATGGGTGGGTAGGTGGATAGAGAGATGGGTACACGGATAGGTAGGTAGCTGAGACTGATTAAGAGAGCTGGCTCATGTGATTATGGAGACAAAAATTCCACAGCAGCCAGCTGTAAGCTGGAGAGCTGAGGGTGTCAACAGTGTGAGTCAGTTGTGTCCAAAGGCTTCCTCCAATCAGAGAAGGTGAAGGCCTACCTCTTAGTCTAGGCTCAGGGCCTGAGAGCCCAAAGTTCTGCTAGTATATGTTGGAGTCCAAAGGCCAGGGAGCCTGGTTCTCATGGAGAGGACTAGATCTCAGCTAAGGCGATAAATCAACACATTTGTCCTTTCTCTGAATTGTTCTCGCCCTCTTGTCTGTCTGAGTGGTGCCCGCCTCCCTGCGGGCTGGATTTTCCCCGTAGTCCACTCAGACCTTAGGCTGTTTTCTCTTGGAAAAACACTCACCAACACCTGCCCCAATAATGCATATTTTAACCGAGTTGAACTGAACCTAACATTAGCTATACCAGAATATACAGCTAGCTTTTAGTGTTATTAGATTCATGATAAAATAAAAGGGAGTGGTAATAATTGTTCTCCGTCTGTATATTGGATTGTCTCATTTCAAGCTCTTTAATTTTTATCTAAACATTATTTTAGCTACAAAGATATTGTGTGAATACATGCTTATTGTAATTCAAATATGTGCAGTCCTATAGTTGAAAGAAATACAACAGCACTATATTGTAATTACATTTGTCATATTTAAAACATTTTCTCCTTGATTAATTAGTTTCTGTTTCTTTGCTACATTATTGCAGCAGTAGATAGCTACCTTCACTTTTCTTTGGTTAGATATTCAGTGTTTCAAAGAACGCTGTCCTTGAAGTAGAATTCTAAGGTCAAAGGGTATTTATTATACATTATCATTTTTCCTGAACACCTCAAATTACCTTGTAAAACAGTGCGGCCAATTTATAGGCCCAATCAGTGTATGACAGTAATGTTTGTTAGGATAAACTTGTGATAGAGGGCTACCAAAGGTTATGAATGGTGCCTTAGAGTACTGGAATGGTGTTTTGAGCTGTGAATTATGTAGCTGATGCTGAAAACATGAAAAAAATTATCTCGAGACATTCTTGCTGCTGATAGTATTTTTTTTTTTTTTTTTTTTTTTTTTTGCGGAACTGGGGATTGAACTCTGGCCCTTGTACTTGCCAGGAAAGTGCTTATTCTACTGAGCCATCTCCCCAGCCCTGTTGATAGTATCTTAAAGGACTGTTTTAAGAGGAAGCTTTTTATGCATATTTACTAAGCATTATCAATAACATGGAAAATTTAGAAAGAGCTTCTGGTGTCTGGGGAAGTACTCCCTCTGCTGGGGAGGTAGAGGGGGTGGGAGGGTTGGTGCACAGGGAGAATGTCTAAAAGGAGCAGATAATACCTCCCTCCCAGATGCGCTGTTCAGAGGCTGGTGCTGGTTGTATATTCTTTATGGTTTGATTTGACCTGCCAGAAGGCCACCTGGGAATAATTTGGGGTATGATACTGGAGCGTTCCTGAGATAACTGGTGATACTGTTGTTGGGACAGACTCAATAATTATGAGTAAAAAAAGGTAGTGCTAAGTAGAGACAGGCTGTGGTCTAGGATCGACAAATGTGGAGGCAGTGACATAGATGGTCCACCCATCCTTGCTTCTGGGAGGCTTGAGGCGATCATTCTGGTGGAGTAGCTCAGTGGTGGTTTCTCTGCAACATCTGGCCACTGTCACCTTTTAACAATCTGAGAAGCTTCTGTCTGCACTTGCTTAAAGGAAGAAGCAGATTCAGTGTTAGAGCCCTAATCGGCTTGTCAATGAAGGTAAAGCACCTCATTAACATCAAAGCTGTGGGTAGGTAGTTGATACAGTCAGAGAGAGCAACCCCAGGTGGGGGCAGTTACAAAGGACTAGTGTTGAGGATTCCCATTGGTGTTCAGGGTTGGGGCGTAGAAGTGCTTCTATTCTGGGGTGCTGTCCTACAGTACAAGTTTGCCGGTAATAGCATGTGATAGAAATAGCCAAAAGCTCGGTGGGGCAGCTAAGAGTTCTATATAATCAGAATTTTAAAAATATAGCAACAGTCCATTGAATTTCTCAATGGGCAACTTCCTCTGCCACGGCTTGATGTTCTTGTTTCCAGACAGATCTGAGCCGACGCTGAGGCCAGATTCTGGGACACTATATGGCTGTGTGTTTGGTGATTTTTTTAAGTCAAGTGAATAAAGACTCAAAATCTTACTGTGCCTTTGAAATGGTAACTAAAGCTCAAATTATTTGTACAGTTTTCTTAGAATGCAGCTATCTGGCACCTTTAGACTGCTACTTGTTCGGTTCCCTGCTTTCTATAAAGTGAATCCTTTTGATTTATTTTCACATTGAATGACCTTGCGTTTCTGTGCTTTAACGTTGCACAACCTGGTCTGTTACAAGTGTGTGCTGACACTTGGTGGCAGAAGAAGCCCAGTTTTAAATCAAACAAGCACCTTAACATAAGCCTTAGATTTCTTGAGAAATGAATGTGATTCCCTCCTGCATAGATCAATTGTTTTTTAGACACACATTCTTTCCCACGCTCTTACGCACCTTTCAGCATTACAACTCTTGTAATTTACCACTGTGGCACTTAACCGAGCGAAGGTTTAGCTTATTAATTGGCACTTCCTTGCAGCAGGTTTTCAGATGCATTGCCAGACTTGAGAATGAAGAGCTAGAGCTTCTTTGAAGATGTCAGCTGCTGTTTTCACTGAGAGAGTTTGTTGTAGATGTGGAAGTTGGAATGCACAGCAGGGCTGGGGGTTCCCTGCAGATCCTCCCTGCCAGGAGGTGGGGAGGAGGGTGCTGGCAGTCACAGGGAGGAGTGGCAGCAGAGGAGTGTGCGCGGATAGAGCTGAGTGCTGATGGTGTGGTGCAGGGGCAGTTCATGCCCCTGAATCCAAAGAGCGAGATAGGAATTACGTTTGTTTAGATCAGGTTGGCTGAATTCCAGCCTTCCCTTACACTGTCTCCAGCTATACCCTTCTGATGTCTTCTCTTCCTCACCCACTATTATTCATTCCTGTCCATCTGTCCATCCATCCATCCATCCAACCATCCATCCATTTTCCTAATAGTGTATTTTTTCAGGATTTTATTAACTCGCCTGGTGTGATTTGACTATCACTCATTTTGGTCTGCCTGGTAATGGGTCTTTCAATACCATTTGTAAGCTGAGACTGTCTGTAATGAATTTGATGGAGCTGGAGTTCTCTTGTTTCAGATCTGTTGTTTGGCAGCAGACAAACTGATAGGTTGGGACACAAAGTTTCCCAGTTACCCTGCCTCAAACACTCTCGCTCTTGCCCCCAGACTCTCTCCCCCTGCCCCATGTAGAGCCGAACCCAAAACCACAGAACAGCTCCGCCTGACTTTGACCTGGGCAAGCAACCATGAAACTCTCCTTTGTTAGCATCGAAGGTCTCCCACAGACCAGGTGGCCCTGCCAAGCTTAGCTCTCCCTCGGCTGTTCCAGCCCACAAACCTCTCCCTGGCCCCCGCTAAACACCTTAACACCTAAAAAGCCCTGTTTTTTTGCCTTGTTTGCTGCTGTCTTGGTCTGCTAGACAGCCAGCCTGCTTGCTGCTCCCAATAAATCGTCTACTCATGTCAGAATGCCTGGTCTAGTCGATCGTGTGGTTTCGTACCTAACACAAATCACCTCGTGTCACTTGACCCTGTTTGCTCATAGTGAGAGGATCCTGGTCTTAATGACTCTTGGCCTGTATCCTATTCTGAAATATTTAGAAGACAGGTATTTTAATCTAATAGTCTGTGACAGTTTTTTTTCTTTTTAATCTTTCTTTATTTGGTACAGGGTCTCCCTATGCAGCTCAGACGCTGAGTGATCCTCCTATGTCAGCCTCCCCAGAACTGGGATTACTGGGACACCATGCCCAGTTTCAGTGGCCTGCATGGCACTCCTGGGGTTCCGGGCCTGGCATGGAATGTGGTACCTGGGATCAAACTTAAGTCCTGCCTGAGGCAGCTTTGCAAAAAGATTTTTAAATTCTGAGCTTGGCTCTCTCGTATACATGAATGGAGGAGGATAGAAGGAGAAAGATCTAAAGTTCTAATGGGAAGAGTGGCCATTAGATCATACTCTGTCCCCATCTGCCTGAAACCAGGCAGAGCGACAGGGACAATAGGAAAAATATCACAAACTACACTTGAGAGAAGCAGAAGACAGAGAAATCCTGCAGAGAACAAAGAACGCAGCCATGCGCCTGCCTTCGAGTAGGACTCCAGCGAGCAGCTAGCTCAGCATAGGGAGGATGACAGAAGCAGCCTGACTCAGTGTCATGGAAGAAGGTGTGGAAAGAGGGGCCCCGAAGCGGGCATCTGGGGAGCCCCGCCTTTGTAAAGAGAGGGGATCCCCTCAGGCACTGTGGGCAGCTTAGGCTGCTGCTAAGTGCCCTTCTGATGAGGGTTAGGGCTGGCGACCTTCCCTCCCTCGTAACCATACTGTCACCCCAGCAAAGGATGAAGGGGCGCCAGAGCAGAGAGCCCAGAGACCGCCTGGCCACACTTTCTTGCCTGTATTGTTCTGGACAAGAGCTCATCTTGGAAATATCCTTAGGCTGATTAGATAGCTCAGTGGTCTAAAGCATTTGCTTAGGCAAGTTTAGGCAAGCTCGGGACTATGGTTCAATCCCTGGCACCACATGCCTTGCTAGTCCCACCCATAGGGTGGGCTGAGCTGGCCACACATGCACAAAAAAAATCCTTGGCACAAGGTAAATAAAGCACATCGTTTTGCTAACCTCTTCCTGAGCTTTCCAGTGCAGAAGGGCTTCATTACTCACAGGTTTTACTTTTTTTTGAGTCACTTTTCATATTACCAAGTGCATATCAAAGCACATTTTTTTTTGTTTTAATGGCTTTCTAACATTAAAAATTTAGTGACATCTGATGGGAGATGGAATTATAACTCTTTCTGTGATGCTCTCAGTGCCATTAATCACCTGTGCTATCTACTGTGTGTCAGAGTGCAGTGTTCGTGACAGGCGACTGCACTTTTAATGCATCTTTTAACATTGCACTGTTATATTGTCTGCTTCCATGTGCTGAAAAAGACCTGAACAATTAAGTTTACAATTGTTCAGCAATTGCAAATAATGCATATAAAGGTAAACCTACCTCGGTGTTTAACTTTTTAGTACCTATTATTTAAAAAAAATAGAGTGACATATGGGGAATATAAACAGAAATCTAGATAATTTTTTTTAGATAATTTTTTTAATGGAGGACTTTAGAATTGATTAATATGAGGATTGGAATGGCTCCCAATCTGATTGCCTTTGAATACCCAACAAGAAATGATGTATGTAATTTAATCAAGAACAAAGGCTGGCCAGATAGCTCAGCGGAATAAAGCACCTGCTTAGACAGGTGCAGGGACCAGGGTTCGATCCCTGGCATGCTGTGATGGTATTCCCCCCCCCCCCCCAAAGCTAAATAAAGTTATCCTAGGCTCTCTGGGATGCAGCTGTTTGTTGTGAATCTCATTATGGGTCCCAGAATCGGGGCTGGGGAGACATGTCAGTAGAATAAGCGCTTCCCTGGCAAATGCAAGGGCCTGAGTTCAATCCCCGGTTCCGCAAAAAAAAAAAAAAAAAAAAAAAAAAAGAAAAAAGAAAATGGGTCCCAGAATCTTGGCCACAAAGATATTGTTTGGCATACGCTTGGGGCCATCTGTGTCCGCTGCCCTCAGGAGCTTAGCTGCGCAGCCTGTGTCTAGGACAGAGCTGGTCTGGTGGTAGAAGGAAGAGTTGGTGAACCGCGTGCCGAGGCTTAAAACTGCTAAGAAATAGCAAGTGTTCTTCCCAACCACATTTTGTTTGCCCCGGCAAACCTCCTGGTCCCTTCTGCATTTCAGCAGGGTATAGAGTCTGCTGTAGGTCTGTGTAGGCTTCCTCAGTGTTGATTCTCAAATCTACTGGACCAGCAAATCTTTCCTTTTCCATAGGCCGCCTTGTAGCACTAGTGTTTGGTAGAAAGGAGTTAGGAAGTCCTAACCTTGATAGTTCAGGCTTCAATGAGATTTTTGCTTTAAATGTCCAGGTTCTGTGGACATTTGAACTTATTTGTTAGCTCTGGAACCCCACACAACGTTCTGACTTAAGTGCTGTAAAATTAAAGAAACATCGTTTTAGAACTTGTATTGGAAAATGCAGTAATAAGGCATTCGTGCTAATTTAAAGTGCATATGTTTACTTCCACTATTAAATATAGAGGCTGTGCCTCAGCCTTTACCACTAATGACAGGAATTTTTTTTTCTCAAGTCCTTTTGGAATATTTTGGAACCACTATGAGCTTGTAATTTTATTTTCCTGGTCAAAGACATTACGGTGGTTAGGGAGGGGCGTCAACAGATGGGCTCAGAAATCCACCCCGGGGACTGGTAGGGTACTGTTCCAAGAGTCCGGATGCCTTGGAGACGTGGCTCGGGGTCTGTGTCTGATCCTTTCCCCTTTCCCCTCTGCTCCCAGCCCTATAAGCTAAGCAGCTGCGCCCCCTCCCCCGCTTCCGCTTCTTCCACCATGTTTCCTTTCAGCTTGCGCCCTGTGGGCCATGTGCTGAGTCCCTGAAGCCATGGGCTAAATTAAGCCTGACTGTGAGTCATAGATGCGAGTATGGTCCCCAGCAGAGGGAAAGCGGACCATTGAGCGTGGTGGTCTCGTAGGGGACTGGCGGGTCCCCACCATGCTCTGATTGTGGGTGGAGACAAAAGAGGATCTGGAGCCAAGAAAACAAATTTTTATGCCAAAGTTGTATCAATGCAGCATGATTTAGCTTATTTAGTCAGTGACAGTAGCTAATTTCTGAACCAGTTCAATAGTCACATGAAAACAGGCCAACTGAAGTTATTGGATGGTAGTAACATTTCATCACAAAAATAAAGATTTTCTTAATCATTGGAAAGACTGGCCAAGCTCATTAGCCAGCCAGCTCTTGTTAATTATAATGAGCTACACAGTAGAAGAAGGCAATTATGCTTTTCTTGAAAGAATCATTTAGGTGTGAGTGGAAACTACGGCTGAAATACAAAACTATTACTAGTTTATATTGGAATTATATTATCATTTCCTAAATATGAGCTGCTTTTCTCCAACCCTTCACTAGAATTTTATTCTTTCATGGAGAGTCACCTTAAAAATAAGAAACACTGATTATTTGAGTTATTAAATTGCTCATTTCTTTTTTAGTGTGTTACTGCAATAAGTTACAAAAAATTGTTGCTGGTCCCCTTGTACCAGGCAAACTTCACATTGTGGGTGAAGACTAAGAAAATCTGCCTGAGTCGCCATAGCAGCTGGCGTCCTTGCCTGTGGGAATCCTTCTCTGGCTCACACAGCGGGCTTCTGTCCCCAAACTGCACTTGAGGGCAATAGTGCTGACTGTGGGCCGCATTTATGACCCCACCTTGACAGCCTGAGTGCGGCTGTGCCGTGGCCGTGGGCTGGTGGCCAGAGCATGCAGTGTCCTCTATTCCTCCCTTGCCTACTTCCTTGCCCACAGCTGAATTTGATCACAGCGACTTGCGGTGTAGCTCCCTGGGGCCCGGGGTCTCTGCCTCGGTCACTTCAGGCGTGGTGTGCAGGCTGGGAGGGGATTATAATCAGCGGATGGACTGTGCTGTCCGGGTCTCCCCTGGTGGTCTTGCACCTTCAGCAGCACCCTCTCCCCATTTATTCTCATTTGATTTTTCATGACTTGGTTAGCTCAAATTCCAACTTGCTCCTTCCCTCCCGTGATCTGCTTCAGAAATCAGGAAGTTGTGTACAGAGTACTTTGTACTGTCCGGACTTCTAGCCCAGGCATCTGTAGAACTTAATTTAGTGAAATTAAGCAGGGAGTGGGGAGTGGTCCACCTGGTTAGCCCTAGTGAATGGGAACATTGAGTCAGACCTATTTTTCAACAGCTGCCTTTTTTTTTTTTTAACTCCTGGGACTTGAACTCAGGATCTTGTGCTTGCCAGGCAGGTACTTGTGGCATTAAGCTATATCCCTAGAACCCAGGTGGTATCTTTTTATCAAGTCCTACTGGCCGGTGCAAGAGATGCCCAAGGTGGAAATGGGGTGGGATGGGCAGGGTGGCCCCAAGTGTGCCCATCTGGCTTCCTGGGACTGTTTACTTTGACAGCTGTGTTCCGAGGCAGCCCATGAGGCGAATGTTTTGAATTCTCCCACCCTTTGGTACCAGTTCCTTCCTCTCGTTAACTTTTCCTGCCAAACACAATTTTTTTTTAATCAGTGCAGAAGGGCTTCTTGACATTTCAAGAAGATCCTTAATTTCTAAAGTCTACAACAGAAAAATCTGTATGGAAATTACTGACTGGTCTGAGACCTTTTTTAACTTAACTTTTTTTTGGAAGCAACGTGTAATCGAGTATTCAGAGATACAGGCTGTGTCTTAGTGCATGAGAAAAGCTAAGTAATCCCCTTAATTCTGTTTTGTAAGAGTAAACAAAGGAGAAAGGTCACAATTAAATTTTTGGTTAAGTTTGGAAATTGGTCAAAAGAAAAGATTTAACATCTGTTATTAATAGAATCATTCTAAGTAGTAATGGCGTGTCCTGTTAAAAAGTAAGATACCTTGCTTCCTGGAGAGAAGTGTTCCAATTGCTTTAAGGCCTATATATTATTCCTGGTTGCATGTATAACTGTTCATATCTGAGTTGTGTGTGTGTGTGTGTGTGTGTGTGTGTGTGTGTGTTTACCAAAACTCCTTGGTCTAATATGCTAGCCAGTACTGGGGTGACATTGCTCCATTAGCTGACGTGTGGGAGGTTCGGGGTAGGTCTCAGGGTCTAGTTCCTTTGCCCAGTTCTTAGAACGCTCAGTTGTTGGAGTCCACGTATGCTAGTATATGGAGTGCGTATGTGCTAGGCAGAGACCTCTGTCTTCTGGGCTGGGTGGGGCTCACTGAGCACTGGAGAGGGCTGGAGGAAGTGGGTTGTGCCTTGGAGAGCGATGTTGGGGGAGAGGAGGAGGAGGGAGGGGGATGAAGAAGAAAGACTGCTTGGGGACGTGAGCCCGGGAGACTGAGGAGCTCATAAGGAAGTGGGGGGAGAAGAATTCATTGCCTGCATAGGAGCAGGTGGAGCTGCGAAATGTTCAAGGCCTTTCTTGCTTAAAATTATGCAACGGCACCAAGTGCCACCCGTGCATGTATTTATATTACGTTGCCAGGGTGCAGTCCCTTCACCACCGTGTAGCTACGTGGCTCTTCTGTGGGCTGTGTCACAGGCTGCAACGATGCCTGAAGTTCTGTCTATAGAAAATGTAACTTCGGTGGATGGTTGTGTGCTGGGGACCGCTAAGCTGTAAACACAGAATGCTTCTGCTGCCACTTAGGCGCATCACAATATGTAGGCCAGTATATAGGACAAGTTAAAATAGCTTGTTAAGATTTTTCTGTGGTCATTTATTGATTGATACAGGGTTTTGCTATGTGGTGCAGACTGGCCTTGAACTTACTATGTAGCCTAGACCGGTCTTGAACTTGCACTGATCCTCCTGCCTTATCCTTCTGAGTGCTGGGATTACAGGTGTGTGCCGTCATGCCCAGCTGTGATCTTATTTCTAAATCGCCTTCTGTAGTAGTCTTTCTCCTGTTGGGGACTTTTGGAAAATATTGATTAGAAAGAAAAGCTATGGCATTGAAAGAGGAAGACATTATAAATGTGTAATGTTATACATTATAAAAGTTATAAATGTATAAGACCAGCATATGGAGAAATTTTACAGTATAGAAATAAATGGTTAGGGCCAGTGAGATAGCTCAGCAGACTAAGCACCTGCTTAGGCAGATGCAGGAACCGGGTTTCAAACCCTGCCAACACATGTCCTGCTGGCCCCACCCTTGGGAATGCTGAGCTGGCCACTGAGACTGTGCATGGTGGTGTGCGCCTGTAATCCCAGCACCAAGGAGGCTGAGACCAGGAGGATCACTATGAAACTGAGCTACAGAGTAAGACCCTGTATCAAATACATTAAAAAGAAGAAATAAATGGTTAAATTGGTGAATTCAGGAGCACAGGCCCCAGAGGGATACAACATTCTTCAGAAACAGATGTGGTAGGAGGAGGAGCTGCAGCTTGTTTACATTTGAGTGACCACAGAACTGTTCTGAACCAAGGACACAGCTGGAGCTGGGCCCTGGAGTGGAGAGTGCAGGTGAGGAAGGGCCATGCAGGAGGTCTTCAGTGCTCCAGTTCTAAGGCCCCTTCCTTGTTTCACAACAATGAGGAAAGTGACGTGCAGACCTGGCAGGCTCCGAGGAGGGGCAGTCTGAGCTGGCTAAGTGGGCAGAGCGTGCTCAGGGAGAGCAGACTGTGCTGTGTGTTAAGGCTCTGTACTGTCCCGCTGTGTTGAACCCGTGATCTTGCGAATTTCCTGGGGACCAGGGGCCTTGATTTCTCTGCCCAGTGTGGTACAGATGAGCTGAAGCCAGGCACCAAAACACATCAGCATGGCGTAGGGGCATCACTTGATTTAGTCATGTGAATACAGCGTATTAGAGGCAGGCATTTCAGAATGAGAGAACTTCCTAATTTTGACATTGGTTTTAGCAATATGGCAGTGCATCTTATGAAGTCTCAAGAATGATTAATAGTCTTAGAATTTTGATCTTTTAAAGTGAATGGTGAAGAGCTTGAGTATTAGTCTGGTCTTCTTCTCAGTTGCCTTGTGTTCTCTAGTGGCCCTGAATCTGAGACCAAGCTCTTCCTCTTCTTGGCAGTGTTGTTTGGTTTGGTGACCTAATTCTCTGCGATTTAGTGTCCTTATCTGAGGTAATAATAGTCCCCAGCTCACAGGGCTATTGCCATTATTAAAGGTTATTAAGTGAATAATACAGGTTCTGAGAACATTGCATGTACATTGTCAGTGTGATTTTTATTACTACTTGAGGGTAGAAGGCATCATTTTTTCAGATTGGTCCAAAATAATCAGGTACCATTGTCTGTTAGATTTCTCATCCCTCCTTGGTTTTCCTATAGTAAACATACAGCGGCCAGGCACTAGGCAGGCTGTTGGAGCTCAGCTAGGAAATGAGCCTGCTCACAGGAGGGGAGGAGAGGGCGCCAGCCACAGAGAGCAGCCCAGTGTGACAGGAGGATGTGCCCAAGGTGGGTTGCACCCAGCCTTTGGGAGCCATGTGGGCCCCTGAGAGTGCAGCTCTTCCGATCCTTGCCAGGAGCACCCGAGCCAGCGTGGGAAGGGCCAGGCATCCACCGAGCAACGTTTCGGGCAGGCTTCAGCTCACAGAGCTGCCCAGCGTTCCCTACCCTGGAAGATGCAAGCAGAGCAGTGCAGTGTGCTGACCCAAAGTGGGGAGGGGTTCGGAAAGGGTATTCACAGCTTACCTCGGAGAAGGCCCCGTCCATAGCGACTGTTTTCATAACTTGAATGCCAATATATGAATTATGATCACTGAAAATGATCTTTTAACCAATGTACCACTAAAATAAACGTAAAAGATTACAATTGGTCTTTAACTAGGTGAGGCCAAAAGGTGGCAAACCAGTTTCATTTGGCTTTTAATTCACGTTCTTTTTTAAAAAAATGTATTTTAGTACAAGGTCTACAGGGTCTCACTATGTAGATCAGACTCATAGTGATCCTCCTGTTTTCAGCCTCCCAAGCACTGGGATAACAGGCATGTGTCACCATGCCCAGTCTAAATCACAGGCTCAGTGCACCCCCGGTGGCAGGGCCAGCAAGGCACGCTGGGCATCAAGCCCTGCCGCTTTGATCTGCCTAAGCAAGTGCTTCAGTCCACTGAGCTATCTGGCTAGGCCCTTAATTTACATTCTTAATTCTGGTTTGAAGTAACTAGCACAGGAGATATGCGTTTCCATTACAGCTGCTTGTGTGATAGGAACAAAGTGTTGGAAAATACAGCAGAGACTCAGCAACACTAAGCTTACCCATAGCATAAATAATGTCTTTATATGTAGTCTAAGTTGTGGTTATTATAGCAAGTGACAATAGGAGCCAGTCATCCGTTACGGAAAGTCTTGGCCTTCTTAATAAGTGGATGTTCATTATTCTGGTAACAGTAACTTCGTCCTAGAAATTAAAGCTGAGTAATATGTGTCTTATCTTTCAGAACCTTAAATGATTTTTCCTTTCAGCTTGTTAGCTGAGGAATACTTTTCTATGTCAAGGTTCTGTCTACTTCCTGTATTAAATACAGAGCTGGATGCATAGTAATATAAGCCTGAGCCCTCTCTGGCACGCCTTAAATTATGTGCGTCACTTAGCTAAATGTAAATTATGTTGTGCGTGCATCCTAAGTAAATAATTTCCATTATTTATCAGATCCAGCCATTAGATGATTCTAAAAATACTCATGTTCTCAGTGGCATTTTTTTTCAGGAGTTGACTCTTTGGGTACCAAATTACAATCAGGACTGAAATGCTTCATAATTTCACGGTACATTGTATCAAAGGTTATCAAGTGGCTTTAAATATCAGTGATGATTCTCCCTGCACTGTAACTGAAGGTGGCCTAAGGGAGGTAAAATCTGAGTTATTTCTAATAATGCAGACAGTCTTGAAAGCTTTGTTTGATGTTTCCTTCTACTAATTTCTCATTGCAAAGTCTGATAGCCTGTATTTAACTTACTGTTTTCTTTTAGTTTTACGTGGCATAACTGATACATCCTTCTAAATGTGAAGCCCTTAAGAGTATATTTTGGGGCCAAAGGGAGTAGCTCAGCAGTCTAAGTGCCTGCTTAGGCAAGCGCAAGGACCCAGGTCTGATCCTTGGTACCATGTGTTGTGCAAGCTCCGCCCTGGAGCTGGCTACCAAGACTGGGCTTGGTGGTGCATGCCTGTAATCCCAGCACTGCGGAGGCTGAGACAGGAGGATCTCTACGAGACTGAGCTGAATTTAAAAAAAAAAAGAATATATTTTGTCTGGTAGTTTCCAGACAGAAATAACCTTCAAACAAATTACTAGCCTGCTACCCAGAATAATTCAGATCCCTGGCTTGTAGCACCCCATGTGTTGTGGAAGCTGTCCCATGTATTTCCTCTATGTTTGAGTTAATTCCAAATCTCTTAGCATTTGCACACCAGATTCCCTTGGCTTTAGCCATTTTTGTGGTCTTCTTTGTACTTATTGTGTGTTAATACCTCCACTAATTTTTAAACAACAGGGTGTCTGGGCAGTGTGGCCCTGTGGAGGGGAAGCAGAGAGAGCTTGGGGCTTCTGAACCTGAGCACAATGTTACTGCCCAGGCATTTTAGCTTTAAAGCATAACTGTGAAGGACGATATCGTAGAGGCTGCTTTGGCAGCCCAGTATGTTCTGTAAGAAAGTAGGAGCCTTCATAGCTTAGCCTTGGTGGTGGCAGGTTTTGATAAACTTACTTCTTTTCTCAGAATTACAGTTCTTTCCTCTTATTATGAAGGGAAAGCACCACCTGCTACAGATGGATACAGAGACAAAGTCAGACAGATTTTATTAGAAAAGAAATATATTGCCCAGGAAAAAATGCTGCGGAGAACAAAGATCGTGATGCTATTATAATATATATGGGATAAAGCAAGCTCTTATCTGTCTCTAGATCCTTTATTATGAAAGATATTTTCTGACCTGGGAAAATGACTTCAATGCCTCCAGAGTCCCTATGTCTTTTTAAACCACAGCTTTCTCTATAAATTAGTAAGAGTTCTGGAATTAATTCCACGTCACTTGCTAATAAAAGCCAAGTCTCATGCTGAAATCAGCTGTGGAGAGTCCTTGCAAGATGGCTGCTGCTCGCGTCTTGCTGAAATAGAGCTGGCTTAGCACGCTGGGGCCCCTGATGCTCCCTTTTCTTTTAATTAATTAATTTATTTATTATTTTATTGAGAAACAAATAGCAATGAAACAGTTTCAAAACTGATTAATGGGATAGTTTCAATAATTAATACATTGTACATTGTTATCTTCTTAGTGGTTATCCATAGTACAAGAAGCAGACAGGATATCCTGTCCAAACACTATTAGTACAAATCTTTCTTCTCATTGAATTAAGCGAAAGTAGCTGTATATCTGTCCTAACTATTTTGTATATAAATACAAATTGGTCTTTCCTTGGTATCCCCTTTTTTTTGTTTAGTCCTTTCAGAGGTGGGTATTCTATTGGCGTCTAAATACTATAGGTGTTTGAATTCAGCTAAACAATTCAACGCTGTCTAGCAGTCTGTAATATTAGTGGGTTATCCTCAGAAGTTATTGACTTGAGCCTTTTGTAGCTCATCATATTAGTATGGCTTTACTTTGTATACCTCGTTTTTATACTTTTCTGCTGGATGGTTAAGACCAAGATAAAGCAAGACCTATATGACAAGAAATGTAGCTTTTGTATGTGACAAGGTCAGTGAAATCCCCTCAGGATTTACCCTGAAACCCTGTACCACAATTTGTAGATCTTTTGTCAGTGTCAGCCGTGTGGATGAGTCACGGCCATTGCTTGACCAATTTGCTCTCTGTGAAAGCCTGAGAGAATATTTTCTCTCCATGTGACTCTCCTTAGGTGCACTATCTTTCTTTTTTTTTTTTTTTTAATGGAGACTAGAGTGGCCTCAGGATCTTGAAAACTGAAGTCCTCTTCATGCCTGCCAAACTATTACTATTTGTTTATCCGGTGTAAAGAAACTGCTATGCCCCCTGCGTCACTCTGAACAGACACACACACATGCACACGCACACCACATCACACAAATGAAGCAGTCTTTAAAGGAGAGTGGTCAGTCTCCATTTAGTCAGAACCTTCTTTATTCCTGAAATCTTACTTTGGCTCAAACGACCCCCTGGAGGTCACTCATGCTCAGACTGGCTCTGCCTACACCACATGTGTGCACAATTATGCCCCATGTCTTACTGTGCTAAGTGCTTTTATGTATTAAGTGATTTACACTGCCTGTGGGAGGGCCAAGACCCGTAGCACCAGCTGGCCACCAATGCAAACCTGAAACCATGGGCCAAAATAAACCTTTCTTCCTTATACATTGCTTTATCCTCAGGTATTTTGTCTCTGCGGCAGAAAGCTGGCTAGCACAGCTGGACAGGATGTGAAGCAGGTTTGAACTCTCATTCTGACTGCCCCTTAGCCATACGGACTTCAGCTTCTGATGTGGTCAGCTATGCCTGCTTTGAGGCTACGCCCTCCTTTGCATTTGTGCCAGGTGCTTATTGGGCATTGCTTGTGTTAGTTTCTGTTCTAGGCACAGAAATTAGTTCAGTGACTGAAAATCAGACGAGTCCTTTGCCTAGTGCAGCTTGGATTGTACTGGCCAAGGCAGAGAATGTCAGTGAAAAATGCAAGTAATATATAAGTAAGTTGCACAGCACAGTAGAAGACGGCAGGTGATGTGGAAACATACACCTAAGTGGGGAGAGATGGCGGTTCCTCTGTGGCAGGAATGCAGAGCAGGTGAAGTGGCCTGGGGAAGCTCTGTTAAGAAAGAAGTGTTTGAGCCAGGAATGAAAGGTGGGATGCACTGCCAGGGTATTTGGGGTGGGACAGGCTGCAGGGCACAGGGACGGGAGGTGGGCTCAAGCCTGTTGTGTTCAGGGTATAGCAAAAAGGTGAGAGAGGTGGGGGGGCGTGGGAGGCTAAGGCCATAGCAGTGGGCAGAGCAGCGCTTGTGGACTGTATGGGGAATGAGGCTCTTCCTTTGACAGAAATAGGTCCCCTTGGGAGGTTTTGAGCAGAGAAGGGAACTGACACGGTGCACTGTTACAGGATCACCCTGGCTGTGGCAGAGGCAGTGGTGGGGAGATAGTTGGAGCTGTCCAGGGTCCCACAGACATGAGGGTGTCCTGGACAGGGCAGCTATGGGCCGCTAGAACTGGGTGCATTGTGGAGGCAGAACCCACATGGGTTGAGAGAAAGGAGGGATGAGAGGAGAAAAAGGGGGCGGACGAGGGGCAATGCCGTGGCTTTCAGCCTGGGGAATTAGAATGGAAGTGCTGCTAACAGACGGGAAGGGCTGTGAGTGGAGAGGATCAGGGCTCTGATTTTGAGCACAGAACAAAAAATACAACACTGAAAAGAGCATCTTAAATATCCAACAGTGTACAACTGGGTGGATAAATTACTATACTTGCCCACAGTGGAGCACTATGGGTCAAAAGAGACCTGCGCGTTGCTCATTGAAGTATTTAGTGAAAAAGATAAAGCTATCAGGTGATACTTGAGACAAGCCTGTTCATACAAAATTGCTTAGAAAACGTGAAAAGAGCGCAAACGTGAACGTGTATCACTACTTTAAACATTTCTATGATTAGTTTTTGTCAGTAGAAAGGGAGGTTGGGTTGCAACTGGCTTTGTCTCAGTGTTTGGTGCTCTGAGGCCTAGTTGTAGGGCCGTTGTATAGCGGACGGGAACTACGGAGACACCCGTAGCCTCACTTTGTAATTTGTGAACAGCTAATTAGCTGTTCCTGCTCTGAAAGAACACTGAGGAGAGACAGAGAAGTCCCAGTGCAAGTAACTTTTATCTTTCACCTGATGTTTATGCAAGGAGTTTAAACATCGCACCCATCTCTTCCCCCCTCTGTTAAGACCCATGTCACATTTAGGAGTCCATCTGCTTTCCCACTGTGCTCGTAGGTGATCTCTCTGTCCTGGGCGTTTCAGTTTTCTCCAGGACATGCTTTAGTAGTTCTGAAGCCTACCGTGTGTGAAGTTCTCAGTGCTGCCAATTTAAATCAGCACTTTTTAATTGAAGGCTTTTAAAGTACGAGCCATACTATGCGGGGAGACTTTCAAAACAGCCTCATAGTTTTGTGCTGTTCAATATCAAGGGCTAGTGGGCAGCTCGGGTCCCATGGTGCTGTGTTAGGTTCTGAGGAAGTGAGGTAGACAAGAGCCAGCTTCCTGTGTGAAATGATTGATTGATGTGATTTTGTTCTGTCATTTCAAGGGTGTGAAAAAGATAGACCCCAAGTGGTATGAAAAATTTAGCAACCACAGATTTGGAGAAGAAACGCTGTACCGCATAGACCTTTGTTCCATGGAGAAGAAAAAGCAAAGTAATGGTTATTATCATTGTGAGTCTTCCATCGTGGTTGGTGAGTGTCTTTTAATTAAAAATTATTTATTTCTTTAACATCACTTCATTTGACCACTATTTAAGGTTAGTTGTTTGTTTTCTCTGTGACATATTTTTCCAGAGGCTATATTTTGGCAATACTACATTGACAGTTTAGTAAAGCATTTTTATATTTATGTGTGTCAAGATTTTGCTCCTATGGTTTTTATGCATTTGTACTTTAAATATAATTGTAATGAAGTCTCCAAGTGGCTCAGTGTATTTGTTTAATTTTTTCACAATTTCTAAGAAAGCACTTTCTCCCAGGAAGGCCTTCATGAGCCTGCCCTGAGCACACGTGGCTTGGTCATGTCTGCTGCTTTTAATTGGGAGTAGAGTGACCCAGGTCAAGGAGGGCCACTCTGAAAAGAGAACGTGTAGGTGGCCTTCAGAACCCGAAGGCTTCTCTTTCTTCTGTAACAAAAACATGTTTGGAACAGAAACTGAGATTCGTGAGTAAATGCCCCCGATCCCCGGGGGAGCTCCTGTCAGGTGAAGCAGATGCAGCCCAGCTGGGTTCCCAGGGACGCCGCCTCACCCGGAAACAGGGTCACCCCCAGCTTCCACAAACAGCAAGTGTGTCACAGGAGCCTTCTCTGGCAGGATTTGAAAATACTATTGGAAGCCAAATACTATTCTTATAAAGGTTTGAATTTCACCCCAACCTAACTTACATACTTTTAAAGTAAAATGAAGATATCCAAAGAAGATAAATGTATGTCCAAATTCTTCAAGATCTTCAGCCAAGATGATTTCTTCCTACACCAGCCTGGTGAGAACCTACGGATATGCAGGGTGTACCTCCTCAAAGAGTTTTCATACTGAAGTTTATTAAAGCATTTAATAATGTTCAAGAGATACAATTTTATTTTTAAACCCTCATTACAGAACCTCAGGGAAGTCCTCGTGTTATCTTCCAAGAGTTATCTTAAACAGAAGATACTCCGTATGTCATTTGAATCTTATATCCTGAAACATTTCAAGTCTATTTTAAGAAGGATTTTCATGCTTTTGGAGCCAGTGGAAGAGAACTATCTTCTACCCAACGTCTGATGGGGACCAGACATTTCTAAAGTTCAAGTTCATCGCACGAGGCAAATTCAGGTTCTTCCTGTAGAGGCAGAATTTGGCCAGCTTTCCTTCTCTTTTCTGGAGTTACGTTAGTCCAGTCTTGAAAAGGAATACAGTGCTTCATGCCTTTCCCACTCCCGTTTAAAAGGGAAAAAACCCCAAGGATATGTGGATGTTCTGAAGATGTGGGTGGGCACTGGACAGGGTGCAGAGCGCCTTGCCAGCAGGGGGCTCTGTTCTCTCCCCACACGGCGATGTTGGCCACCTGGGAGTCCCAGCACTGGGGAGGCCTGGGCGGGAGGACTGCTGTGAGGCTGAGGTCAACCTGGGCCACATAGTGAGTTCAAGGCCAGCATAGTGAGACACGGTCTCAAAAAAAGAAAAAAAGGTGATTTAAAAGATATGAGCTCTTGGGGCTGGGGATATGGCTCAGTGGAATAAGGGCTTCCCTGGTAAGCGCAAGGGCCTGAGTTCAATCTCCAGTTCTGCCAAAAAAAAAAAAAAAGGATATTAGCTGTCTGTTTGCTATATTGGTTTCCAAAAATATCCAGATTTTATTTTGGACAGTTTTTAAGTGTTTTCAATTTTTATTACATTTAAACCTCTTATGATTCTGCAATTACTCTTATGATTAGAATCATCTCCAAGCCAAAGGTTTGATACATACTCATTTATAGTTTGTTCTAGTTTTATTGTTTTTACATTTGAGCTTGTTTTGGTTTTGTTTTGTCTTATTGACAAAGGATCTTTCTGTGGACACCAGAGCAGCCTTGACCTCACTGTGTGGCACAGACTGGCCTCAAATTTGCAGCTGTCTTTGGGCTTCAGCCCCCAAAGGCATGAGGTTATAGGTGTGTGCCATTATGCCCAGCCTGAATTTGAGTTTTTAATCTTCCTTGATTGAATACGATGGGTACTCAAACACAGAGGATTAAGCCAGATATCCAGTTACTAAAGATGTGTGTGAAGGAGTTAGGAAGGCAATATTTTTTAGACTTTTTCTTATACCTTACCACTTTCTCATTATGTATAATAGAGATCATACGTTAGTAACCCCAGCTGTTGTACATGATTCTCAAAAAGCTTATTGCTTAGTTTTTTATATAAATTGGATGATTTGCTAATATTGGGGTGATTTTATGTAAATCTGGATTTCTGTTTTCTTCCAAGAAATTGAAGGGTGTGGCCTCACTAGTCTGACATTTTGGCAGGGTGCCCGGATTTCCTGGGTGGAGAATTTATCCAGCTGTCATCCTCTGTTCTTATACCCACTCTCTTCCTGAGCACATCTGAGTGTCACCCTCTGCCTGCACTGCTGTGCCCTCTGCTCTGTCCTGTTCCCATGATGGGCGCCCCACCTGCCCCAACTCCTGTCATTTTAGGCTTTCATGTCCAGCGTTAGGGGACTTTGCTAAGATTGGAGACATCACTCATATTTTCAAATATTAAAAAAAATAACATTTAGTTGTTTCATAATCAGAACTTCGGGTGATAGGGTGCCCGCTTGTTGTTGGGCTACAACTCCTTGGTACCTCACTGCACTAAGCAGATAAAATTCAAGTCCAGAAAGAAATATAAAACACTTAGTGCTTCTTGGTAAGTGAGGGATGAAATATGGTCCAGGTGCCCTAGGGTCATGAAAGCTGTTCTCTCTGAGTACCATACTGGAGTTGAGTGAAACAATTTTTCCTCAGGCAGCCAGGTTCCATTTATACTTCCTGAGGCAGTTGATCAAGTGCCACCCTTGGCAAAGTGGATGAACAGTGTAGTGCCTTCAAGACTAGTGTCCTTTTACCTACCACATGTACCATATGCAAGGCAGTGGGGAGCTTAGAAAAGTCTAGGAGATGTTTGTCTGTCTGTCTCCATCCATCCATCCATCCATCCATCCGTCTGTCATCTATCTGTAGTAGACCTGTATATTTCTTTCATAAATTCTGTTGAGATGGAAACAATGATTTTCTGGCAACTCCAGTATTTTGGGCCTATCCCTCCTAATTCAACATTATTACATGTTATCAAGTTTGTACAGTGTGCCTCCTGCTCTCAGATATTATGGAATACAGAGAAGAATAAGACATAGTCCTTACGAGTGATACAGTCGCTGTGGTGCCAAGGCTATACGGAGAGGGAGGAAAGCCAGAACAGGGCTTGTCCATAACAACATGGGCTTTTGTGGACACCAAGAAAAAGCCTGTGGTTTCACCTCCTGGGAGAGTGGGGATGAGAATTAGCAGAATTCAGCTAAATCATACAAGAAATAGACTGTGGAGAAAGGAGATTTTCTAGACCAAAAGGTGTGATTTACAGTGGAAGAGTGGGCTGGAAGAAGTGACAATGGCAGGAAACACCTTGGGGGAGCCAACAGCGCGGGGAGCTGAGGAAACTCCTGGGCGGGCAGTTGCCAGCTTTGCATTTATGAGCAGCTGGCAGAGGCACGGACCGAGTTCACACAGACTGAGGTGGCAAATGTGCTCCGGCAGAGGCGGAGTGGATGGATGTGGGCTAAGGAGAGGCTGGCACTGAACACAAGGATGCAGGACTTGTGCAAAATGAAATTGTCACAGTGTATCCCAGCCGTTACAGGGCCATACCCTCAAGATAAGGCATGAGTTAGTTCTGGCTGTAGCAGAAGAGGCAATGAGGGAGGTGACAGAGCTGCTGAGAGAACAGGAAAAGGCTCACAGACAAGTCAGTCATTGCCGCTGTGCTCCTTGTCTTCTGGTGGAGTTGGTCTGAAAAACACATGATAAGTTGAAACTATTGTAAGTAGAAAACGCATTTATTACGCCTAACCTAGGCAACACCATCATTTAACGTGGTCCACGTTAACCTAGAGTTGGGCAGAAGCGTTCAACAAAGTCAATTTGAAAGTCTCCTGTAATTTATTGAGTACCTGTGTCCAAAAAGCACTTGAAGAGCACTCCTGGGAGGGTGGAGTCCCAGTTGTTTCCCTTGGGATGGCGCCAGCCATGTGGATCAGGAATTCCGTGTATCTTATCCAGTCTGTACCCAGTTCCAGGGAGACTGCATAACAGTATACTGGGCTCGGCCTTGATGCACTGAAATAGGAGAATGCTGAGTAACTTGAGCTGATCCAGATAGCCCTCCTTATTGAGAGTTCACCTTTGACAGACCTCGCGGCATATGTACCTGCCTGGCAAGCTCAAGATCCTGAGTTTGATCACCGGTACAAAAAAGAGAGAGAGCTGGACATTTTATTTTATGCATGTATGTATGTATGTATGTATGTATGTATTTAGTACAGGGCCTACAGGGTCTCACTATACAGATCGAATTTGTAGTGGTCCTCCTGTTTTCAGCCTCCAAGGCACATGGGGGATGGAGCCTGGTCCCTGCATCTGCCCAAGCAGGTGCTTTAATCCAGTGAGCTATCTGGCTGGCCCTGAGACCTGGACTTCTTAAACCCAGCCTATCCAAAGCTTGGCATGGTTCGCCCAGGGATTTCTGGTGCAGATCCCTCGAAGGTGGTTTCAGCCATAAGAAGATTGTATTGCACCTGGAGCCGGGCGCTTCTGACAGAGGGCCCTCAGCTCTGATGTTGGTGTCCTACCCATCAGGTCTGTTAACCCTAGAGACCAGGCAGAGCTTGGCAGGCATCGAGCTGCCACTTGTGCTCTGTGCCCAGTCACGATGTGGGCCCCTAGGTCATCCAGGTGGAGGAGGGCATAGTGTCAGTGCGGTTGGCCCGCTGCTTGGAGCAGGAGGAAGGGGTGGAGAGAAGCACTCAGCACCACTTCCCCATGCCAGGAAGACATGGCCAGGACAAAAGCTTTCCAGACAATTGAGCTGGACCTTTGTCTGATAAATGATTAGTAATACAGTGTTTAGCTTGCGTACATTTATATTACTTAAATAGCATCTGCTCACTTAAAGGTCTTCTTAATAGAAAGGGGTGTTGAAGCTAGATATGTGTTTGAATACTTTTTCATTTATTTTGTATACTAGAAAAGGTGTATCGCTGTGATAATATAAATATAAATGATTTATTATTCTAATAGTTCATGAGGCTATCCCTTTTGGGTCTTAATTCTTAGGTTCATGTCTTTTATGGCTGTGTCTAACAAAAGTGGGGAGGTCTATAAACCATTTGTGCTGCATGCAGCAGCAGGAGATTGATCCAAAGAGAAGCAGCACTGTGGCCGCTGGAGTTGCCAGCTGAAGTAGCTATTTCATTTCTTTTTTTCTTTTTTGTTATTTAATCAGCTCTTGTTTTATTTTTTCCCCATAATTTTTTGAGAGACAAATAGCAATGAGAGTTTCAAATCAAATTAGTAGGACAGTTTCAATAATGAACACATTGCATACGTTCTTCCTAGTGGTTATTTGTTATACAGGATACAGACATGATATCCTATTTACAAACACTATTCGAGCAAATCCTATTCATTGAATTAAGAGAATGTAGCTGTAGATCTATCCTAACCATTTTGAACACACAGATACAAACTGGTCGTTCATTTGTATCCCCCTTTTTTTGTTTAGTTCCATCATTTAAATATCATAGGTGTGTGAACTCAACAAAATATTCCAAAATAATCCAGTAGTCCATAATAGTATTGGGTCTTCCACTTGACTGACAATGTCAGAAGTTGTTGATCTGAGTCCCCTACAGCTCAACATAACACCATGGCTTTACTTCTTATACTTTGTTTTTATACTTTTCTGCTGGATGGTTAAGACCAAGATAAAGCAAGACCTATGTAACAAGAATTGTAGCTTTTGTATCTGATAAGGTCAGTCAGATCCCCTCAGGATTTATCCTGAGACCCTGTACCTCAGTTTTTAGATCCTTTGTCAGTGTCAGCCATGTGGATGAGTCACAGCCATTGTTGACCACTTTGCTCTCTGTGAAAGCCTGAGAAAATATTTTCTTTCCATGTGACTCTCCTTAGGCACACTCTACATCATTGATCACTTTCCTCTTTGGCCCCATAATCTCCTTGATCAGAAAATATGGGACACAACTGAGTTACATGATGTTATAGTACAAGTTCTCAAGACTCATATGTCCTGAGCCTTAATTGAACTTGGAAGGCTAGGGCCAAAAGGTTGGCTGTCCTTGCAGCCTTCCTTTTTCACTAATTTTTGGTCTGCAAACTTAGGTTGTTAACCCTCCAGAAG
>NW_004524610.1:14229771-14241362 GCF_000260255.1 Octodon degus
GGTAAAGCAGGACCTATGCAACAAGAGTTGTAGCTTCTTGGTTTGAGAAGGTCAGTGAAATGCCCTCAGGATTTGTCCTGAGATCCCGTACCTCAGATTGTAGAACCTTTATCAGTGCAGCCATGTGGATGAGTCACGGCCAATGCTTGGCCAATGTGGCACATATTTTCTTGAAAATAAGTGACCCTATAATGTTCATAGCCTTAGCAACTGGTAAGGCTAAAGCTCAAGCTTTCAAAGAAAAGCAAGAATTTTGCAAACCCAAGCCTATTAACATGAGCAGTAAGCTTCTTAAAACTTAGGCTTTTCTCCATTTCTTCTTATAGAAAATTCTGTACACAAAGGTAGATAGCACAGAGAATAACAAAGTCTATGAGGAAGCTCATTTCTTATTTTCATATCCTCTTGTAATAAAATTAAAAATTACTTTTACTGAGAAGTACAGTGCATATACAAATGCACATGTGTGCAACTTGATGAGTTTTTACAGTAGTGTGTACGTAGGAAAATATGATGACTATCAGGATACGAAGCCTCCCATCACCCCTAAAGCTTATTCCTGCCCTTCACCAATCCGTACTTACAGAGCTTTCTTGTGAGATGGGTCATACCAGTGAATGCATTCTTTGATGTTATATAGTGACGCTGTTACCAAAATTTGGAAGATCCCCATAACAGTGAGTCAGTATTTTTAAAATGACTGATGCATGCTACAGAGCCACATGTGAAGAAAAGAGCCATCAAAGTTTAAGAAATTGGTGGTATGCACAGTTGTGCCATAAAGGAGGATGACATGAGTCGTTTGTAGGAAAACGAAGACACCTTAAGACCATGGTGTTGGGTGAAAGAATCAGAGGCACAAGTTCAGATGCTGCAGGGTTTCTCATGTGTGGAACTCAGAGTCTGAAGAATGTAAGGAGCAGAGCAGAAGATAGATAACAGGAAACAGAACCGGGTCTTCTGCAAATGTGAAGAGGATCGAGGGAAGGAGGGCGGGAGGGGGGAGGGAAGAAAGGGCTGAAGAAAAGCGAGGATGTGTTACGTGTGTCCCCGAGTGCCCACAGTGCATGTGACCACTGTGTGCTGCAGTCGTGTCCTAATGAAAATAGGTCAAGATGGGTAAAAAGGTCTGAATGTAAAGAGGAAGAAGATGCATTCAGAGGTGTCAAGATCTTCCATAGCAGCAAACCTCGAAGACAGTACAACTTTGTTGAGTTTTTGTGTAATACCAAACAGCATCCACAGTTATCTGAAGTTACTATGTAATTATAAATATAACCCATGTACACCAAAATTCTTGGGGGAAAAGAGGAACCATCCACAAATTTTAACAGAGTAGAGACATTTTGAATCAGGTGTTTTAAATTTTCTGTTTTAGGTCAGGGGCCAAGTAAGCCAGGAAAAATATAATCTTCAGATTATTCTTTAATTTTAACCAATATTTCCATCATATTTTTCTCTTTTTTTAAAAAATAATTTTATTGAGAAAAATGGCAGTGAGACAGTTTCAAAATGATTACTAGCATAGTTTCAGTAATTAATATTCCATCATCTTTTTCTTTTTTTAATTTTTTTTTATTTATTTGAGAGAGAGAGAGAGAGAGAGAGAGAGTGTGTGTGTGTGTGTGTGTGTGTGGTGTGTGTGTGGCCAGCTCAGCCCACCAGGGGGCGGGGCTGGCTGGCATGTGGTGCTGGGGGATTGAACCGCGGTCCCTGATGCTTTGACTAAGCTTGTTTTAAGTAGGAGCTTTAGACCACTGAGCCATCTCTCCAGCCCCCCATCATCTTTTTCTAATAACTTAATTTTGATGTTACTTAGCAATCTTTGTTTACAGTATAAGCCGGTTTGATTCCGTTCTTAATTTTATTCTTCCGTTGATTTCCATTTGAAAGCTCTGGTAACGATATGAGTACAGAAAGACCCCAGACTGACAGATGTCTACGTGCACGAAATGAGTTGCCTAAAAACCATTGTTATGAGAAACTGGTACCATGTAGTATGTGCGTGCCTCTTTTCTGGTGTGCAGGACCAAAATCTTGTCTTGTTTCTTTTGTACAGGCTGACAGGGGCAATTTCAGTTCTACTTACACTGAATAAGATGAATCTATTTCAAGCCTGCTAGAAGAAGGAGCAGGAAAAAACAGGAAGGAACTGTGGACTTTTTTGTTTATTTGAAATTTTAGCAGTTAGAACTTTTCTTCATTCAGGATTATCAAGTAGTTTTTTTTTTTTTATTTTTTTTTTTTTTTTGTGTGTGTGTGTGTGTGTGTGTGGCCAGCTCAGCCCACCAGGGGGCGGGCTGGCTGGCATGTGGTGCTGGGGGATTGAACCATGGTCCCTGGGCTTTGCTAAGCTTGTTCTAAGTAGGTGCTTTAGACCACTGAGCCATCTCACCAGCCCCTATCAAGTAGTTTAATATGAACTGAGTGCAGGGTGTCTCGTTATCTTCGTGACATAGAAATGGCGTGACCATGTCATTCACCATGTCCATGGCATATTTGTAAGTGTAAAAGCAAGATCTGTTAGTTACTGATTAAGGCAAAAAGAGAAAAATGATGCCTTATCGGGAAAGTGTGGTGACAGTAGAACCTTTATGTGTTAGCTACAAATGCCAGTCTGGTTCCTTTTTGTAATCCACTTGTCCTCTGTGTTCTTTTTGGTTGAAATCTACCCTCTAAAAGAAAATACTTGCACTTTCATTGTTCTGTTCCCCTAATAAAAATGAGAAGCAATTGGTACTTGGAGCTCTGAGGCTGTTTCTTTTTCCACTTGCTGAGAAGAAACCTCAGGACATAGTCTTCATGATGTACTTAACGTGCATTGGCTGTTAATCTGGGTATGGACACCAAGTGGCAGCCATGACACAGGCTGTGTTGAAAACCCATCCACCCATTGGCCTGGTTTCAAACCTTACGATTTATTAGATCTCGGAGGAACCCTGAGGTTATTATTAAAGGGACAGTACTAAGTGCTAATTTTAACTTTCTGGCAAATTAAGCATCATGCTAGACTGGTGCACTAATAAATTATTTCATGAGTTATTTGTAGAGCGTTCAATTTTCTATGCATTCTTGAAGATATGAAGGTAAATGTTGAACTCCAAGGAAAAAGAAAATTATTATTTTTTTTTTGTGTGTGTGTTTTAGGGAAGGGTCTATGGGGTGTTCAGGGTCTCACTACTAGATCGGACTCACTAGACGTAGTGGGTACGCGCCACCACGTCTCAGCGTGCCCTGGGGCAAGCCTAGGGATGGAACCCTCAGCCCCTGTGCCTGCTTGCAGATGCTTTAATCCACTGAGCTATTTGGCTGGCCCAAGAAAATTAAATTGTGTGAGTGAAACTCCCAGAGTACAAAATTTGTGGTCAAACAAAATCATTAAAATTCAGGCAGCTAGCATCAGGAGACCCAGCAGTTATGGTTAACTACCCATCAAATTACTTAATTACCTCTGAATAAATTTTTTACCACCTTAATTAATATTTATTAGTATTTTAAAAGTGCTTCCCATAGTACCTGATGTCTACTGTTGTAAAAATATTATTTATATTAATAGCAATACTAGTCCTGTTGAAATATTTATTGCAAAAATATTCCTACTTTCCAACTTCTTGCTTAGAACACCTGACTTTATGTTGGTAAAGATTTGCATTATTCCTAGAACTTTCCTTTAACTGGCATACAATTACCACTGTTTTTAAAAGTATAAGTGCACATATAAGGTGCTGTTATTATGTCATATTTTACCTTGCACGTACATATTTATATAGGTAAGTTATGTAGATAGGTGAAGATTAAAAACTTGGCTTTGAGGGCTATAAAAATATAGTTGGCAAATCTATATACATATTGTTATTAAAAATGATTTGATAGTGAAGTAAGATCGCAGGGGACTTGTACAGCTCAGTGAGTTCCTCTCCATTTCAGCAGAGCCTGGAGGAACAGGAGAGTGTGAAAGAGAAAAGGAGACAGCAAGCAATCCCAGGGAAGAAAGCACAGGGACCCAAGGCTCCAGGATCAGACAGGCCTTGCTCAGGCTGTCACTGTTCGCCCCACTGGGCAGCTTTGTGTGGGTCACTCTGTGATTCTCCGCCATCGTGAATGCAATGTGGGTAACAAGGGGGGTGTGTGCGGTCACATGTGACAGGCTCTCAGTGCTGGGCTGCTGTGCACACTCACAGTGCGTTGTACACTGCTGGTGTCATAGCCAGTCTGTGGGGTACGAGGAAGCTGAAGCGATGCAGGGAGACGCAGATGAAGAACCAGGAGGGATATTGGCCTTTTCTTGGCTTTCCCAGACATACGGTAGTTAGGCATTAGGGAAGACTTCGGTCTCTATGGAAGTGTTGAAGCTCCAGAATGGCATGTTAGGAATTCGTAAAATGTGTGTGTTAACCATCTTTGAAGATGGCAGAGATGGCCATTTATGAAGTTGTCACATCTGGAGGCCTGAACAACCTCATACAATTTATTTTATCATTAGAATTCTCTCTTTTCTTTTTGTCAATACGAGATGTTATTATTGCATCTCCAATTAGTTGCAAGAGAAGTAGTGAAATTTTCCTTCTCTAGCTCTTCATAAAAATCCAATTCCACCCTGTTTTTCTTTTTCGTATATTGTTAACTTTAAAATAGGACCGGGGAGGGGAGGTGTGTTGTCGTCAGTAAATGGCTCTTGGTTGTTGCTGCAGATTGATTTTAGGACACAGTGGTACCATCTGCCGTCGAGCTCGTTCATCGCTCCTTCCAGACAGATAAAGTCACCAACCTTTGTGCACACAGACATTCACTTTAAAAAGTCTCCTTTTTGATTTGGTTGTTATCATTTACGTGTGCAGTGTATGGAACTGGTATTTATTGAAGTTACTCTGTGTGAGACATTGGACCTCATGTTGAAGATCAAAGCTGGACAAACACAAGGTGTGCTGCCAAGGTGTTTGCTTTCTAGTGGGAAGGCGCGCAAACAGACGGCCACCACGTAAAGCCTTCAGAAGAGGAAACAAAGCTCATGGGAACCGAGTGAGGCTCCTCCTCATTCTGCCTGCTTCTTAGCAAGGGCTGCTCTGAAGAGGGAGGACTCGAGCTGAACACGAGACTGCTGGGGGGACACTGGAGAGTGGGAGGTGCTTTTCAGGTCATGGGAGCAGCAGGAGAAGCCGCCTTGGAGGGTCAGCGCGTGGAAGTGCAAGCGGCTGAGTAGCTTCTCCTGGAGGAGTTAGGGGTTATTTTGTGGGAGCCTATCGCTGCATGCAACTAATACCTATTAATGAAAAAGAAAATAATTATTTTAAAAAGAGAACTTACTCTATCAGTGAAAATAAAAAGCAAGATTTTGAGGGGCCAGAGGAGTCTGACTGCTCGAGAGCAATAGGGAGGTGGCTGGCGTAGCCTAGCAGCTCCTAACTGCTCACGCGTAGCCTTGTGGTGAGGGTGGGAAGGACAGGTGCGCTGCCCTGCAGCCCTGGCAGGTGGGAGAATCCCTCATTCCAGGTTCTGAGTGGCTTATGAGACAGAGGGAGAAGTCCCCGATGGTTTGTAGATTGGGAGCTTAAATAGCGTGGTGCACACTACGGCCTATGCCAGTGCAGAAGTGTCTTAGTTTAATTTTTTTTTTTTTTTTGCTGGGACAAATACCTGAAACTCAAAATGAAGGAAGGAAAGGTTTATTTAGCTCACAGTTTGTGGAGGTTTCAGTTCATACTCAGTGGGTTACAAGACAAACGCAGAAATCAATGAAGAGCAGAGTAGCAACAACTACCTCTCTAATCTATGTTGACTGCAAGAAGACTGGCAAACAACGACGACTGTAGCTCCTCCTAAGACTGGGACTTCTCCAAGGAAGTGGGGCAGGGCTGCAGGGAGCCTTCCTTAACTCCTTTATGTGGTTTCTTTGTGCTGTGTCACTTTGGGGGCAGAACCAATTGTGCCCCAGGGGCAAGTTGACACAGTGTATCAACTAACACAAGAAAGTAAAAGAGAACACAGGTTTTGGTGGTGGAGATGAGGTGTTTGGCTGAGGTATGAAAACCCCTGTGGCCTAGTCAGGTGACACCTGAAAGGGAGGAGCGTGGAGCAGATGCTGTATCAGAGACAGTGTGTGGGGGGCGCTTAGTGGCATTAATAAGCGGGGAAACTTGCTTTGCTCCTACTAACCTGAGAGAAGGATGGCAGAGCTCGAATGGAAAGCCACACAGGTCAAGAGAGACAAAAAAGTGTTTAAGTGAATGTGACAGATCTGTTTATTTTATCTATGAGACAGAAATAGCAATAAAGTAAAAGCTCCTTCACTATTCCTGTGTGTGTCTTCTACAGAGAAACTTGTGCTAATAGAAGCAGGGCAGTAATGGGGCTTAAACACAAAGCAGACGTTTTCTTTCTATGAAATAGAAGTTTAATTTCTTTTTTAATTAACCCATGAAGACTGTGATACTTTATCTGATTTAATGTTTGATATTAAATGCCCGAAGAACTAACCAGCGAACTGAAGGAGCAGTTGGCTCGTTCGTGGCTTGCAGCTCCCTTTGATCTTCTGGTGACAAAGGTGATGTTTGTGTGAAAGAAACTGAATTTGACCATCACAAATTTCAGATCAGAGCTGCCAGACGGATTTTCATCGCTGACAGCTCTGACCCAAGCAAAGCTTCTACTTAAGCAGGCAGCCTCGGCCCAGCGCTGTGGTTTCCCTAGGAAGCTCCCCCACAGACCCGAGTTTTGGACACTCAGAGTTCAGAGGTGGGGTGCAGAGAGGTGGTTTGACCACACGCGCTTGAACTTCATTTGTAGAAGAATCCACTGCATTGATGGCACCATCATGAGCTATGGGAAATAGAGTGGGGCCTAGTTGAAGAGCCTGCGGCATCGAGATGCGACCCGGGACCATCCACCCTGGCCCTTCCTCTTCAGTTCTCTTCCTCTCTCCCTGCTTCCTGGCCACTATGAGGTAGCAACTTTGCTCCACCTGCCCTTCCGCCGTGGAGCCAGTTACCCAGGGACTGACCCCTGTGAAACCGAATGCTGAAATCAGTCTTTGCTCCTTGTAAATCTCCAAAGTGTTTTGTCACAGGGATGGGAGGCTGATTGACATCCATTGTAAGGTTTAGAGAAAGGTAGTTCATGTTTTGTGTATTTGTTTTCCAACAGTATGAGTAAGAATTTATTTTACAAGCATGGCATACATTTATTCACACATGATAGTTTAAATAGTTTTTATTTGATCGTATCCTTTTTCGGAGATTTACTTTTTGGGGCTTTTTCTTTTTGGCTGTTTACAAGTACTTATAGGTCTTTTAGTAGTCCATTTTCTGTTGCTATAACAGTACCTGAAGCTGGATACTTTATAAGAAAAAGAGGGTTGTTTCTGTTCACAGCTGTAGAGACCGAGAGCGAGTGACCCTGTTTGCCTCCAGAGCGGGCTACTGGCTGCATCATGGTGTAGAGGACCACATGCTGGCAGGGGTGTGTGCAGAAGGGGCGTGGGAGGACAGGAGCCCAGAGAGGTTCAGACCTGCTTTCATACCAACTCATTCTCCAGAACTCACTCCCTCAGAACTCTCTCCCTTGGGGGGTTCTGTGTTAACCCCTCTTGGGGGTGATGCCCCCGTCCTACTTACTTTGTGCTGGGCCCACCTGTGAAAGATGCTGCCACGCCAACATTCCCGTGCTGGGACCGAGGCTCCAGACAGGAATGCTTGGGGGACATGCCACACCAGAATCACAGCAGGCCCTTCTAGTCATTTCTGAGTGTAATTGACCAGAAAGTAGAGACCACAGTTTTCAGTAAGAGGTAAATACAGAGCTCCAGCAGGCATGAGTGGTTTGCCTGCCCTGAGAAAATTTCTCCCTGGTTTTCTTCCCCTTCACTGTGGCATGCTGGCCTCAGGGTGTTGGGGCCTCAGGGTGCTGGGGCCTTAGGGTGCTGGGGCCTGGTTTTCCCCCTGTTGCCAGAGGCATGCAACTCAGTCTGATACAGGAGAAGTTTGCTGCAGAACAATATTCTTCTGCTAATAAAGGACTCAGAGGGAAGGGAATGGCATATTTTTAGCTGGAAATTATTGGGTGTACATGTGAGTGTGGGGACATTAACGATGCACAAGCTCAGGGGACACTAGAGAGATGAGTATTCATGATTTCATCAAACCACTGATTTTTTTTTTTAAATTGGTACAGAGTCTCACTACACAGCCTGGACTCCTAGTGATCCTCCTGTTTTCAGCTTCCCCAGTGCTAGAATTATAGACTTGCACCACCACAGCCGGTGTCGGTGGCTGGCTCAGTGTGCCCAGGGGAGGGGACGGCATGGCATGTGTGGCGGGGATCGAACCCCAGTCCCTGCCCTTGCCTAAGCAGGTGCTTAGTCCACTGAGCTATCTCGCCAGCCCTGAGCCATTGAATTAGTTAACCCTAGCATGGCACTTGTGCAGATTGTAAGAAATAAAATTTTTTTTTCTTCCTTCTCCCCCTCCCCTACACTGAGGGTTGAACCCAGGCCCTGGCGTGTGATACGCAAGTGCAGTACCACTGAGCTCCGTTCCAAGCCCTGACATTTACTTTTTCTTAAATCAAGAATCTTTTTGTGCTTTGCAGCTGAACGATTCCTAATAGAGGAAACATTTCAGTTGTGAGTGAAGACATGTATTAACAGAAAATCAGCTCTGATTTGGCTTCGGAGTATTTACTCAGCAGTTCTGACAATCGCCATCTGCAGAGAGACAGAGTGGAATGAATACACACTGTCATGTATGTCTGATGAATTTCAGCCCTGGCCAAGGTGGACCATGACAGTTGCTGGCCCTTGCTAAAAGCTCTCCTGATGTAATGACATTTCCTTTAGCATAACTGAATTTTCTCTTCATTTTCTTGGGGATTTACTTTCATTCTTTCTTATACCTTAGTAGGGAACCCACTTTACTGATAATATGTTGAGCTAGTGAAGCCCTTTGTATTTGAAGCTGTCATGCCAGGAAATGTAAGTGACATTTGTTTGGCCCAAGGTCAGGCAGTGAAGCACTTTCAGAACTAAATATAGGTGGAGAGCGCTTTGGATTACGAATAATGAGGATCTGTGAAATTCTCCCAATAAATTGGAAATCGTAGAACCAAATTTTGAGTTGTTTACATATTTAAATTTCAAATAAAAGCCACCTCTGGGGTGTGGTTGACATCTTGGAGATCTGTTTCTTTCTGTGAAGGGTCCTGCTTTCTGCTCATGAAGAGACTGTGGCTGCCGACTAAGCAATGGAAACCCAAGCTGGCGGCTGCGTGCGCTTTATGCGTTCTCTTCTTTTCTTTTTGTAGTGTAAGGTTTTAAACATTGAATTTATCCTTGACTGGGTAACATGTCTGTTTTTTATTTCATTGTCAGTACCTGGGAAGCAGACATGGGAGAAGGCAGGGCTGAATAGTACCTATGGGAATAGGTGTATTCCTGGCTTTTGTCCCTCACCTCCTGCCTGGGTTTAATAAAGCTGCTGAATAGGGTTTGCACTTCAGGTGTGCTGAGTTCCCTCTTGTTCCCTGCGGTGTCCTCCTGCTTCTTTAGCTTTGGCTCTCTCAGCTGCTGTTGCCGCTCTTCCTGACTTCACCTCGAGAACCTATGGGATGTGCAGTGCACACTGGCTACAAAGGAGTCGGCAGTGGTATGCTGTAAACACAATATGGCCAGGTACACGCTGTGGCTGTCAGCCTCTCCCCAGGCTCCTTCCCTCAGGGCCACCTCTGCTGTCTGTCCTCAGAAGAAATCCCTTGTTCTCCCTGCTTTCCTTCTCCTCTGAGGAAAAGACTTTCACTATGCACGTTGTGTCAAGTAGAGCCACACACACAGAGCACTGACTGAGTAGTGACATGGAGGAGGCGTTTGAACATTGGCAGGGAGTGCCAGTGAGATGCTCAGCAGACTAAAGCGCCCGCTTAGGCGAGCTTCCTGGCACCACATGCCACACTGCCCCACCCCAGGTGCGCTGCGCAGGCCACAGAGTCTGGATGTACTGGTGCATGCCTGTCATCCGAGCAGTAGCGAGGCTGAAAGCAGGAGGGTCACCGCAAGTCTGAGCTGTGTAGTGAGACCCGACAATAACCAAATACATTTACATATATATATATAATAACATATAATTAATATATTATGTATACATAGAAAAAAGGAAAATTGACAGAAAACAGAAATACAGCAGTAGGGAGTTCAGAAGGGCTGCCATGCGTTGGTAGTGAAGACTTTTTTTAGATATCTACTTATTTCTTCCCTTTTCCTAAAAGCATGCATGGTGCATCTGGCATATTCCATCTTTCTTCCTTGTGTTTTATAGAAAAATACAGGGTTTTTTTTTCCAGTTAACTACTAAAATTGCATACCGTATGGCTATCCCAAGTACAAACATTTACCCCTTTTAGTGTTAGGAACAAAAGAACTGGAAAGAGACGTTCAAAAGCCCACTGGAAATATGACTAACGTCAGGTTAAGGGTTAAGCATTGAAGCAGAAAGCCTGGCTCGTGCATTCGTCCATGAGAGTCTCTCCCCAGGCCCATAAGAAGAGCACTTCTGACGGTGGGATGGGCGGGTATCTGCGATCATCTTTGGTGATGGCTTCCTGCCTTTCTCCATCATGAACTGCTTCCAAGTACCAAAATTTAATGCGCTTGTTTCAGATCTTTGCCCTTTGGCTACAAAATGACTACAAGTTTATGTTTAGGTCTAGGGAATGAACACATACTTCTTGTGGATTATTTATTGATAGTTGATTTTTTTTTTTGTCTACAAGAACATAGAAAAACGAAATACATATTGAGTCTGTCCACCTGACCTCCTTGAGGTCCAGAATCATTTCTCATAGCTCATGAGCCATTTCTTGCATTTATATTTCTATTGCAACTGTGACATTTCTGGCATAACCCTTTCCTGAAGTGTGTTACCTGCTGTGTAATGAAATCTTTGTTGGCTGTGGCGATAGCTCGGCTGTCTACGTGCCTGCCTGGCAAGCACAAGGACCAGGGTTCAATCCCTGGTACCACATGCCATGCCAGCCCCAGAACCCTGAGCTTGCTGTGCTGACTACTGAAACTGGATGTGGTGATGCTTGCCTGTAATCCCAGCACTGGGGAGGCTGAGACAGCAGGATCAAACGAGTGTGAGCTGCATAGTGAGACCCGGAACCAAATAGATAGATAGATAGATAGATAGATAGATAGATAGATAGATAGATAGATTTAAAAAAAAATCTTCACAAGTGTGCGGGCATGTCTGCCTGGCTCCAGAATTTGGAGAGGAAAAGGTGTTTGCTTTCTCCACAATATATAATTGAGTGTCCTCTTTTCTCTCCACTCTTCTGAATAGATGTGAACTTTTTCTTGTTGCCTTTGTCACATTTCCACAATCGTGGAACCTAGATTTTCTTCAGTGAATAAACTGGAAGTCTTGTGGGACTGGTGGTTGGTACAGTTTCATAGAGTTGTGATCTTTCAACATTTCATCTTTAGTTTGAGCCAAACTTTTTGCAGGATTGCTTAGACATCCAAGCTTTCTTTTTTTCTTTTTTCTTGTGCAGGGTCTCACTACACTGCTCAGACTAATAGTGGTCTTGTTTTCTGCCTCCCTAGT
>NW_004524610.1:14242792-14256600 GCF_000260255.1 Octodon degus
TTTTTGTAATGGGAACTGAACTCAGGACCTTGCACTTGCCAGGCAAGTGCCGTGCCACTGAGCTCTATCTCCAGCCCAAGTTACTTTTCTGAGCTTTAATTTTTACCTCTGTAAAATAAGGGTAGTAGCCCGGCATGGTACCGTGTGTGTGTGTTCCAGCACTCAGGAGGCCGAGGCAGGATTGGTGCGAATAAATATTAATGCAGATCAGCAAGTAGGGCTGGAAACTGACAGCGGAGGGGCGCAGTTGCTGCCTCGTGGTAAACAGACAGAGCTGTGCATCAGTACAGTCGCCAGAGGATCTTTCCTCCTCTTCCCCTTCCCCAAATACTATGCACTTTGCCACAATGGAACAAGGACCAACATCATGATGAAGATCTCTAAACTATCAGGAAGAAGCTGCTCTCTTTTTTTTGTTGTTTGTTTTTTAATGTATTTGACTGTTACAGGGTCTCACTACGCAGCTCAGACTTGTGGTGATCCTCCTGCTTTCAGGCTCTCAAGCACTCAGGTCGCAGGTGCGCACCACCACGCCCGGACTCTGGCTGGCTCAGCCTGTCCTGGGTGTGGGGCTGGCTGGTACAGTATGTCATTCTGGGGATTGAACCGTGGTCCCTGTGCTTGCCTAAGCTTGCCCAAGCAGGTGCTTTAGTCCACTGAGCTACCTCACCGGCCCTGAGGCTGCTTTTTTATACCTATGAGTGCTTCATTAGTCTTGGGATCCAAGCTCGTGGTTTTCCGATGATAAATGCTTTAGATTGGGATCATGCATTTTCCTTGTTGAAGGCGCTTCACCACTAATGCTTCTCATAACACAGTAATTTTGGGGACAGCTATACATGGTTGTTGGAGTGTTATTTCCATCATTGTTTTGACTAGAGAATTGTGTAATATTCGACTGAAGAGGATCTTAATATTCCAACTTCCTTATTTTGAGTGGGTACAAAAGGAAATAGGGTGGAAGAGGATGGAAAGCTTGTCCAGTGTCCCCAGCTGGTCAGTGGCCATGTCACAGTACAGGACCCCATTCTTTAGCACTTCCCCCATGTTCCGAGCGTATACCAGACCCTGACTTTACCTTTCCTGGAACCATAGGCCATTTATTTTCTTTCTAGTCCTAATATTAATGAGGCTTACATTATGGCTTTTAAAGGCTATTTTACATTTATATAAAAATCTTATTTTATATTTGAAAATGTATACCTATATTCATTCACTCGTGTAATGATGAATCGGAGAGGGAATAAGGGAAGAGTTTAAAATAGCTATTAATTTGCAGGCTGATAAGCTGTGAAGAAACAAAACTGGTTTTGATAATGGAATTTGAATTAAAAACGCAGTGCTCGCCGGGTGTGGTGGAGCGCTCCTGCTGTCACAGCGCTCTGGGAAGCTGAGGCAGGAGAATAGCATATTTGAGTCCCACTTGGGCAACTTAGCAAGGCCCTGTCTAAAAAAAAAAAAAAAAAAAGGGTGGGGGGAGTGGGCTGCAGGTATAGTTCAGAGCTAAGGTCCTGGGCTCAATCCCTGGTGACTCTAAGGAATAAAAACTAAGTAAGTTCTAATGCGTTATTCATTATATAATGAGTGGAATGCTTCCTTTAAAGCAAAACAAAATAATCTTTACATTTATTTAAATAGTGAAAAAGGAAAAGCCATTTAAGGAAATGTCATATTTCAAATCCTGCCTTTAATCATGTGGCTGGGTCTGCCATTACATTGAATCAGATACTTGCTTTTTAGTATAAAATCTGCACAGTGTTTCTAAATGTAGGAAATTAAAGTGTATGTTAATGTATCCATAATCCATAGAAATACATTACTTGATACACTCTAAAATGCTGTTTGACATGTTTATCCAGCTGTAATTATCAACATTCTATCTTTCTGGGAAAAAATGCAGTTGAAAGTGTATGTTATGCTTCTGTGTGTGCATGAGTGCATGCATGTTGTGAGTGCACGTGTGTGTGCACGTGTGACGAGGTGCTAAGGATTCAACCTTGGCCTCCACACTGCGCTATATCCTCAAATACTACACCCCATCCTGGTTCTTTTCTTCTTCTTTTTTTTGCAGGGCTTAGGATTGAACTTGGGCTCTGTGCGTACTAGGCAAGGGCTCTACCACTGAGCTACCTTGCCAGCCCTAGTTTTTGAGACAGGGCCTTGCTAAGTCCTCAGGTTGCCCAGGCTGGAGCTCAAACTTGCTATCTCCTGCCTCAGCCTCTAGGCGTGTTGTTATGGGCCTGTGCCACCATGCCCAGCTTTTTTTTTTTTTTTTTTTTTTAATGCGGCATCTAGAATTTGTAAATTTGATGGTTTTATTTTTCCAAACTGCTCTCTTTGAGCAGGTGCAGAGGCAGATCCATGTTCAGCCTGAAGCCCTATCCTCATCCCCTACCTCTCCTCTAGCTGCTAGTGAGAGATATGTGCACCTAGTGAGGACACACGAATGGAGGACAAATTTGTGTGGAATTCCTCACACCTACCCTTTCCACTCTTCACTCCTTCAGGCTCATAAAGTGAGGCTGCTCTGTACGGGAGAAAACGGGTTTTAAACAATTACACACAATTCACGATCTCACATCACGCAGTGTTTCGAAATTAGTTCTGTTGCTTCTGAATTTGTTCAATCACCGTGGCTTTGTTCAAAACGGTGCCTGAGCGTCTTCTCATTGAGACACCTAGATTTGGGGAATATCTAGGCAACTGGTGCATTGGTGCTGCAATTTCAAAACGCCAAGTATTGATTAATGCATTAGTGCGGGGAAAAGGCAGTGTTTCACAAAGCAGTCGTTCCTTTCTGCTCTCTTTAAAGCGCTGTGACAGTGGACAGCACCCTTAGGGTGGGCTGGCTCGGGGCTATTGTTTGCAGTTTCTTAGGTAGTTAATGGCACTTAATGCAGGGAGTGTTTCCGCTGCTGTCGGCTTCCTCATGCACGCACAAGACATACAGAAATCTGGGCTGAAAAAAAAAGCAGACAGAAAACATTTCCGTCTGGTGGGAATTTCCACGTGCAATTATTGCCTTTGTGGTGGGAAAGAGGACTCCTTGCGGGCTTTCTGCCGCCTTCCCAGGGCGCGTGGAGGGAGCCCGCGGAGCACGTGGCGCCGCTCCAGGGCTGCCTCCCAGCTGCCTGCGAATCCGGCAGCTCAGGGCCACGTCTCCCCAGTGCCAGCCCGGAGCAGCGGTCGCGGAGCCCGGAGGAGGAGGAGCCTGCCCCGCACTCCCTCCGCCGCGCAGCCGGCGAGCTCTGGCTCGGCTCTGCGCCGCCCCCGCGCCGCGCTGTGGATTTGGATCGGGCAGGGTGCGCGCAGGGCGCGGGCGGGCGGGCGGCTGCAGTGCTGCTCGGGAGAGGAAGCCCGGGAGGAGCGCCGGGGCCATGGGCCAGCTGTGCTGCTTCCCCTTCTCGAGAGAGGAGGGAAAAATCTGTAAGTGCGGTTTGGGCTGTGGGTGCCGGGGGCTCGACTGTTGCGTGTGCTTGTCTTCTGGGGTAGTTTGGGATTTTCTTATGGGAAAGACTGCAGAATAATCAGCTCTGATTTTTAAATGTGCATTTCTAATGGCAGGGCTTTAGTTATGAATTAACTCTCAAACTGCAGTAACTCAGCCCGCAGGCAAAATGCTAAAAACTCATTTTTATTTTGCTGATATTCCTGCAGCCCATTTTCTTCACATGAGCTAAAGTCAGAGTTTAGTTTTGAGTTTCCTTAAATCACTGCCTTCAATTTGACACAGTGGACAGCCGCACTTCGCATTTGTTCTCTGGAACTGGCATATTTTCAAAGCAGTTCTCAATCACAACGTGTGGGGAGGTAAAGCTGGTTTCAAAATGACGGATATTATACATTTGCAGAGATTTTCGTGTGTCCTCTGCTTTGTTCTTCACGGAAGGGATTCAGGTGGAACTGTAAGATCACCCCAAATGGGCAGAGATCTCATCGAGTATTTCAAATTCAGTGTCAGGCAGCTTCAATATCTGCTTATTGCTCAGAACACAGAACTTAAAAGTGGTGTTATTGTATTGAAAAAAAATTTTTTATTATTGTCTTACCCTATTTTCACTTACATTTCAGCTTTGCTAAATGGGCTACTGTCATTTTAATTAGAGTGCTGAAAAGCATTTGCCTTGTAGTAGTTCCCCCCAAAATACAGCATTTTTACTTCCTTTAAAAAATGTTTCCACCCTTCCCTAAAATACGGAAAAAAAAATGTTTCCAGCACACTTGCTAAATCTGCAGCTATAGATCTGTCATGCCCGTGCTTAATGCTAATTTAAATAGATCCGCAGAATTTCTTGGTAGCTACTTCAGATACAGACCCACATCTGGTTTGTATTTCCTGCTGCTTCTTCCTTAGGAAACTGGCCAGGGATAGGTTATTTTATTTTATTTGAAATTAATGCATATTCTATGCCTACTCATTTGAGAACTAAGTCAGTTTTTACAACCAGTCTTTTGGGAATGCTTTGGAATTGGCATTGGGAGACTTGGAATGTTTGATAGTGAGCAAGAGCCAACAGAGTGCTTTGATTTCATTTGTGAGAATGACACTGTATAGTGTGTGACAGTTCTGGTCTCACAACCCGGGATGACCTCATAATTACATTGCTCACTTTCTAACAACAGGCGTTGGCATCTGTTTGGCAACCCAGAACTTTCCAGATGATTGTAAGAGTGATTTCTTTGTAGGTTCTGGAGACTTTGGTGGATTGATTGATTTCATGTTTGGAGGACAGACCTATGTAAGAATGCTTAGCGTGGACAGATGCAAGGATATTGAGCTCTTTCCTTACCCTCTTTACTTCCTGTTCTTCTGCTGAGAGCGCCTGCTTTCCTTCTGTTCCATGTCTTCTGTCTGCCAGCAATTTGCTTAGCTCTGAGGAAGTCCAATGGCAATGCAATGAAGAATTGCTCTTTTCTCTCCTTCTTACCTGGGTCTGTTTGAAAGCCAAGTCTTGTGTTTCATATTGAGTGCTTCCTGATGCTGATTAATGTATTGATGGATGAGAAGTTCTCATCAATCTAATCCCAAACTCTCAGAAAGAAGATGAAGGAAGGCAGGGCGTGGTGTCTGAAGGGAAGTTCTAGCGCGAAAGTGCTGAGGATACACGGGTGCTTTGTGCCCCTCCCCCGCCCTCTCTGTGCTCCCGGCTTCCACAGTGTTTCCTCATCATTCTGCCTTCTGCCTTTGATTCTGTTGGTATTTCAGTGTTTTATTTCCCCCTCCTGATCTGTGCACTACATTCACACACCCCTTGCACACTTGTACACCTATTTTGGAACTGCCTCCTGATGTTGTTTCATTGCTCGCTACCAGGTGATGGAAGAGAAGGTCCTGTGCCAGGCACTGCTGTCCTGGTGGTCGTACATGTCTAGCAGTACTTAACTAGGGGTATTTTAGAAAGTGACAGAGAATTTCTTGCTCAGCAGGTCTCAGGAAGCATAGTAATTAGCACTAACTCAGGGCATCCGATCTGTACATTGTGTGGGTGATGTCTAAAAGAACCCACAGGACATTTGGGGGAGGCTGGCATTGTTCTGAGCTTGTTGCTGGTTTTGCATAGTAACTTCTGGGTCCTGGATATCTCTGTGTGCCCTCTAACTGGTCCGCTCATTGGCCTGCTCTGAGTCATGTGCTTTGTGAGACCTGGTTAGGAGCACAGAACAGGACAACCTGGGGACCTGCTTTCTTGTAATTCTCCTCTCAGAGGCGGTGGCTCTGGGGTGCTCCCCTAGAGGGGAGCTCAGCTTACTGAGAATTCAGGAGGCTTCCAGTGACAGTTTAAATTTGTGGGTATCCTTCTCAAAACACAGGTGAGTTGGAAAGCTCGTCCTCTGCGGTCCTACAGAGATACAGCAAGGAGGCACCCACGTGGCCGAGTGGTAAGAGTCAGGTGACCCCACACCTGTCCCGCTCTGTCTACCCCTTTGGCCTTTGGTGATGGTGGTGGTGGTAGTAGGTAGAAAGAACTCTAATTTAACTGATTTATCAATGGTGCTGTTTTAATCTACTGATAACTAATATTTTAATCATCCAAGTGTTCAGAGTCCCGAGTTCATATGAAAAATTAATTGAATGTTTCCCTGGAAATCTTGATAGTGGGGTGAATCATGGCGTGCAGTAGAGCTCTGCAGGGTTCAAGTGTCAGCAGATGGAGCACAAAACAGAGGCCCTTTCTGGTCAAATCCAAGCAGTTGAAACTATGTTCTTTTTTAAAAATAACAATACAAAATAGAATATGCTGAAAATAAATGAATGCTTCTTGGAAGAGCAGACTCTATTTGCATGTAGGAACATTCTTGACATTAAAAATAACTAGATATTGTAGGAGTAACAAATATATAGCTGTTCTGCCATGTATTTTTTTCCTTTTTTTTTTTTTTCTTGGTAGTGCTGGAAATTACCCAGTGCATTATACATGGTAGCGAAGAAGGTCACCACTGAGTTATTACTTCCACCCTCCAGTGAAGTTAGTGCTGAAGTCTTTGATAGGATTTTTTCCCTTCGATTACCATAATTTCTCCTAGCAGGTTACCTGAAGGCAGCATCTGTGAACAGAGTCATTGCCCAGTGGCGTCTGCACTTTATGTATTTCACCAAATAAATCTCAAATGAAAACTTAGGAGCGAAATAGACACCTCTACACCTACTTAGAAAGTAGTTTTCTTTCTCTTTTCTTATTGCATATATTTCCATTTTGAAGTGCTAAGCTTTTATATAGGAAAAAGTAAGTGAATGTGCAAAGATGAATGGAACTGCCTCCTGAGGTGTTCGATCCCTGGTCCCTGCACATATCCAAGCATGGCACAGGGAAACCACTCACTCCTCGGGTCTAAGGGGGAAGGGGTCATCTCCAAGTGAGACACCTGGCTCCATTAGCTCCTCTCTCTGGTGTTCTATGATTCTGAAAACAAAATATGAGGATTATTTGTTTATTTATTTATTTTTCAAAGTCAGAAATTTTGAGATTTGTCAAGAGTTCTTTGTTTTTTTTATTTTTTTATTGAGAAATAAATATAAATGAGACAGTTTCACAGCTGATAAACAGGACAGTTTTGATAGTCAATACACTGTACATTGTTATCTTCTTAGTGGTTATCCATGGTACAAGAAGCACACAGGATATTCTGTCCAAACACTGTTAGTACACCTCTTTCTTCTCATTGAGTTAAGCAAAAGTAGCTGTAAATTTATCCTATTTTGTATATATAAATGCAAAATGATCTTTCCCTTGTATCTTTTTTTTTAAAAAATATTTATTTATTTATTTATTTATTTTGTCCTGTCAGAGGTGAATATTCTATTGGCATCTAAATACTATAAGTGTTTGAATTCAACTAAACAATCTAACACTTTCTAGCAGTCTATAATATTAGTGGGTTATCCTCAGAAGTTATTGACTTGAGCCTTTTACAGCTCATCGTATTAATATGGATTTACTTTATATACCTCATTTTTATACTTTTCTACTAGATGGTTAAGACCAAGATATAGCAAGACCTATATACCCAGAAATGTAACTTTTATATCTGATAAGGTCAGCCAAGTACTCAGGATTTATCCTGGAGCCCTGTGCCACCTTTTGTACATCCTTTTGTCAGTGTCTGACATGAGGATGAGTCACGGCCATTGCTTGACCAGTTTGCTCTCTGTGAAAGCTTGAGAAAATGTTTTTTCTCTCCATGTGACTCTCCCTAGGCTCACTTTAGATCCTCAAACACATTTCTCTGTGGCTCCATAATCTTCTTGATCAGAAAATTTGGAGCACAACTGAGTTACATGTTGTTATAGTACAGGTTCTCCTATGTCCCGAGTCTTCACTGACCTTGAAAGTTTAGGGCCAAAATGTTGGCTAATCATGCAGCCCTTACTTTTCTCCAAATTTTGATCTGCTAACTTAGGTTGTTAACCCTCCAGAAGAGAAGCTAATTATTAACCTGCAATATATGCAGTTCGGTTTATCCTATCTGTAGAAATATCAAACATTTTGGCATATCATGGAACAGATATTTTCCATCAGATATTGATACGTTGAACTTTAAGTCCTTACAGAATATGAAGGAAAAATAATTATATAAAAGTAGAAATAAGCATTTACATATTTTTACAGAGAAATTTAGAAACCTAGTCATATATGGAATTGTAAGTTCTTATATTAGGGAGACAATACGATATTTACAGATGTGGGTCTGGTTTATTTCACTAATAAGTATATCTTCAAGAGGCATCCACTTAAATATGAAGGCTTCAAGTTTATCATTCTTTATAGCAGAGTAGTACTCCATTATATAAAAGTGCCACATCTTTTTTAAGCATTCCACATGTGACGGGCATTTTGGTTGTTTCCAAGTTCTGGCTATTACAAATTGTACTGCTATAAACATAGGTATGCATATATCACTATGATATGATGCTTTCAGTTCCTCTGGGAGGATCATTTTTTTAAACAAGACACATTTTCATACATACAAATGTTTCAATTAAGTCTTTGTGAGTGAGATGTCTTTCCAGAATCAGTTATAGTATTCATTTTGTAAATATGAGTCAAATCTTAAGATAACATCTGGTGGTTTGGAATTTAATGGTGTTATATGTATATCTAAGTTACTTTCTTGTTGTTGGTACAACATACCCAATACCTACAAGTGGAAAAAGGAAAGCTTTATTTTGGGTCATAGTCTTTGTCAAGGTTTCAGGCCACAGTTGGTTGCTCCAAGGCAGGGCAGCATATCAGAGGAGAAATAGACTGTGGCAGGGCAGGCAGGAGGCAGCAAGCCTTCCTTCTTTCCCTTTTTATTCATCCAGACAGCAAGCCTATTGGTTGGTGCCACCCACACTGAGCTGAGTCTTCTCTTTTCAGTAAATCCTTCCTCTACACCCATAATTATGCTAGTGTACTCAGAAGACTCACACAGTGTCACACATCTATGAACCAGTCACCTCCCGAAAGTTCTACCTATGACACATGAAGCTTTGGGGGAATACCTAGATATTTTTGAATCATAATTACCTAGTAACAATTTTTCAGTTATGCTCAGGGAAATTGCATTTAGATTTTCCAGTTCTCTAGAAGGCTTCTTAGAAATCTTGTTGCTTTATACTTTTGCTCTTCTCTTCTGCACATAAGACACACCAGTCTCATGATTCTTTCCTCTGTCCACCTGCTGTGTTATCATAGGTGTTTCCAGCACCTCACTTTCGGGACACACATGATAGCTCTGTTGGTCGCACCAGACCCTAACAGTATCTTACCTGAAGGAGGCACGTGCTGAATTCCTGTCAGTGAAGCATGCTTCCTGTCAGATTTGAATCAGCCTCTGACAGGGCAGAACTATGGTGATGAACTGGTGTTGAAGTATTATGATTTTGAAAGTTTATTTCGTTTTTATTTGCCCTTAACAGCTACAAGTCTAAGGAATAAAAGAATGAGTAATGTAGATAGAATGTTTCTCTTTCCCTCTCTTTCCCCCTCCTCGGTTTCTTAATTTACTGGCTATTTTCTGTGTGTCAGGTAGTATGGAGGGATTATTTTCAAAACTGGCTATGAAATGTAATTGTTAGAAAATATGTTTTCCAGCTTCCCATTTCAGAGCAGAAGTTTCTGGAAGCCAGAAGTGTAGGGAACTTTCTCCGTACAAAGTCCGCTAGGGCCATTATGGGGCCGGAGGCTGGCAGGAGGCCCGGATCCCAGGCTGCTGGGTGTCCGTGGCTCCTTCTGAAGAGAGCGGCCTGCAACACTGGGTAACTGAAGATGACTTTTTGCATGAGGTCTCTGTGGTCCATACTGTGGGGGCAGCAGGAATGTCGTGCAACGGAAAACATTGAGCGTCAGTAAAGATTAGATTTTCCCCTTATTAAATAATGTATACCCAGGAGGTTTGTTTCTAAAATTAAATATGGAAACATAAGAGCAAATGCCAGTAATTATTACTCTTATTTCATCTCCCTGGTATCCACTTGTTAATTCATAGGCTGTTTGGTAACTATATTTCTTTTGTTGTTCTCACACCACTTAGAGTTTGCCTAGATTCTTCCATCAAATGCTGGATATCCCCAAGGTTGTAGACTGTCCCACCTACCTCGTGCAGCAGCTATTGGCTGCTGTGAGCTGTTTCAGATGTACAGTAGTGGTAGTGACAGCTTAGCCCAAAGTAATGTCTAGTGGAGGAGTCTGACCCTTTAGGCTAAGGCTGGTAAAATTCTTTGAGGACAGGTGATAAAACACTTCCTGCAAATGTGTTTAGTTTTGGCCATGCTTAACATGTTATCCTTTGAGCTTTTCACCACAAACTTTGGAAAGTTATTGTAAAGAAACTTAAAAGACCCCAGTGGTGTGTGATGGCAAAGGAGGTTTTGGAGACTGTCAGACTCCCTCTGTAGTTTTGGTTCAAATGTTTACTATTTAACTCCTCTACATTTCTCTACTCTCATCTTAAGAAGTATCTATAATGAAAAACTCACATTTATAAAATGGCACTTGCTTGGCATAAAATAGATTCACTAAATCTCATTTTTCTGTACCACATGTAAAGCATGCTAATTGTACAACCGGGGGTACCTTGGAAGTTAGCTTGACAGAACTGTGATTTTATTTCCATCTTATCCAGAAGGAGAATCAAGAACTCAGCATTTCGGACTTGAATTGCCAAGTAGGTTTCCAGCATTTCTATTCTTTTGGGGGACTCTTGCCTCCTCTTTTTGGGGTCTCAGCTGTCATTGTGCCTTGCTTCCTGTGCTAGGAAAGACATGGGGCCCAAGCGAAGTCACCTACAGACTTCCTTAGGAATTGATAGAAAGTCATGAGGCCAACACCAGACAGAAGGACCTAGGGAAGGAGAGAGAAGAGATACTCTTACTAATGTTTACTAATGTTTTGCCATCTGAGTTGAGCCATGTCTAAGATTTCTTTCCTACATGAAGTAGTAAATCCTCCCCTTTGCTTTGCCTGAAGCGGTTGGGCTAAGCTTTTTCATCTGCAACCAGAGCCTTTGGGTATTATTCTGGTGGACTCTCAATGTGCATAAGTCAAAAAAAAAATCATATTCTGATATCTAAAGTGACTCCAGTTACACAATCAATGCATTCTAATTGGTTCAGAAAAAAATATTCAGCTGAGTTTATTATATGCCAACCTCCAGTTTATATCCTGGAGCAAATATTACCAAATGTAGTGAAGAAGTGAAAACTGTCGGATTTCTTTTGAATCTTCACGTTCTACTTTGCTTGCAGTGAAATTTAGCCCCGTGTGAGAACTGCTGCAGAGCATATTCCATGTACTTCAGTTAGTACAGTGGCACCTGTCACATTCGGAGGGCTCTGAACCAGGTATTCTGGAAGATACAATGGCAAATAACATATGGTCTCTATTGTTGAGATTTAAACTTCTCCTTGACTTCTTAAAGAAAAATGTGTTGTAGTCCTTGGTTTGTTATGCTCTAAACAGAATAAGCCAAAGGAAAGGACCTTAGTTGCCTAACAAATGAAGCCACACCCTTAACACACTTGCAGAGTTTTATAGCTAAGTCATTAAGTCCAGGGAGAATGAGTTAATGACCACCAAGATTGCAGTTACCACAGCCTGCTATCACAGGTGGGGTTTACAACTTGACATGAACAGTTTCTACAGCACATGTTTTAGCAAGTGAAGCATTTATAATACCAAAGTTATAAGTTAACAGACCTCAGAACTATGAAAACAAATCTTTCCATTACATAGGAGAGTCCTTAGCCATTAGCAAATGGCCATCGACGAAATCTGAATTACATAATGAAAAGAGAAAGAAGTATAGCTTGAGCTTAAATTCTAGCTAACTGCGACACAGGTTAAATTAGTGGCAATAATTTGATTGCAAGCTAAATCAAAGATATTTGAAGTTTATAATTTCTTTCTACATATTCCTCTAAAATTTAAAAATGTATCCAAGGCTATTTATAGATATATAAGACATGTGTATGAAAAAGTTACAGTACCAAGAAATAGTGATGTACAAACAGGATGCTTGGAGTGAAAGGAAGGGTCCCCATTTCCAAGAGAAATGGAGCCCGGCAGCTGGGAATGCTTTTGGGGGAGCGGAGGAGGAAGTGTGTGGAATAGGGTGCCCCACTTTTTAGTTAGCCATCTCAGAAACCAGCCTCAATCCCACTTGGTGGTGGCATGGTTGTTGTTGGCATTTGCCATGTGAGTGACATTAAGTTTCAGCTGGATGTCTCATGTGTGACTCTGTGGAAACTAAAATAAAATTCACACTTTCTAAGCATTTTAAATGTTCAGCTAAAATTAGTGGCAAAGTCGGTGTTCTGAGTGATGCTGGTGATGCCTGGCAACTTGGACAGCAGGTGATTTGTTACTCTAAGACTCTGGCTAGATCGGTAGCAGTCAAACCTTACTAGAGCTCTGACAACCCAAATGTGTCCTTCAGGAAGCCGGGGTGGAGAATAGTCTGGAAAACACATCACAAGAAGAAAGCTTGGCCAGGATGAGAGAAGGCGAAGGAATGCCCTGTCTTTACTTACAGATTTTCTAATGTGGAAGAGAGAAGAGTTGTTCTGTATGGCCAACAGGAGGCAGATTTTAGGATGGTAGGTGTTAGCTTTACCATATTTTCTTTTAGTTCCCTGAGAACTCAAATAGTAAAGATTCATTGACCCAGTAATACGCTAGTGATGTTTGAAATAATTTTTGTTTCAAACAATGGACTCTTGAAGCTATCCAAGTAAAACTTCACATTAATAATTCATCAGATGTTGTCTAAAGAGGATACATAAGGCAGAATTTTCAAACTAGTGTAAGCCACTTCTTAAATAGAAGACCAAACTGTTTAAAGAAAAAGTATGCTTTTTATTGTTCTTGATTTAGAATAACTATTAAATGATTGTTTTAAATTAGCACCTTAAGGATAAAAAAAATGGTTTAAAATGCAATTTGAATGTTAAATTAGAAAGCTGTAGTGTAGAGGTGTGGGCTCTTGCCCTGTTACATTGTTGTACAAGCCAAGCTTCACATGGAATACTGGTAATAGAACTTAGAGTAGGAGAACTTCTTCGGTTAATTATCAATGAATCCTAGAACAATAAACTAAACTGTGTTTGTTTTTCTAAGCAAAATTTTTATAAAAGTATGTTAGTCATCTTTCTGTCCCTGGGAGAAAGTATTAACTCATATAATTGAAAGAAAGAAAGGTTCGTTTTGGCTCCTAGTTTCAGAGGGTACAGTCCATGGTCAGCTGGCTCAAGAGCAAGGCATAAAGATTGTAATAAAAGGCCATGTTGGAGAAAAGGTGTTACCTCAAGGTGACAGGAAACAAAAAGCAGAAGGAGCCAGAGAAAAGGTATCTTGCAAAGCTCCTCTGGGCGGCCTACTTCCTGGGGGCCACTTCCTAGTAATGCGTTCGTCTACTTGGGATCAGCTCATTGATGAGGTTGCTAACCCCAACCTGGTTACCCCTAGGCCCCACCTCTGAACACATGAGACATTTTTGATCCAAACCATAATTGAAAGTTTTATGTCCAATTTAGATTTATTTTAAAGTGATTTTTTTTTCTAATAGGGTAAATTGAAGATAAAAATTCACTGAGATGCCTTTGTGGGCCCAGTGCCATATGTGTATAACCTAAAATTAGACTTACACATTTGTGTTTTATAGAACATAAAAGTATATAGGTAAGGGCTGGTGAGTTGGCTCAGTGGTCTAAAGCACCTACTTAGAACAAGCTTAGCAAAGCACAGGGACCACGGTTCAATCCCCCAGCACCACATGCCAGCTAGCCCCACCCCCTGGTGGGCTGAGCTGGCCCCCCAATAAATAAATAA
>NW_004524610.1:14256700-14265754 GCF_000260255.1 Octodon degus
AAAAAAAAAAAAGTATATAGGTAAGACTGTATGCAATATGAATATTAAATTAGCATAACATAAAAATTATTTGGTGAGGAAATTCATAAACTATGCAGTATGTCTAATAAAAACTTCAGCCTCGTAGCTACTCCTGACTTTGTGCCTTTGTGTCTATCGCCCAGGCCATGTATGCTCCAGTTAAATCTCTGTGAAACGGGGAGCCTCGGAACAGTTCATATCCTTTAGGGCCCGGCCCAGACAACAGGAACTACACGACTTATTTCAACACAGAGAATTTCACTTAGGAATTAGTTAAAAAGAATATAGAAAAGTAAAAGGGTTGAAAGATAGGGGTGAGGAAAATTGGTGATGCCAGGGCAGTCAGTGCAAGGGAAGCATCCACATAGCCAAGGGTCAGACCTCTGAGAGGGGCTCCAGCTCCCAAAGAGGTGCCCCAGGGGCACAGAAGAGGGACCCAGGGAGCTGTACTTATGGCCTCTGAGGATGGAGTGCCAGCCAGCCCTGCTGTACCTCTGAGGGAATGCTGTGAGGCTGGCTCTAAACGTGCAGGAAAGAACAACATCAGGGTTCACCGCTTCTGGGCGGGAAGCTAGAGGGAAGGACTTGGGGAACAGGAGTGCATTGGGAGGGCAAAGCAGGCCCTTCTCCCTGCGCAGCCGCCAGTGCACCCCTCGCTCTCTCCCTTGGCAGAGCCGTGCAGATTCAGCCGGCAGAGAAGCTTGCTCAGCCCCAGCCCCACTATTGTAAATCTGAGGAAGGAAGGGTGGAGCTGGAACGGAGACAATAGTTTAATAACTAGCGTGGAGTTGTTGGCTGTGCTTTAATATCAACTTGTCTTCTTTGTTCCAAAGTAAGCCTTTCATTGATGACAGTTTCTGTTTCTCATTTCTTTTGTGACAAAAATAATAAACATATTAGGTAACTGTTTTTTCTTTACTGTAGAATTAGATAAGGGCTGACCAGATAGCGCAGCGGATTATGCAGACACAGAGCCTGGGGTTCAATTCCCGGCGTGCTGTGCCAGCCCCAGTTGAGACTGGGCATGGTGATGCGGACCTGTAATCCCGGCGGTTGGGGGGCTGAAACCAGGAGGATCACTACGAGTCCAGTCTGTGTAGTGAGACCCTGTAGACCCTGTGCTAAATAGACATAAAAAGAATCATACAAAATTTTAAAAAGTATATAAAATTGTGCTTATTTTAAAAGAAATAGAGTTTGAAAAACTAAGTGTGGAATGGTAATTCAAATTCTTTAAGATAGTTCCACAGAAAACCCTCACTCAGATCAGTTTAACAAACTTAAAAAGAATAAAATATTTAAAAACTAATCTATTAGCAGTGTGGGAACATTGTTTAAAGACAATTCTTTTTAAGTTCGTTGGGCATACGTCCTGGGGTCTTACTTAGGCCATGTGTGTGGGGAAGTGAACGCTGATTCCACGTGGATGGTGGTCTCTGGTTCTGATCTAGGGACAGGTTGGGAAATAAAGTGAGTTAAGCTTTTGACACTTAGGAATCTGGGAACACTAAACTGCTGTTGTGTTTCCTGGGCTAAAGGGCAGCAAATGCTCAGGTGCCAGTGGCTGGAGAAGGCTGAGCAATTCTGAGGAAGCATCTGGGTGCCCATAGAGCAGGAATAGAAAAGAGCCGTACAGAGATTCGAGATGTCAGGATCACACACATTGCCATGTATTATTCCACTAAAAATCATATATTGGCTCCCATGTGCAAACCACAAGACAGGGCCCTGCTCCTGACTCGAGGGCAGTGCTGCTCTCCATCTCTTCTTTTGTCCCATGTCCTCACCTGCTCAGGCTGCACTGGGCAATGGTTTCAGGAACTTCTAGCAGGAGCTATGTTACCACTCTCTGTGGCCTCTCCCGCATGCAGCAGTTCTGGAATTGTTCTTACTGCTCCGCATTTGAGTAGAATATGTTCCTGTTTCCTACTTCCTGTACAAAAGATTGCAGAAATGGCTCCGGTTGTAAGCTATCCAACCAGCAAGGGTGCTAGGCTATAGACTCAAAGGTGCTGCTCTTTCTTTTTTTTGGCAGAACTGGGGATTGAACTCAGGCCCTTGCGCTGGCCAGCAAGCACTTATTCTACTACGCTATCTCCACAGCCCCTGAGATGCTGCTATTTCTGAATTTCAGTGTAGAATGCCGTCATGCACTCCGAAAAGCAGTATGTTGTGGACATTCACAAAAGATGCAATAAAGTTGAACATTTTTTTTTCATACATTTATTTGCCATTTGTATTTCTTCATCTGAGAATTGTGCATTTCTTTCAGATGTTTATTTTTGCATTGGGTCTTTGAACTTAGGGGATCTGATTTTTTTTTATATGTAAATGGATGCAGTGTGTGACCCTACTCATAAGTGAAATCAATCAGACACATACATGGAAACATCATATTGTCTCCCTGGTGTGACAAACTGAAAGAGTAAATAAGGACTGAAACATACAGTAGAGGTTGTGAAAGGGGAGAAACTGTTCAAAGGGAAAGAGGAGCAAGAGTGGGAGCAGGGGAAAAGGAAGGAAGGGAACAGGAAAAGAGCAATGTAAGACAGTTATGTTCCTAGTTTCTCTTAGTTGATTGAAACGTTGGTGCTGAGATCATTTGGGCAGTCTTTTATGCCCGTGTCTTGTAACCTGAGTAGCAACTTTGAAGATAACACACAGTGTATTACTATGGTTATTATCATATTGTTTTGTTATGAAATATTGCTTTATTTTTCCCATTAAAAAAGCATACAGTGAAATGTGTTCAGGACAGCATTTGTGAACGAGTCTCTTGAGGTATCATTGGGCCAGTGGTGGCTTTGGCCTGGCAGCTCCTTGGAGGCGTCAGGATGTGAGAGGCCTGGCGTCCTGGGAGGTGGAGAGGGGCGTGGGCGATCTGCTCACTTGGAAAGACATGGGAGGGCTTTGGGGCAGAGGTGGCCCGGAGCCCGTGCAGCAGCGCAGCAGCGTTCCTACCTGTGGGTCCTGATGTGCTCTTTGGACTCTAGATGCTGAGAACCGCTGTGCTTCCTCTTTCACCCCGAGTCCTGGGAAGCTCGGAACCCTACTCCTTGCTCTCAGGACCTGCCCCTCAGTCATATGCGCTTCCCTGTTCTTTACATCTGTAGTTTTCATTGGTCCTGATTTTTACTTTATTACTTACAGTGTCCCTTTTGCTATATTTTATGCTATCTTTTGCGGATCTGAAGAAGCCCTGGGATACAGGTTTTTTAAGATGGTGAGGAAGCTGGTTGCAAAGTTGAGGCCTAAGGATGCAGGTTTCACCCCCAGAGTACAGCAAACACTCTGAAGTAGGTATTTCTTCGAAAGTTGGATGTGAACTGAGCTTGATGTGATTATTTTTTCAGCACCACACGTCTCACATTGATGCATCTAGAGACCTAAAGCCATCTGCGTATCACTCCAGTTCAGGTGCAGCCTGTTCCTGCATCTGCTGGAAGCCTTTTGCAAGATTCATTAGCCGTAGTCCTTCTCTTTACCTTTAATGGGTTGTGATGTAGTTGCAGAAGAATACAAATAGGAGCTGCGTAGAATAACGCATAAAATTCAGACTTGCAATTAGTCCAGTGTTGTTTCCCGAGTCCCCACTTAAACACTGAGCACTGTGTTAGGTATTTTGTATTACTTTCACTTACACAGAAGTCCTGTAGTAATACTGTTATCTCTAGCTCAGCGTAAAGAAAGTGGTCCATGCAGGCACTGAACAGTTTTCACAGGGGTACAGCTAGGCAGTTGGGGAGCGAGGGTTCCAGCCCAGGGATTCTGGCTCTGTAACTCTAGAGGAAGCAGTGTAGATATTTTCTGGCTAGAACTCTTATTTTACAGTGAAATAGTATAGACAATTCCATATATATGTGTGTATCTCACTGTCAGATCTGGACAGCACCGTGGAATCCTGACAAAGGTGAGATGTTTCAGCGCCACATGGAGCTAAATTTGAGACCAATTCTGGCAGTTTTTAGTTGCACAGGCTTGGCATGTCTCCTGGCTTTTTCATCCTTGGCTTTCTCGCATATGTAATGATGATATTAATTGTCAACTTTTCATTTAATTTTGTAAGAAAAAAAGACATGTAGCAGGTGCTTAAAACAAGGTAGGATTGTTGTTATTGTTATTATCATTCTTTTTCTTTCTGTATTTTAGGGAAGGGTCTACAGGGTGTTCAGGGTCTTACTACTAGATCCGACTCGTAGTGATCCGCCTGTTTACAGCCTTCCGAGAGCTGGGATTACAGGTGTGCACCATCACGCCCGGTCTCAATTGCCATCTCAGTGTGCCCCAGGGGTGGGGCCAGCACAGCAGGCCCGGGGATTGACTTCCTGGCCCCTGCACCTACTTGCATGTGCTTTAATCTGCTGAGCTATTTGGCTGGCCCTGTTATTATCATTAAGAGGACCAATCAAACAATTACCATGCATAATACAATGTTTTCTGTTAGAAAAAGTGAGTATGCAGAGTTTGTCTCAAGGTTCAGGAGGATAGGAACAGCTGATGGTCAAGGAATTTGGCTCCTTAGCTCCAGAGTTCTGGGTAGCAGGAGTGGGATGGGCTCTGGTCTATTCCTCAGACAGGAACAGTGCGACCTTGCGGGGGACAGATCCAAGAGTATCTCTGGTCTCCTGGTGTCTTTCTCACACCTGGCTTTCCCACAGAAGTCAGCCTTGCTTTTGGAGTAGAGGAAGCCCAGTCTGCTCTGTATGCACCCTCGCAGCTCACTTGTTCATTTATGACAAACACCCGAAACTCCTTTGACTGGGAATGATTCTTCCCTACTTAGAGAACAAGAACTCGAAGAGCAAATAGCAACCGGTGTACCAAATTAGTGCCGGCTACATATGGCCAGGGGATTATGGAACAAGTTTAAGTACTAGTGTTCACATATTCAGAGTCTCTTATGAATAGATATCTCCCCAAAAGAGCTTTAAAACTATTTGGTGTTTGTGTGTAGCTTCTAGTACATTTTGAGAGAAAAGAAAGGACGTAAAAAATTACATCCTAAATTCCTTTCTGTAGTCATTTCTTCTGAAAGGAAGGCAGTAGGTTTATGAGTTCACAAGGCTTTAGGTTTTTAAGTAGGCTGTGTTTCTTTATTCATTTCCTTATATTCCCAGAAACCATGGTGTACAGCAATTTCTGTGTCTTGAGTTTGTTTTCCTGAGTGATCGTCTGATCTTGAAGTTCTCCTTAGCATTGCACATTCTCCATTTAACTCAGTGTTATTTTTATAAGTCCCTGTGGGATTTGTTGAGACAGGTTGATCATAAAAATAAATATTGATCAATTTTTTTGTGTATCCAGTTTGTCTCACTCACACTTTTAAAAAATGGGTCTTACTAATTATGAAAAACAAAAACAAAAATCAGCGGTAGTTTCATTTATTTTAGGTGTTTGCTACTGAATAATTAGATTAAAAGTGGTCAAGGTAGGGGCTGGGGAGATGGCTCAGTAGAATAAATGCTTGCCAGGCAAGCACAAGGGCCTGAGTTCAATCCCCGGTTCTGCCCCCCCCCCCAAAAAAAGAGTGGGGGGAGGTAAAATACATTCTATGTACTTACTATTTAAATATATTTTCATCCTGTTGATGAAGTGTTTGATTCTGGGATGCACCCCATGGTCTTTGCACTGCACGGCATCTCCAGCCTTGAGACAGGGTCTTGCTGAGTCACCAAGCTGCTCGGACTGGGCTCAAACTCGCGCTCCTCTTGCCTGAATCTCTTGGTGGACTGCAATGTCATGATTTACTCTTTACTCTGATTTGAACAGTGTTTATGGGATCTTAATCAACTTGAAGTCATGCTTCAGCTTAGTCACTCTCTTCAGGCTTAATGATTGCAATTAAGAAAAATTACTGGTCAGTGGCTCATCTGGGGTGTCACAGGCTTAATAGGTATACACATAGACCCATGCTTATATTCATAAGCCTTAGCATTGTTCTAATACCTGAATTTTCATTAATACTATATCTCACGAATTGAAAGAAGCCATTTGTTGAAGATAAGCCTTAATATTCATGTATACCTCAGAGTGTGGAAGTATAATTTGACAAATAATAGTTGCTGAAGAAGCAAATGATGTTTACATGCCTAAGTAGGTCTTTCAGGAGGCTCTGTCTCTCTCTGTGTACATTTCCAGTCTTGTCACTCTCCTCCTCTCACCTCAGCCATCACTTTGTAGTAGAGAAAGTTTTGCCATTACCCGAACAGGCTGCGCTGTGGTCACCTCCCCGTCCTGCTGTTGCCACTCTGGCCCAACTGAGAAATACCTACTCACTTTATAAGACCTGACACAAGCATCACTTCTTACATGACACAATTTTAGAGATTTTCTTGGATAGATTTGACCAGTCTTTACTTGTGCATCCACTCTAGATTATGCATCTTTACTTCTGAGCATTATATTTTATTTTTTTTATCATGCTTCCAGTGAATTGTAGGTTTCCTGCAGGCAGGGCCAAGTTGGGCTTATTTCCATTTTCATAGCTCAATGTGTGTCACAAGCAGAAGATGCTCAATGGATGGCCGTGGAAGGAAAAATGGAAGAAATTACATAGCATAAATCAGAAATTCATTATGTAATATTGAAATTTTGAGAATAAAATCTTCTAAATGTTTCTGTTTTGCAATCAAGCAACCAATTAATCATTAAATTATGTGGTATTTCTTATATTTGTATCTTCTTTTTCCCAGGATAAGAACAAGTAGGGGAATGAGTATCCTGGTCGGCTGATTTCTAGTGAGAGAACAACTGATTCCTGTAACCACTGCTATGTGATTTCATAATTTGTGAAACCTCTTGGTCTCATTTTTCTTCACTGTAAGAAGGAAAACATAATATTTCTTTTACTTCATGAAGTACATCGTGTGTACTGTTTCCAAAAGCACTTTGAAAAGCGTCACGTGGAAGAGTCCATTCCTGTTACTCCTATTAGTGATCAAGCATCATGGGAGTTTTCCTGGTCCTTGGTTCCTCTTGATCTGAATGTGTCCTTATTGCTTATAAAGAGGTCAAGTGACATTTGCTACTGATGACTTATTTCACTTAGATCAATGGCAGTAGTTATTTTGCTGACCTACCTTGGTGGACATAGCCCTTAGGAGAGAAAAGTAGTGTTTATTTCTGCTTGAATCATCTCTAGGCCAGAGTATCAGCCCAGAAAGAAAAGCGTATACTATCATGAGCGGTGTGTTGGCCACATAAGTTGAAAATGAATTCCAGTTCGTCATGCTGTGCTCTTAAAATAGGTGACAATAATTACATGCACACAGTAATTTCAAGATGCTAAGCGGAGCTTCGTTTTTTAACCTCCTTGTTTTTCTGCCAGTGAAAAACATGATTATCTGAAAATTTATGCTCGTGAGATATTTGAAATTATGTTTCTTCTTTGTCATAAAAAAAATTTAATGATAGCTGTACTTCTGTTGATATTCCTGTGGACGAACTTGTGTTTGGTGGTGCCTTAGCCTCTCTTATCACGACTCAGAAGTGCCTCTGAATCTATTTTGCATGCACTGACTCAGAGTGGCCTAGAGCAAGTGCTGTGGTTTCTGTGTAGCAGAACACCATATGCCGTGGCCCTTCGGGTGGGAGGCCCCACAGCATACCAGGCAGTACAGTGGGCAGAACAATCCACGGTGGGCACAGCGTCCCTCTGAATGAGATGTCAGCAACAGTGATGGCACTCACTTGTCAGTCATAGCACTGGGTGACAGTTCAGTTTATACACTGAGCAGATGGGAGCAGATGATGCGCCTGATACAGCGAAGGAGAAAAGCAAAAAAAGGATGTGTGTCTCATTCCTGCTCACCCATCTATTTTATGGAAATATTTTCATATTGAGCAACAGAAAAGTATGATTCAGAAGGAAAGCAACCCTGAGAATGAGGCTTGCAGCTGGGAGAGATTACAGATACCACAGTTGGCGCGTGTCTTGAAACAGAAGAGCGGAGATTTGTCCTCCCAGCCAGGCAGATGCTGAGGACAGTAAGGTGGGCGCCGTTCCACGCAGAGGCTTGCGTGTGTGGTCTTCATAGGTCACTGCGTCTGTGGTGTTCTGCGACAGCAGCTCGGGACCAGCACAGGAGTACACATCTGAGAACAGTTTTCTATGCTCTTGATGGGCTGACTGTCTATTACAGTCTCTCCCAAGTAATATTCTTTTTTCTGTCCTTTCTTTTGATGTTGATTCCCTACGTTTCTTTTGATTAGTACTGCAATCATGCTTCTTTTCACCCTTTTCCTTTAACTTCTCTGTATCTTTATATTTGAAGTGGATTTTTTTTTAAGTATACATGATAGTTGAGTGTTTTAAACAATCTGACTTCTAGTTGGTGAGTTTAAACCATTTTATGTTTTATATGATTAGCAGTGTGGGCGAGTCTCGCTATTTGCTTTGTATTTGTCCTAGCTATGCTTTGTTAGATTGAGCTCAGGTGTAGCAGGGAGCCATATACCAGGGCCCTACTGCCTTATTTAGTAGTGTTTTATAATTTTAGCTTATCTACTTGCTTGCTACATTAGTTACTCTTCTCTTGTTGCTGGGACAAATACCCAACACTCAAAATGAGGCGAAGGAAAGGTTTATTTAGCTCACAGTCACTGGAGGTTTCAAGACACTGGAGGAGAGGCTGGGGCACTGCCGTGTCCAGGATGACCCTCTCCACACTCTGAGAAAGCACAGGCTAGCCAGCTTAGCGGGTCACACCTCTCTAGCCCCGCCCCTCCGGCCCCACCCTGTCCTCTGGCCCCACCCCTCCGGCCCCACCCTAATCCTGTGGCTCCGCCCCTCAAGCCAGCTGTTGCTCCTCCAGCTGCGTCTGCCCCATAACTTACATGAGGCTTTGGGGAGACAACTACATACAAACCTTATTTGCTATGCCTCTTTTTAATTTGTACTGTAGTGGCTGCTGGAGGGTTTTCAAATGCACATTTTGTGTCTTCCAATAATACTGTGCTACTTCTTGTTTAACAGAGGAGCCCTGCTCCCTTTCCCAGCTTTGGTATTACTGTCACCATGTCTTTTACTTCTAC
>NW_004524610.1:14266062-14288168 GCF_000260255.1 Octodon degus
ATCATTTTCCTTCTCCCTGAAAATTGTCCTTTAATGTCCTTGCTAGTGCACTGGCCAGGTGGTATGAATTCACTCAGCCTTTGTGTATCTGAAAAAGTCTCTCTTTCACCATCATTTTTGAAATACAGTATTTTGGGGGGTTAAGAATTTTAGGCTATGGGGCCGGGGAGATGGCTCAGTAGAATAAGCACTTTCTTGGCAAACGCAAGGGCCTGAGTTCTATCTGTTTATCAATAAAACATTGAAAAAAAAAAAAAAAAAATTAGGCTACCTGTGATTTTTTTCTCATAATGTATTAAAATGATATATTTTGTTTTGCCTTGCTTTTGATGAATTTATCTCTGGTCATATTTGTCATTTTTCCTTGGTGTAAAATATATCCTTTTTTTTTTTAAGTTTATTTTTTCCTTGTTTCTTCCCCCCCTCCCCCATTTTTTGTTCCTGGAACTCCTCAAGCATCTTAATATCAAAGGTTATAGTTTTAATTAAATTTCAAGCATTTTGGGCCATTATTTCCTAACATTTTCTTTCACCCTTTCTTCCACATTGTCCCCTAATTCAGGTGACTTCATGGGCCGGTGTTCCTATTTCTTGTCTCAGTTCCCTTGCCTTTCCTGCTGTATCTGTCATGCATTAGCCCTTGATGTTTGTCCTTGGCCCGTGCTGAGGGTGTCTCAGTTTTAGCCTGTCTCTACTCTTTTATCCATGTTCTGTGTATCACAGTAAATTCTCTTGCATATGCTATGCTTTTAAAAATCCTCTGATAACTGCCCATTATCTGTACCTGCAGTCAGACAACCCTTATCTGCAATCAGCCTTCATTGTGTGATAAAGTATCTGAGACAGAGAGCTTAAAGGAAGGGAAGACTTCAGGATGAAGGTGTTCTTGGGCTCACAGCCAGAGAGGGTTCAGTTCCTGGTTGCGTGGCCTTGTTGCTTTGGGCCTGGGGGCAGCACAGTACATCTTGGCAGCAGCACACGGTAGTGGTTGTTGCAAAACAAAGAAAGGAAAGACTGAGTCTGCCCAGTCCCACTGAGGACAGGCTCCTAGTGACCTAACGTTTCGCCCTTAGGCTGCACTCCTCAGGGGTTCCGCTGCCTCCCAACAGGGCCAGGAGCTGGAGACAGGGTCGCACACACGGCCTTGGGGGGCACTGACACTTAGGAAGCCATGGCACTGCCTGGTACTGGGCCTTCTCTCTCAGTCCACCCTCACCCACCCGTGGCTCTCTGAATTCTATCCCAATACTATGGAAGTTATTCCAGTTTTCCAAATATATTGTGCTTTTTCATGACCTATGCACAGCTTCTTGTCTTTCTGTGTCTCTAAAATCTCTCCACTCGGCACTCCTGTCCCAGTGCCTAGAAACTTATTCACTGAGCTGAAACTTATCCTCTCCCCCATTTCCAGTTCCGCTGGACTGAGTAGGTGTTAGTATAGCACTTATCCCATTGTGTCTTCAGTCATCATTCTTGGTCATCTTTCTAGATTCGCTTGGGTTTGGTCAGGGTGTATGTTTAATTCCTTTTTAAATAATTAGTTGAAGCTTATAACTGCTTCATAAAGTATCTTTAAATGGATGATTGGTATTTAGTAGGTATTGTGTGTATTATCTGAAAATAGCTCACATCTAGAATGCTACATTCTGAGAGACACATATGTTGTGGCTTCAGTGTTAGACATTTTTGATAGATTGTCTTTAATCCTTAAAACTTCAATGCAGGGGCCAGCAAGATTGCTCAGTGGGCTAACGTGCCTTCTTAGGCAGGCTTAGGCAAGCACAGGGACCGTGCTTAGATCCCTGGCACCACATGCTATGCCAGCCCCGCCTTCAGTCTGCCATTGAGTTCGGGTGTAGTGGCACATGCCTATACTCCCAGTGCTGTGGAGGTTGAAAGCAGGAGGATCACCACGAGTCCAAGCTGCATAGTGAGACTCTGTAACAACCAAATAAATTAAAAATTAATTAAAACAAAACCAGTGTAAAATGTACTGTTGTTCTAACGATGATCTACCTTGCTTTTGGTAAGCTTGTAGATGAGGCTGTGCATGTTAAAAAATGCCAGTGACGGTATATTCTTTCCTCTCCTATACATGTTAGGCATTTTTGTCACCTTGCTTTCACTATTTTGCAAGCTGTCCAGTGTGAAAAGACAGCATTCAGTGGTAAATACATAGGGTGCTGTTTGGTTTCTAATACAGGCTCAGAATTGGGCTGGGGAGATAGCTCGATGGTCTGAGCACCTGCCTGGCAAGCACAAAGACCCAGGTTCAGTCCCTGGTACCACATGCCATGTCAGGCCCTGAAACTGGGTGTGGTGGCACACACTGGTAAGCCCAGCACTGGGGAGGCTGAGACCGGAGAATCACTATGAGTCTGAACTGGGTAGCAAGGCCCTGTATCAAATAAATAAATAAATTTTTTTAAAAAATATATGTGCTCAGAATTGATGTTGCACATTGATAAAGAGAGCAGTCTCTTGTGGAGAGGGAAGAGCATCCCTAGCAAGGTACTGTGGCGACTTCTTGCTGGGTCTCTGACATGACCCTGAGAGCCACACTCAGGACGTGGGGGATGCACAGCACTGGCGGCCTCCGGAGCTTGTGCTGCAGGACTTCTTCCAGTGACACGTGGATGGCACCAGCTTCAGCAGGGCTTGCGGGCTGGCGGAAGGAAGTACAGACTTGGGACAGCCAGAACCAGCTGCTGCAAGAGCAGTGGCCTCAGGGCTCCTGGTCCTTTGTCACTGTGACAGCTTTGGCATTAGTTGCTTGGATGACACCCAGCCCACTCAGACTGCAGGTCACATGCAGCTGGGACCCACCACCCTTTTGTTCCCCTCAAGGCTTAGTCTTGATATTCAGGGCAGCTGTTCCCCACCCCCCACTCTCAATTTAAAAATGCTTGGACAGAGGGCTGCACAGTATGGTGATCCCAGACCCTGCGAGCAATTCTTTTGCACATATAGTAGCATCCTTTTTCTACTTGTTCCTTGCCGCTGAATGTAGGATTGAAACTCATCAAAGCACCCCTGGTTTTTACCCTTTTGAAATCAGTATTGTAAAGTGTTACTGTTTTACTTCCAGAATTCTCTGGTGGTTGTTGGTGGTGAGCCTGGGCACTAGCAAGAGGAAGGGATCTTTGTTTTCAGAAATGTTTTCTAGGACAAAGCTAAGACTCTGAGCAGCTAAGGGTCTTGGCACAGTCTCAGTTCAGTGTGTGCTGGAGGAGGATTCCTGGCCTATCCGTTGTCACAAGCACCTGAAGGTGGCGTGTAAGAAGCTGTGTGTACCCTGTGAAATTTGTGATAGCCACGGATCTGCATGTAGTGCTTTTTGTCCGGAAGATGGAAGAAAAGATAAACTTGGTTAAAAAAGAAAAGCTCTCTTCTCAAGAGGATGTAGCCATGTTTCTAGAACAGGAAGTGAGGGATCCTGAGATGGAAGACACTAAGGAAACCTTCTTTCAGATACCAAATGAGCTTTTTTTTTACATCTTAATAAAGAATTCTCTTGGTGGTTGCAGACGTGGAAAACTGGTAGCATTCAGAAATATCACAGTAATGATAGTTTTCCTGATTGGCTTGAAGGCTTCAATAATTACACAGAGGTACTTGTCTGAAGCTGCTATCAAAGCACAAAGACTGTTGATGGGGCCATCATTTTGAGGACTGTGGGTGACCTGGGCAGATTTCCTCCAAATGACTTTGCCTCCATGGGTCACATTGGTAATGACCCCCAAAGGTGTATGGGTAGGCATGAGAGATCCTTTTTCCTTCAATATTGGAAGGCAAAGGGGGCCTTCAGGTAGTCCAGAGGGGCTGGTTGTGTAGGCTTACTGAGTTATCAGTCAGTGCACTCCCCTCATCATCTTCAGATTTAGGTGGTTTTCTCACAAGCCAGCCTTACAAAGCAAAGCCACCTTCTTTCTCACGCCTTGTTTTTATTTTCTGTTTGAATAATTTTATTACTTCCGTTTTTTCCCTGGGCATAGCCCTTGGCAGGACTTCTGTTTCCCTGTGTGCTCTTTTCATTTTTGTTTAACTGCCTTGGAAAGTCCTTTCACTGGGATCTGCCCTCTGTTCAGCAGACAGACAGGGACAGTGGCCCATGGCTGTCCTTTTGTTTGCTGTTTCTCTCTTACATCTTGATCATCTTTTTCATTTATATTGTCTCAGCGTGGTGCCACTGACAATGGAGCTTAGCCTCTGGGCTAGTCATTTTTTAAATTTTTGGCTTTCTGAATGTCCCTGAATTTCTCTGTATTCCTTCTTCTCGTAGTAATCGAAACGATACCCGTAGCATTTTGGTGTGATTTGGGATATTAGCATCATGACATGGTGACAGCTGTGAGGCCCCTAGGTGCAGCCTCAGGTACAGAGACACTCTGTTTTCCTGTGAGAATTTTGATAGTTGGGGTCATACAAGTGACAGCTTTTAATGTTTTAATCTTCTAGCCCTCTCATTTTCATGTGGTTGTACTCTCTGGCATATTGTAATCCAGATTTCCCTTGCTCCCTTTTTAAAACAAATGCCTGTGATTTGTTCTTGTCAGGACAAATAAGCACCTCGCTGTTGATGGTGGCTGTGTCGCCAGCTGGTGTGGGTCCTTGGTTTGGTGATAGTGGATATTAAGCCTGAAATAGCGGTATGAATTTAATGGAAAGAGCTTTAATGAGGAGTAAGAGAAGGCGAAAAGGAGCATAGCTCTGCTGAAGAGACAGCCATTCCCTAACGACGCAAAGTAAGAGAAGATAGCAGCAGCCACGGCCACCAGTGGCTCAGAATGCCCCGCTCACCAGAGAAGGGAGACAGCTTGGTGGGGTGCTGTGGAGGGCTGGGCTCTGGCAGGCTGTTTTGAGTTGGGGTTGGTGGCCCAGGCAGAGTCCTTGTGGCTTAAGGGTGTGTCCCCATAAGACAAGTGTCTCTGCTGGGGACAGGCACAGCCTGTGGGGCCCTGTGGGAGTGCAAGGTGACATAGCCTTGGCCCTAGAGACTTCTGGGTATAGCTGAATGTCCCTGTAAATCTCCATCTCAATGTCCTTATTCTTTCAGGGCAGGTTAAGTTAGGCCTCATAAACCTTACTTGGCCAACTTTTAGGCAAATACTCCCTAAGTGACTAACATTCCTGTATGTAGAAGTAAGAAGGGATTGACCCAGAATTTTACAAAATGAAAGTCAAGCTTCATTCTACCTCTGGTTCCCTGTTGGACATCTGTAGAGCCCAGCAAAGTCATAGTTTTTAGAAAAAAAAAAATGCTTTTAGGTGTTTGGCTGCCTCTGAAGAAAACATAATTCATACATTTGAGGAGAAGCAGGTTAGGGACTCAAGAGTTCTCTGTTCCCATAAGGAGGGAGGAACTCCTGGAGCCCGTCACGTGACTCGGCTGACCTCTGGTTGGGTCAGCTCACACCCGGCACAACGGAGCCAAATGGATGCCGGCCGTAAATTATCCTAGAAAGTGGGAAATATTCTTGCTGCCACAAATCACTTGTTTTCTTTTTATGACCACCAAATGCTTATCTTTGCACTGAACTGATAGCAAAGCTCTTGGGTAATACAGAGCAAAGTCAGAAGTACAGAGCAGGAGTTAGGGTGCCAGCAGCTCTCCTATGCAGTTGCTTACTTGGACTGACCTTCTTTCTCTCCTTTTCCTCTACTTCCCTCTCTCTCTTTCTCTTCCTTCCTTCCTTCCTTCTTTCCTTTTTTTCTTACACAGAGTTTCACTGTGTAGTTCAGGCTGTCCTTGAACTCACTTTATAGCCCAGGCTGGCCTTAAACTTGCAGCAGTCCTCCTGCCTCAGCCTCCCATGTGCTAGGATTACAGGTGTACCCACTATGTCCAGCTTGGAATTTCTCACTTGAAGTTTGTTGGGAAGTTTCTTATGTTTTTTCCTTTAGGGACAATTGTGTACTTAGTGGATTTAAAAGATTTTCATACTTTTATTTTGTATTTTTAGTGTTCACATAAGAAATTGATCGAGGATATTTTAGAGAGATTTCCAGAATAATAATGTTGAAGACAAAGGTTAGTCTGTTGTTTATTAAATAGGTGTGACATACAGGTAAATAAAGAAAGAATATTTTTTATCAAGAGTTGGATACTCATATTGGGAATTTTTGTGTGTCCTTTTGTTGGAATATGAACAAAAGCCTTTGGTTGAGTGCTGTTGGTAATTAGGCGTCAGATAAAATGAATGTGGTCATTTGTCTTAGAGATTCTGTGAGGAGCAGAGGCCCTCATGGAAGTGGTAGGTGGAAGAAAAATACATCATAATTTTAATCTGAAACTGCTTCTCTCTAATGAAGTTCAATTAAGTTTGCTAAACATGGGAACACAAAAAAGCAGATTCTTGCTGGTGCAGAGGTGCACCAGGCATTCTTGCAGGACTCTGTAATCACGTTTTCCTAGCATCTCTTCCCTGGACTCACTTTAACAAATTAAGGACGGTTTGCAGAAATCCTCCTAAGAAACTGGAGCCCAGGACAGAGCTGAAAGATTCAACTACAAGCATATTTAATTTTTGATCACTGAGCTAGATAATTAGTTCTTGTAGGTGGTATCTGTCCCTTGCATCTTAAACTTCGTCATACTGACCCGGTTCATTGAACTAGATGCACAATGTACATACAGATATTTGAATTATTCTGAAATTCTCTTTTCTTGTTTGAAACAGTATGAAATTTAAATTTCTGGCTATAGTGTGCTATTTTTATGGGAGGCTAGAAACATTTAAAAATGTTGCTACTGTTTTCAAAGATTTCAGTCAACAATTTACTTGACTAGCAAATATTTCTTGAGCTCTTTTTGTGACTAATACATTGTCCATCTGTTGGCAGAAAGGAAGAGCAGGGAGAAGCCTGAGGCACAGTTGCTGTAGCAGGACAGACACCAGATCACGAGTTGTTGAACGTTACAATGCAGCAAGTACCTTAATAGGTAGTGCTCATCGTTTGTAAATGAGTTAATGCAGCAAGCCTGGATTGCTCCACCTCCTGTTGTATCCCTATAGGCTGGAAGAGTTGCAAGCACATAGTGGATTCTTGGTGCACTCTTTTGGAATGGGTGGCCCGGTGGCCACATACTGCACATTCAGTTAGAGTAGTGGGACTGTAAGGGAGGCGCTCCACTTCTGGTGAGGCCACTCAGGGAAGGCTTCCTGGAGCAGGTGGGATTCTCACTGGGGAGAGAAAGGAAGAGCCATCACGTAAGAGGCAATGTTGCAGAGTCTTCTGGAGACAAATTGGAAGTTAGCAAGGTGCAGCAGTGGTGGGCTCTTAAGGAAGATGTCGAGCCAGGCTTATTTCTCTTTTGAATGAAGAGTGAAAGGGATATTTTAGAAAAATTAATCTAAGGGAATTATGTCAGAAGCATTGAAGAAGGGGACATCAGAAGCGAGACTGACGGCTTAATAGTCACAGAGTGAGTTGGTGAAGGAAAGGAAGGCGTTCAAGATGGCAATGAGCTTGAGCTTTGTTGACCGCATAATAGTAAAAACACAGACAGAAATAAGACAGAAGGAAGAGTAGCATTTTGGGGACGATTTTTCATTTCAAATCTCCCCTTGTCTGTAGTAACAAGCCATTCACTGTGGACTGGTAGAAATCACATAAACACATAATACTGGACTGAAGAGAGGTCTTGAGGGTTGAGTTTTTAATTAGAGTCAAATGCAACCTTGTTATTTTGCCAAGGAGAAAGGTGAGTAGGTTCTAGAGTAGCCCCCGTGTTGCCTAGACACAGTAGAGTGGCAGCTGTGGAGCCATTTACAGTGTTTTAAAAGCTACTTAAATAGTACTTCTTCATTTACATGCTTTTTCCCATTTTAAATTTGAAGAGCCATTTATACAAATAGTTGCAAGTGTCATCTGTGTCACATAAGCTACATTGTGAGATTGAGGTAAACACCTATAAGTAACAGGCAGTGCACTTGTTCATTCATACGAATGAACACAACCTGAACTTGCCCCCCGAAGTAGTATCAGGAGTGATATTTTTGTCTGCCTTCTCATAATATCTTCACATATTGTGGTGCGTAGGGTCTGTGAGTTGAAGTTTACTCTTAATTCTAAACACTACAGATCTTCTTAGACTCCTGGTCATGGGTCTAGGAGGCTGTCTCTTGTCAGCCTCTCTCTATGGGTCTTACCCCATCCTTGCTTTTCCATAGCTGCCTCTAAGAAGGGTGGGATGGTATAAGCAGAATGGTTCTCAAGTGTGCATTACAGACAAGCGATAGGGACAATGGGGAGTCGGGTCTTGCTGTTGGTGTATCTGCTTTTGGTCTTCAATTCCTGCTGTGTGTGAGGATAGAGGAAAGTGTCCGGCTTCCAGTTCACACCCCTTGGGCCTGCTTGCTCCACCCTTCGACTTGCAGTTGCCATCCTTGGTCTTGTGGAGCTCATGGGTGGTCTCCCACAGGGTTCTGATGTGAGTGTGTGTGAATTTAATGACCTCTTTGCCTCTAATCATCTACCTTTCTGGGCCCACAACTCAATGCAGGGAGGCAGGGTGCTGTGTGGACACGGGGAAGAACCCCTCATTTCCTTTCCTTGGTGCAGGGGGAAACAAGAGTGGCTGGGAATGAGTAGTAGGCACATGAGTCAGAACCTGCACCTTCATAGCAACAGGCATTGTGAGCTGCAGTACATAGACATGGCCCACCACTAGCAGGGAAGCAAAGTGCCCATGAAATAGTCACATCAGGTAATTTGCCATCACAATCCAAACTCTTCCTTGAAGCATTTCCTGTTCCTCTACTGCAGTGGTAGCACCAAAATGAAGTGTTAGTTCTCCAAATTTATTTTATCCTACTTGCTGGCGGTAGTAGCTTTAACTTTGTAGCTGTCTTCAAGAGAGTGCTGAGAGTTTAACAACAACCCATCTGTAGGCTGAATCTTTGAAAATTTTGTGATCCTGAGTGATGAGATGGTAGCTAAACCTTGGTTACCTCCTCTGGGGCCTTGGGAGGGAGAAGGAAACTGGGGGTCCCAGGCACATTGACAAGGTGAGGCCCAGAGCGCTAGACGCATGCACGGCAGTAGTAGCAATACGCCCTGGTTGAGACACAAACAAAACCTCCATGTAGAAATGGGAAACTTCTGGCATTGCTAGCTTGGCTGTTACTTTCAGCTTGGGACTAATGAACTACAGTGCAGCCTGCGGTCTGTGGGAATAGGAGGCAGGTTCCTGCTTCTGCACATGCCGTATGAACAGTTGCCCACTTTGCTTGGAGCCAAGGATCTAATTTGCCAGGCTGAAGGACACTTGCTCTTTTAAGCTAACAGAACCATCTGGCCCCTGCATGCTGGAGCTGCTATGGGATTCCAGCTCAGTGACCTCTCTTCTCTGTTGTGGAATGTAGGTGACAAGAATGGCGGGGAGCCGGATGATGCTGAGCTAGTGAGACTGAGTAAGAGGCTGGTGGAGAGTGCAGTGCTCAAGGCTGTGCAGCAGTACCTGGAGGAAACCCAGAGCAAGAAGCAGCCTGGGGATGGGAGCTCTGGGAAGGCGGAAGAGGCTGATCGCAGTGGCAGCGACGTTGGTAACAACAGGAAATGAGCCAGGACCGGTCCCCCTGCTCTGTGGAGTGCCCCTCCTCCCCTCTGCTAAGCCTGGACGCTGGCTTGCCGTGTGCTATTGAAATGTCTCTTGTCCCATCCGAGGAGACAGCCTAACGCTCGTGACCACCGATGATGATGTGTTTGCATTTCTGAAACACAACAGAAGTGAAGCAGAGTGCTTGGGACTAGCAGAGGACGTTCATGGAAGAAGAATGGGCCCAGTTTTTCTTGCCCTCAGCTGTGAACAGGAAGGGAGGGGACTTGGGTTCCACCTGCCTCCTGGACCGGGCGGCTGGGAGAGGCCCGGCCACAGGTGCAGCACTGCCAGTTCTGTTATGTAGGGCATTCGGCTACTTTACCTGAGGCCAAACTCACACACAGCTATCAAGTGCAGAGTTTAATGATCACTGTCAAAATTATCTTCCGTCTGTAATGTCTGTTTGTCCTCTACGTGTTGTCGCTATGCACTGATCTTCATTTCCAGTATTTTATGTTTTATGTAAATGATATATTTTTGGCAAAATGCAACCTTTTCTATAAAATGTGGGCAACATTTTAAAGGTTTTTTTTTAAACCTCATTTTGATAAATCAGTGTACTGTGTTTAATGTTTTTCATTGACATTTGTACTTTAAATGTGTTATATAAATTTTTCCCCCTAGGCAAGAAACCTATTGGACCCCAAGACTTAATTAATGAAGTTTTGCAGCGAGAACGGATCAGTCTGAAGTCCAAAGTGAAACAGATAAAGGAACTTTTATTAATGCCTGAGATTCAGGCCAAAATTAGGAAGGAGCTCTTTGAAGGAAGACTGGTTAATAACAGGAGTCAAGCAGATGACGTTGATTTCAGCACAACTTCGACATAAACCTTTCCTTGCTATTGTGGTAGCATAGCTTATAAAATCTCTTCAGCTTGTTAAATAGCTTGTTGGTAAACACCGAAGTGTTCTGATACTTTGTATGTAACAGCGAACCAATATTGGGTGAGGAATTAGTAATTTCTTGCCAAAGAAAACTGATTTTGCCCCATTATTTTCTAAGCTGATCTTCTGTTTCAGGGTGTTTGTTTCTGAAATAATGAAGTCATTTTAGAGAAATGACTTTTTAATGAGCTGTTGTGAGATGTTCACCAGGTCCTTGCAGATAAAAGCAGTGTGAAAAATCATCTGCAGCCAAAATAAAACCAACAACAGTATTTTAAATGTCACTTGCCTCCTGTTGACAAGTGTTTCTAAATCAAAAGAAACATCGTCCAGGTGTGTCTACATGTAGTGTGACTTTTAATGAGAATTTGAATGTTTTTGGACATTAGTACTTGAATGAACATTTATAAATGTAATAATTGCAATCACTGGTTAAGAATGTTTTATAATACCCATGTGTATTATTTTTCACTGATCAAAATGTAGTTTGCCTTGTCATTTCTTATTGAATAAATGTTTAGGAGTTTTATTTTCTACTTTTCTGAAGATAAGCCTAGATCTTACTGTATCCTTGTAATTTGAATTCGTTTGCACTGATTCTTTTTTTTTTTTTTTTTTTCCGTGGAACTGGGGATTAGAACTCAGGCCCTTGCACTTGCCAGGCAAGCGCTTATTCAACTGAGCTATCTCTCTGGCCCCTGCGCTGATTCATTTTAAAGAGCATTCTTGAAAACTTTCTTCCCAGGTGATGATTATGAGTAACGGCTGTTTCTGTAGTCACTATGAAATTGCTGCTGCTGATAGATCATGACGGGGGGGAAATGATTGGAGATCAAATGTGTAATCATTCAAATATAAAATCCAGTTTTGCTCATGGATTTTAGCTATTTTTTCACGAGTAAATTATACTACATTTATTTATAAATGAGTTTATGCATTTTCATGCCTCTTAATAAATGTTTTGTTTTCCCTTGTTGCCTTTCCTCTTTTTCTCATTCTTGGGAGTTGTCGGAGCTGGGGAGATAGCTTGGTGGCATATGCGGGTGCCGGGAAGTTAGCGGGTGCACATTGATAACCGTAAATCAGGAATGGAAGCGCTGATGGTGTCAGTGTTTTTTCCCTTTTATGCTCCTATTTTTCCTGGGTTAGAGCAAAACAAATCATAATTCCTGTTTTTAAGTCCCTGCCAAGGCCCAGGCCGCGTACCATGTGATTTGGGTTCTTGGTTAAATTTCTGCCCTTGAGTAGCCCTGTTAGGAAGTAATTAGTACTTTACAAATTCAGAAACTGGAACTTTGTGGTTAAATGGCCCACGGTCATAAAGGTAATGAAAGACAGGGCTGAATTTAAACTTAGACCAATTCTACTTCAAAGCGGATACTTTCCCCAGTGCAGCACTTCCTGTCTCCACCAAGCACATCAGCTCAAATTGAGGTTGTATAACAAAGGCAGAGCCACTTTCTTTTGATTAAAGTAGCTTCCTTGCAGCCCTTCTTCTGTGACTAGAGGTAAGCGCAGTCAGCCAGGATGGCAGAACTGGACCGCAGAAGCCAGACATACAATGGAAGGATTGAGGAGGATTCTGTCCTTATCAGTGATGTCTCCATGCAAGCAGGTTTACAGAAACAGTTGAAGCAATGAAATAAATATCCTTTGTTTCCCACTTTTAAAATCTTGTAAGACATTAAATCTAGGTGTGGGATCTGAAATTTTCAAAGTGACTTTATTCCTGCTCATCAAAATGACAGAATAGGGGGCCGGGGAGATGGCTCAGTAGAATAAGCGCTTGCCTGGCAAGTGCAGGGGCTGCAAAAAAAAAAAAAAAAGAAAGAAAGAAAAGAAAAGAAAAAAGTGTAAATAGTCCAAAATGACAGAATAGGGCTGGCCAGATAACTCAGTGGACTAAAGCGCCTGCTTAGGCAAACATAACAACCAGGGGTTCAATCCCTGGCAAGCCTTGCTGGCCCCACCCCCAGGGTGTGCTGAGATGGAGATTGAGACTGGGTGTGGTGGTGCGTGCCTGTAATCCTAGCACTTGGGAGGCTGGAAACAGAAAGATCACTACAAGTCCGATCTGTGCAGTGAGACCCTGTACACCCAGGACGAAATACGTTTAAAAAAAAAAAAAAAAAGACAAATAATTGACATTTGGGTTTCCTGTACACAGCATGTTGTTCCCTTGGTTGGTACAGATGTGGTGTCACCTATAACAGTTTTATCTCACATGGTGACAGCTCCATCCTGGACCAGCCAGGTCCTCTCAGCCTGGGTCCACTGCTGAACTTTGATTTTGAGCAAGCCAGCGCAGGTCTGTGAGCCTCACTTCCCAGTCTGTGCTTAGGAAGAGTTCAGCTAGGTCATTTCAAGGACCCTAAGCAGGGCTCTTTAGGGCCGTGCTACAGTGCCTGTCACTCTGCCACCATATCACCTAGCTGGACTCACTGTCCCATCTGTCCACGGAGGCTTAGACTTCTGGAAGATTCTACGTTCACTTGTGCTGATCGCCTGCTTCAGGTAGTGACAGCTCGGTGGCACATGTGTGTGTAACCAGATGTCAACATTTTGGGGATCAACCACTGAAGAACGGTTGTATGTGAATAGAGTACAGCAAAAACAGTATTTTCAACCAAAGGAGAAGCTTATTCCACCTTTGACCTGGTGTCTGTTATGGTTTTTGCCTAGATGTCCCCCCAAAGCCTCAGGTGATCATAGGTGGGGATTTTTCAGAGATGGTTGGATCTACAGTGTGTGATGCTGGAATTGATTCTTGGTGCAATGCGAGGCTGTAGGACACTAGGATTAAGGGTGTGAGTGCCACCTACCCTGCATAGCCTGGATAAGACAGAGCAGATAGAAAGAGCTGTGGCGGTCCTTTGTTGCTTTACTGCCTTCTTCCCACCATGAGCATTTCCTCTGCAGTGCCTGTCTGTCGTGCCACCCTGCCTTGGAGCCAGCCGATTATGGATTGAAGCTTCAACAGACTATGAGCTAAATACCTTTGCTCCCTTAATTTTTAGTGTTGGATATTTTGTCCAGCAATGAGAAAAGTTACCAGGACAATCCCAGTTATATAATCTTAGTTTGTGTCCTGTTCTCAGCACAGGCTGTAGCTCCTTGAGATAAAAGAGATTAGTATTCCTCATCTTTAATGCTTGGAATTAGAAGTGTGTCAAAGTCCAGATGCTTTCATATTTGGGGACATTTGAGAACTCTTAAGTAGAAAACCCAGGCTCAAACATAAAATTTATTTATTTCCTCTGCATTTTAAGCACATAGCATGAAGGTAATTTTTTTTTTGGCAGAACCAGGGATTGAACTCAGATTCTTGCACTTGCCAGGCAAGCGCTTATCCTACTGAGCTATCTCCCCAGCCCCATGAAGGTAATTTTATAGAATATTTTAATGTGCCTGCATTTTGTACATGCCCTGTCAAGTGAAGTTAAGTGTGAATTTTCTGCTTGTGGTGTCAAATCAAAAGTTTTGAATCTTGGAGAATTTAAGATTTTGGGTTTTTACATTTGAGACACTCGGTCTGTATTACATTTATATCTAGAGCGTACTTAAGGATTCAAATTATTCACTGAATGACTGTTTGCTTTATTTTATGTGGCCACTTTTCATTCATTCTGAATTTCTAGGCAAGAACTACATTTTTTTTTTTTATTTCTTAATCCATTGTGATCAGATAGGGGCCTGTGTAACGATTATTATAATCAATATTATTTGTGTGTTTTCTGATAACTTATGGAAGCTGAAAATGTTGATCAAAAAATGGAATAGTGATTATTAGAATTTTTGTAGAGTATGAAGGTGTGGGAAAAGGTGTGCTGGATTTGATCAGTGCAGACTGTATCCATTTGAGGCAGTATCACATTGAAATCCAGTTAACATGTACAGTCAGCCACTGTTATAAAAACTTTTTTAAAGAATAAAAAAGTATAAGTCAAAGGGGAAAAAACCCCGCACAAAACAAATTCTTCACTGAAACCCCTAAATGGGGAGCCTGCCAGGCACCCCGTGTTCTCATAAGGTGGCGGTGGAAGCAGCCTAACCGCATTTCAAGCCCAGCACAGTACGTCTGCGCTCAGACCCAGATGCTTCGGCCGGCTGCTGTGCATGCAAAAAATTTTGAATCTGCTTCATTATACAATCAGTGACAATAAGCCTGTGGCTTCTCCAGACAAAGTGATGAATAGATAACCAGGTGTCATCTAGTGTTTTCAACACTTTGGATTACCTCCTGGAATAATTTTATCTTTAAACAATTTATGAATGATTCTTGAATTCCAACTTTCCCAGGTAGATAAAATTAATCTAAAAAATTAAGAAGTGCAGGCTTCTAAAAAAAAAAAAAAAAAAGTATGGGGCCAGAGAAATATCTCAGGGACCAAAGCAGGGACCTAAGCTAGGCAAGCTTAGGCGAGTGCAGGGACCACGGTTCCATTCCCAGCCACTCGTGCCATACAAGCCCCCTCCCCCGGGCATGCTGAGCTGGCAGCTGAGTCCCGGCATAATGACACACATCTATAATCCCGGGGCTGGGGAGGCTGAAGACAGGAGGATTACCATGAGTCCAAGCTGTGTGATGAGATCCTACGACAACCAAATACATTAAAAAAAAAACCCAAAAAACAGGTCCCGGCATGGGTTTTATAACAACACATATGCTAAGAAGACAAACCTCAGATTACTTAGTTTATGATAAGAATGAGTATTAGAGAGCTGGGGAGATAGCTCAGTAGAATAAGTGCTTGCCTGGCAAGTGAACGGGCTTGAGTTCAGTCCCTGGTACCGCCAAAAAAATTTTAAAAAAAGAGTATTAGCACAGGTCACTCACAGTCGGTGAATTTAAAAATGATTCCTTCTGGGCTCACGGTACTGGGGATAAGAAGACTCATTTATAAGGTCATCTGAGAGCTTGTGAAGACAGGTGCTATTGTCATCTACACCATGATATTCTCAGAGCCACTCATTCATACTCAGTGACTACAACTGACAAATCCAGGAGATTTGGGGCGATCTCAAAATGAATACTGCAATATTTACTCCTCTATGTAGGCCATCGTTAATTACTTATTGGAAAATCATTAAATTCTGTTAAAACAAAATAGCAAAGATAAGAGCAATAAAATGGAGAAACTAATTTATTGATTCCAGTAAACCTCTTAATTTCTTTTTAATGATTCAGATTATTTCTGAAAAGCTATCATGTAACACTGCTCTATAATTTACATGTTAAAATAAAAGTGACAAATTCCTCAGAAAAATGACACAGTCCTGCTGCAGAATAGCTGATGCAAGCAGTTGTATGGTAGGTGCTTACTCTTGTTCTTTTCTAACCATTTTGCAAATTGACCCAGTGCTGCACATTATTCCCTGTGGTCCCTGCAAAAACCACCAGGTCTGTGAATCAAAGGGTGCTGTAGTTTCTTCATTGATTTTTTTTTCCTAACCACATGTATTTTATCTTACCCATAATTTCACAAAGCCTTTTGAATATACTCATGTAGGATGATATAGAAAGTTCTGAGTGGTGAGAGGAGCAAATGACAATCTTTACAGCTGGACAGACACAACAGGGCAGAGGAGAAAAAGCCAAGTGATGCCTAGGCACCAAGCCAGAGAGGCATGTGACTCTTCCATGTGCCTGCCTGTCACAGGTGATGTTGTCATTGTGGTAGAAAAAATAGCATGAATAGGCAACAGCGGGGCAAAACCAAGTATTTTCTTACAAGATTCTGGAAGACAAATTTGGAAGCAGGTTTTGACAAGTCCATGTGGAAAGTGGTTTTAGGACTCATGGCTTTAGAGAGCTTAGTGTGTCTAACTCTGTCACTGCCCTGCGTCTTTTGAACACCTTTCCCATGTTTGCTCAGCTTCCTACCTTGTGTGCTTCCTACCTTCCTACCTTCTCTTGACAGAGGCCTGAAATCCACCGTTTCCGTGTCATGGAGCTTCAGCTGTGGGACCTGGGCTCTACCAAGAAGGAAGGGAACCTTCGGGACCGTCCTGCTCTGTCCATCCCGCTGAGGCCGGTGGCGAGAGGCTCGGCTCTAAGAAGCACTTATGATACATTCAAAAAAGAAAAAAGAAAAAAATGGAATATACAAGAGAGAATGAGTATTTCAGGTTAAGCATGGATCATAAGTGGTTTTGACTTCCTTTTTAAAGAGAAATTACCAGTTTTTGGTGTGCTCAGAATTTCTTTCATGCCCATGTTAAAATATCTATAGTTTATTTCTTCCATAATGAAGTATTAAAAAAAAAACAGTGAGTGGCTCAAACCTTATGAGAAGGAAACAATATAATTAAAGGTGTTTAGGCCTCGAGCAGAATGGATTGTTGTTCCCAATTCTCTGTCTTTGCAGCATCCTTTTCCATTTGACTGCCTTTCACAGGTGACCACAGTTGACCCCACTGAAGGCAGAAGGTACTTCTCTGTCCTACTGATGTTCAGCCTGACCATAGGACTTGCTTGGGCCCATGGGATGCTACTGGGTGTGAAGCAAGGAAAGGCTTGGCAACGCAGAGACCTGGAGCCAATCCCAACCGAGCCTGCAGCCTGGAGCCAAGCCTTGCCATACGCAGCTGCGGCTGGTTTTTGTGCAGTGTTGTTCGGCGCAAGCTGTCTAGTGCTAGGCCTCTAAAGCGAACTTAAGCACAACAGCAGACTTCAGCAATGTGCTTTAAGAAAAGGCCGTTGCATTCAAAGTGTATATACCATATTTTGTGGCTACATAAATCCAGCTTTATACAATATAATATTTTTATTTTAAAATAACCCACATGGTTATACCTGTGCAAAGAAAAAAATACTATTTTGTCAACAATACTACCAGTTTATTGAGTGTCAAGCCAACAAAAATATCTCTACTGGCCTTCCCAGTGCAATCCCTCACTCCTCAAATACGAGCTCCAGGAACTGTTCCAAGCTTAAGTTGTGAAGCCAAATCTTGGTTCTGCCTCACATCACTTGGGGGAGGGTTTTAACCCTTCTCAGTTTATTTCCTAGGGCACATGTGAGGTTTGAATAAAATAATGCAACTGCCTAGAACAAAACGTGGTACACAGTGCTCAGTAAATGATAGTCACTGTTTTCATTGTCACCGCATGAGAATCAACAGTTGGGGCTGGGTGACGGTGAACATCGCAAAGGGGAGACAAGTGGTTGGACAGGCCATGGGGTGTGGGTGGGTGTGGTGACCGCACAGCATGCGGGTCCCCGTCAGGCAGTTTGGGGAAGTGTTCTGGAGGCCGTGATCGCAGGCGAGGGTGCAGCAGGCAGGTAGAAGCCGTGGAAGGACACGGAGGTGTAGGCAAAGGCACAGAAACCGGAAATGCCAGTGCGATCGGAAAGATGTGAGCGGCCTGGCTCGTGTTTCTGTGGGCTGCTTTTCCTCTGCCGTCCCTAGCCCGGCTGCTGGCAGGCACGAAGGGGCCTCTCCCCAGCTGTCCTGCAGCCACCTGTGCCTGTGCCTGCGCCCTTGCTCAGGACAGCACGCATTCCTGTCCCCCGTTGGGTCGATCTGTACCCTGTGCGTGGCATACGTTCCCCAGCTCAGCCACGAGCTCCAGGAGAGCAGGCACCGTGCCTGTGTGGCCCGGTGCTCAGCCTGCAGGGTCCAGCGCAGTGCCGAGCACAGGCTTGAGCCCAACACGTTTGCTGGAAGGTGAGAAAGGGACCAAACTCCCTGTCTCACATCCTGGACAAGTCTCCGAGGTCTTGATACCCTGCTTCCAAGGAACAATGTGACCAGTCCCAGGTGAACAGTGCTGGTTTCTGAGTTATGGGATGACAGGTGAGTTCACTTTTTAAGTTGTGCATTTTCAAAGTGTCATTCAAAATATATATTATAAAGGAAATCACAAATGCTATTTCAAAATAGAATGCATTTATTCAGATATTACTTAATTCATTGCCTCTTGGCCAGAAGTACTTACCACGTGAAGACCATGTTACTCAGAAATAAAGTCCACTCTTTCATCAAACATTTTCTGTGGGCCTGCTGTTGGGGTTAGTGCTTTGTGTGCAGAAGAGCCATCGGCTGGGGTGCTGCAGTAGCAAATCAGGGAGGTATATTGATTTTTTTTATATAATCTCTTTCCCCACCATCTGTTTTATTTTAGATGAGACCTCATCTTCAGTGGTGGCAGGCAAATCAAAGTGCAAAGAGAAGCAAGCAAGGCCGATTTTCATCTCTTTGGGCTCTCGAGCTCCCCGGTTCCCTTCTTGCTATAGCACATGCAACAAGCAATCTTGGCAATGCAACAAGAGGTCGGAATGGGGCTCTGTCTGCTGGTATTTCCATGTGAGCTTCAGTGAGCTGGATAAGGTGTGGGGACAGAGCCATCTCCATAGTCATAGAGCAAGGGAATGACACTGAAGAACACAAGCAGGAGGTAAAAGACTGTCGTGAGGAGGAGGCATTGAGCAGGTTGTCCTTGCACCCGACGCTCTCCCCGGGTGGGTGGGCATGGGGGGCATCTCCCAAGAACTGCAGTGGTTCTCTAAGAGCCCCCCTCAAACCGCTGCCCTGAGAGACTTGGCCACAACGCACTGTGGCTTCCAGCAGCCTAGGGCTGTGTCTCCACGATGCTCCCACCTCCTTGATTTCCTGTCTGGGAAAGGTTATGTCCTGCCTAATGAATTTACTACTGGTTCCAGCCAAAACTGAGTCCAGATTCTTTGTCCCTTCTCAGAGCATTCATTCATAGAACTGTAAACCGTTCCCCTGCTCCGTAAGATGTGTAGATCTCTCCTACAACTCCGACTACATTTCTGATGATTGGAAAGCCATTCTTGTGACATGTAATCATTAGTAAGGGTAGGACTTCTTTCTCTTGCTCTTTTTGACAGTGTAGGAACCTAGCCTCTGTAAAAGCCAGTTAGGGCACATAGATGGCTAGTTTGCTCTGGAAACCTGCTTACTTGCTTCTGGTAATTTCCCTCCCATGACTTGGGTGTTTTTATGCTTGGATTGAAAGGTACACAGAGAAATATGACTGGACATAGGGAAGGATTTTCTAATTGCAATAAACCAGGGGATTTAGTCGGGGCCTTTTGCTGAGATTCTCCTCAGCGTCCCCAAGTTTTGGAGACTGAAGTGTTCCTTTCCTCTGGCTATGGAAGGGTATCTCGAATGAGGATCTTATGATGTACTTTGGAGGAAAGTCAGAGTATTCTTTTGTGGTCTGCTTCTGGGACAAAGCATGGGAGAAGGTCAGAGAGTCCTTCCTGCTTCAGTGGTTTTGTCAAATGCCAAGATGCCATGTTTGGGGATTGCATGTTTCCCATTTTCTGTTTTTCTCACACTTTGGCTAGCTTTACTTGACCCTGCCCCTCCCCCCACTTGCCTCATGGGGCATCCAGAGGACTCACTGGGGAAGCTCAAGCTCCATTTCCAGTGTTGGGGCAGAGGACTAATACCTGTGGCCTTGTAGGCAGCCAAAGCAGACCCCACTGGTGGCCACACCACACCTGGAAGATCTGGAAGGAGAGTAAATTGGCTCCTCGGTGGCTGCTGCAGTACAGGACAGCCTTTCTGCAGCCTGGGTAAACATGGCTCCCCACTGGGCTTGCAGTAGGTGACAAAGGGCAGAACAGGCCTCAGCTAAAAGGAGTGCAAAACTTGGGAAGGCGATTGGGACCACTTGGAGCAGAGTTGCATCTCTGGGGTTGGGGTGGAGCTTTTGGGAGCTGAGGAAGAAATAACTCAAAGGAGGCTGGCCATCATTGGTCTTCTCGCTGTGGAATTCCAGTGGGAAATGAGTCAGCCTGAGAATGGCAAGCTGCCTAGCCAAGGTTGCCCTTGTGCCCTGTCCTCTCCAAGCCTAAGTGTCCACGGGCAGTGGGCCAGGGAGATGCTCAGGCAGAGAGTCATGGAGGAGGTAGGAGAGGGACAGGGCTGGAGGACCACACCCACTTTCTCCACTGGACACTTGTGGCTGAAGCAGCCCCAGCGAGATAAGGAAGGAATTGAGCATCAGGGGGAGTCTTTTCTATCATAGGACGGGGTATCCTAAAGGCCAAAAATGGTAGAATGTGTGGCTTTAGTGACTATATAGTACATGTATAATGCAAAGGAGATAACAAAAAAATCCAAAGGACTAGCTGACTTTTTATCTTGGTGAAGACTGCCAACTGAGAATAAGGCTTAAAAGGGACAGAGGAAATCAAAACAAAGCTGTGTTTGGATAATATCATAAGACCTGTTTATTCAACAAACTGGTCATAGCAAGATGCCTTGACTGGATAGGCTCCTATTGTCTCTGCCCAGTGCACATAACCCTATGGGAGATGGGCCAGGGAGGACCTGGTACCTGGGTGCTATGGAATGGGAGGCCCATGCTCACTGTGCCTCTTCTGATTTCGTCTGAGAAATTAGATGGGGGATGCTTTTCTCTTTCACTCACATCCACACTCACTGAAGTTTGAGGAAACAAAGTGGAGAGAGCCTTTGTTTCATTGCTCAGGGAAGTGCCAGAGAAATGTTGCTCCAGGATAGAAGTGACCCTTGCTGCTGCCCTGGTTGTCAATGATAAGAGTAGACATCACAGTGGGGCTCATGAGAGCTTGACATGGTAGATGACTGCCTGTGTCCTTACTGCCCAATGAGTATTTCTGAGCACTGAATGCCAACCTCTCAATCAATCTCAGTTGACTCAGAATGGGGAAAAATAATGGTTCTGATAAAAGATTGAATCAGCAAAAATCATACTATAAAGACATGAACATCTCTAATACTAGTCTCTATAGCTACCAGGGTCACATTTAAGACCATACAGCAAGAAAATAAAAATAAAACAAAGTATGTCTTACCTTCCTTGTTGCTAAGAAAAAATACTGCACACCCAAAGTTAAAGGAGGAAAGGGTTATTTCGTCTCACAGTTTCTAGAGGTTTCAGTCCATGTTGGCTGGCTCTGAGGCGGGCAGCTTAGCACAGGGGCATTGCAGAGGAGAAACAGTTCATGGTATGGCAGGCAGAAGGCTGTGAGCAGCAAGCAGCAAAGCAGCATCCTGCCTTTCATGCCATCCAGGATGCAGCCTTTTGAGTGATGCCACCAAGAACTATGCTAATTGCAATTAGTGGACTAATTTAGTACTATGTACCCTTGGCCCAGATAGATATGCCCTAGGTAGAAGAAAAGCCCCACCTATGAACATGTGAAGCTCTGGGGGGAAAGACCTAGATACAAGCTAGTTTTTCCAAACATCCAAAAATCCTTGGTGAAAAACGCTAAGACATTTCCTGAAAGGTGAGTTTCTCCTCAGATGCTTCATGTTGAAGACTTGTTATTGGCACAAGATTTGTAAGATTTAAGGGAGAAATAGTGCAGACCTTCCTTGTGTTAGCTTTCTGTTGCAGTTACAAAATACCTAAGAAAATCGACTTGAAGGAGGAAGGTTTGCGTTACAGTGTCATGGCTGGTGGCGCCATGGCTTTTGGGCTTGCTGAGGGGAGTAGGGAGCACATGGGCTGGCAGAGCTGCTGCCTTCAGCATTGTGGCTTGGAAGGCAGGAGAGAGAGACAGAGACAGAGAAACAGAGAGAGAGAGAGAGAGAGAGAGAGAGAGAGAGAGAGAGAGAGAGACAGACAGACAGACAGACAGACAG
>NW_004524610.1:14288268-14291601 GCF_000260255.1 Octodon degus
GAGAGAGAGAGACAGACAGACAGACAGACAGACAGACAGACAGAGACAGACAGACACACAGAGAGACACAGAGAGACAGAGACACAGAGACACAGACAGAGAGACACAGAGAGTAGCTGCAACAAAGCCTTCTTACAGTTTCTAGTTCTTATTTATTTATTTATTTATTTATTTATTTGGCAGAACCGGGGATTGAACTCAGGCCTTTGTGCTTGCCAGGGAAGCGCTTATTCCACTGAGCCATCTCCCTGGCCCCCTCTAGTTCATCTTTAAAAGAATGGAGAATGAAGGAGAAAACAATTAATGGTGAGCCATGTTTTTGTGTGTAAGAGGAGGAAAATCTTACTATTTATGTATCATTGTAGGTATGTATCTAAAGATAGTGTCCCCATAACTAGGGAAACAAAATGAAAGACAAAAAAAATGGAAAGCACGGGTGCTTCTCAGGAACCATGCGTTGCTTTCATTAGAGTTATGTTAGCTAAGAGGCTTAGGGGGCTTAGGTGACACTGAAGTAACAATGCTATAATGACACTGAAAATAATTATGCTGTAATAACGCTCTAATGATGCTGAAGTGATCGTGCCACAGTGGTGCTGATTAAGACTGTGAGGAGATGCTGGGTATGAGCATCTTTGGAGCACGGGGAATCTTCTTGGTGTATTGGTATAAAGTAAGGGCTCAAGTGCTTTTGAAATCAATCTTTAGACTCTAGTAGTAAAACTTAGTTTGGGAGCATGCACAATTCTACGAATTTGTACACATACCTGGATTCTTATGATCGCCCACACAGAAAAAGAAGAAAACAATTTTAATCACCCCCAAACCATGTCCAAATTGCCCCTGCATCTTCAGACCTTCTTCCCCCAACCCTAGACTACAATTTGTCTAAGAACAGAGGTTTTTGACTCTTGTCTTTAAGATACACATATATGGGACTTATTTGAAACTGGGCTTTTTTTCAAATGGCATAATGCAATAAATAATTGGCTTACTATTTTTTGCTGAGTATACGATAGAAGAAAAGAGCAGGACAGCCCGGGACTACAGAGCACACACTGATTACATCTTCACAGCCTACAGAGATGGAGAAGTGGATACGGCACTGTGGGAACACCTGCGTAAGAAGGACCTCACCTGCTTCAAGCATATGTAACTCAGTTTGTCCTTCTCTTCCGGGGACAACCCAGTGTATGGCCTCCAGAGGCATGGTGGGGCTTTCCTTAGCCTCTGCAAAGGGAGGAATAATCACTTGCTTTTTAACTAAATCTATTACTGGTTGGGCCCTGAAGTTATCCTGCTGCTAGTGAGATAAACCCCAGCAGCACATTTGCTTGTTTCCTGGGAAAGTGCTGGCCTCCCTGGCTGCCCCAGCCGTGTTCTGCTGGGGCCACACCACACAGCTCCATCTTACTAGCACAGAATCAAGTTGGAAACCTGCAGGGTGGAAGGAGAAGCCTGCCTCCTACCTTGCTGCCCAAAGGATGTTGCTAGCTTCTGCTACAATGAATGTATTTTCTTGGCTAACAAGGCCTGCTCTTTTGTATGCTGGAAAGCATTATGTGGTAGGGAATTTACACAGTGCTCTGGAATTACTACTGAGGTTAATGTATTAGCAGATAGTGAGATCAATACCTGCTGAGCAAATAAAAGCAGCGGCCTCCACCGCCAGCTGTCCCCCAACACATGCACACCCCACATACTCTTTGGTGTCACGTAGGGGTTGGAGGAAAGCGCTTTGCAGTTTTAGATAGAAAGGCAAGGGAACAGTGCACACTGCAAATTGGTTTCCTTTGGTGCATTTAATAGATGCTTCCACAAAAACAAAAAAGTGCTGTGAGATGGGTAAGATGGGCCACAGAGCCCAGGTAATAGCTGTGTGAAAACTTGTCTGACATAGTCAACAGCTGCTATCGAACCATTTGAATTGAGCAAGTTTTCCACTGGGCTCAATTTTGTAGTTACTCGAGTTTTCTTTAAATGTGTTACAATTACAAATGAATTTATTTTCAGGTTTAATTTCTTATTGAATCTCCTTTGAGGTTGACCATGTCCTCTACTTGCTGATAGAACTCCATGTTGTTTTATTCTTTTAAAGAAATTAAAACTAGTTTTTAAAAAAAGGAAAGAAAAAAGATATGATACGAAATTTCACTAAACAAAATGATAGCAATTCCACAATGGTTGTTAAGTTGCACATTGTTGTCTTCAAATTAGTTGCTCAGATTACCAGATCTAAGCATGCAAATGTTCAAAGGGAAGAAACTTCATGTTTGGAATCACAAAACTTGTTTTCAGAAAGCAAAGTAGTCCAACAACCAAACAGCCCCGAGAGCTATTTATGTCACCATTGTGCTGTGTACACTAGAAAACTCTTCCCTGGTTGGTCTGTTACCCTGGAGAAAGACAAAACACTGTATAAAGACTAAAAAATGAGTAGGCTATTGTAACTCGCTGGACAAATAGTTAACCCTATTTCTTCTGCCTGGGTAACCCTCCCCTGTAGGGGGAATGTTAGGATGAAAAAATCTGTTCTTGGGCTGGGGAGATAGCTCAGCAGCTTAAACGCCTGCCTGGCAAGCACAAGGTCCTGAGTTTGAACCCTGGTTGAAAAGAAAAGAAAAGAAAAATCTGTTCTCAACTGCATAGGTCTGGCTGCTGTGAGACAGCAGGGAGGGCTTCCTCCTGGGGTGCTCGTTATGCCCTGCACTAGGCAAAACCATCACTTTAACACAGCTGCCTCTCCCCGGGGAGTCTTTGGGACTTTAGCAATAGACACATTGTTTGAGGGGGCTCCACAAAGGAGCTCAATAAAAATATGTTCAAATAAATGTTTATGTATTTGGAATTGTCATTTTGCCATTGTTTTTAGAGCTAAAAAGTAATATACTGTGGCTTTGGAAATGAAAGTTTGGAATCTAATCTGGCATAAAATGTGAGTCATTGGCCAGGTTTTCTGTCCTTGGTGCATGAGGCAAGAATTTACGACAGGCTTCATCTAGTATTTTTTCTTACTGATTATTACCCTTTTTCTGCTAGTGAACCTACAGGCACGGAATTCTGAAGCTCGAATGCTCCCTAATGTACCTGCCCTGTTTCCCTCTGAAAGAAAGCTGCCTGGGCAGGGTGGCGTGATTTGCCCCATACCAGAGATATAAAGCCAGCCATACGGTACAGTGCTGCGGCCTTCCTTAACCCTGGCTGGGCAGAGCCATGACTGTTCCCCACAGAGAAGGAGTGCACTGCTCTCTCCTCAGTAACGTGAGATTCTTTATGATCTGAACTTCTAAACAGCCTGCTTCTTCTCCCAGTACCACTCCTGGAAAACTACTC
>NW_004524610.1:14292791-14296256 GCF_000260255.1 Octodon degus
AAAACATAATGAGGGGAAAAGAAGAAAAAAAGGGAGCTTTCAGGAATAAAATAATCCAATACCTAAAATAAAATTTTCACTGGGTAGTATTAATAGCAGAGATAAAAAATTAGATAGTGCAGAGAAAAAAATTAATGAAATTGAAGACAGAAATAGAATGTATCCAAAAATAATTGGAAAAAACACAGGCTTAGTGATCACACTTGTAACTAAAGGTTAACAAGGATACTATAGTTTGATGAAGGGCAGAGAAATAATTGTAGAATATCTGAAAAAAATTCCAAAGTTTATGAAGATTGAAAACTCCAACATAAGAAGCTCAACAAAACGTAGCAAGATAAACATCCAGAACTCTGCCCTGTACCCATCCAGGCCCACAGCAAGGCATAATCAGATTTCTGAAAACCAGTTACGACATAAGAATAACACTGATCAAAACCCACAGAAATCATCATTACAATAATGAAAAAAAAAAAAAAAGATGTCAATACAGAGTTCTATAACCTGGAAAGTGCTCTTCAGAAATTAACCGTCCACTGGGCTAGCAAAATAGCTCAGCGGATTAAAGCGCCTGCTTAGGCAAAGCACAGTGGCTGGGGTTCGATCCCCAGTGTGCTGTGCCAGCCCCACCCACAGAGCGTGCTGAGACAGCGATTGAGACTGGGTGTGGGGGCGCGCACCTGTAATCTCAGCACTTGGGAGGCTGAAAACAGGAGGATCACTATGAGTCTGATCTGTGTACTGAGAACTTGTAGACCCTGTACTAAATACATAAAAAAAAGTGAAAGATGCCTCAAATCAATGATCTAAGCTCCATCTTAAGAAAGAAAGAAAGAAAAAAGAAAAAGAAATTAAATTAAATTCATATTAAGCAGGAGAAAATGATGAGCATAAGAGCAGAAATAAATAAAATAAAAAATGGACATACAAGAAATTTTTAAAAAGAAATGAATACTCATTTCATGAAGAGTCAATTAAATTGATAAAAACATTTACCAGACTAACCAAGAAAAGAGAAAGAAGATGAAAACTTACCAATATTGGGAATTAATGAGGAAAGATTTCTATAGATGACCTTACAGATATTTAAAATTAAAAAGGGAAAATTTTACAGTGTGCAAATAAATTAAAAACTTAGAGAAAAATGGACAAATTCTTTGAAAGATGTTATCAAGACTGAGTTAAGAAAAATGAAAATAGTGCTATATTTATGGCTAAAATTAAATCCATAATTAAAAGCCTTCCTATAAAGAATACTGCAGACTCTAAGTATTTCATTATTTAATTAAAACAAATTTTAAAGAAATTCTATCAACCTACATGTACTCTTTCAGATAATGGAAGAGAAAGGCTATTTTTTTAGTTCATCTTACAAAATAAGTATATCTCTGACACTAAAATATGTCAATACAAAAGGAAAAATCTAAAGATGATCCATGTGCTGCTGAATAATGAGTCATTCATTAAAAGATAAAATATAAGTAATAAAACTTAGTAAACAAAATCTAGTCCTCTGTGTGTATTTGTACCAGTTATGAGCAAGTATGATTTAGATTGAGATTGAAAGGTTGATTAAATATTTGAAAATCTCTATAATTTACCACAGTCATAAAGAGAAAACCATATGGTCATGTCAAAAGACAAAGGATAAGCACTTGACAGAATTCAACACTCTTTCATTATAAATAAAAAAAAAAAACCCTCTCATTAAAATAGAAAAAAAAAAAGAGGAACTTGCTGGTTAAGGGACAGTTATTAAAATCCTACCAGTAACAGCATATGGTCATTGGAAAAGAATGGTTAATGGTGAAAGACTGAATGCTTTTCTCACAGGGTCAGAAGCAAGGTAAGACTGCTTCCTCTCATAATTGCTACTTAACTTTCACTGTGGGTTTTAGCCAATGCACGAAGACAAGGAAAAATAATAAAAGGAACACAAGTGGGAAAGAAATAATTAAAATGGGTTTTGTTCACAGACATGATTTATACAGAGAATCCCTTAGAGACTATGAAAATCTGGTAGAATTAATGAGTTCAACAAGCTTGTGGGTTACATATAGGATAAACCTATAAAATTTACTTCTATCTTTAATGTATTAAGCATGACAACTGGATATTAAAATTTTTAAAATCATAAGTATAATAGCATCTAAAAACACTTAAAATTACAAAAAACATAAAATATAGTAAATCTTCTGCAAATGGGAAAGGGATCAGAGGTTGGGAGATGATAGAAGGGTATATAAAAAAATTAAAGTGTGCTGAATACATGTACCACCTACATATGATGAATATATTCATTATATACTGCAAACATCTACTAATAAAAAATGTATGGGATTGATACAGCAAACATTATAAAACATTACCAAGAGGAATTAAATAGCTGACCACTTAAAGAGCTATTCCAAATTTTTTAATTAGAAGACCGGCTAACGTTCGTATATCAGTTCTTCCCAAATTAATCGATGAGTTCAGTGCATCCTTTCAGATACAGTTTGCTCTCACTTGGGTGGGTGGTGGAGGTTCCTTTAGCAGGTCCATTCTGCTGAACCGAAAAGGCAGCATTGAGCTCATGGGCTCTGGAATTTATGCTGCATGAGAAATATATATTGTTACTTGTCCTCCTATTATATTTGATACTTCAGAAGCATGCCTGTCTTGATGGAATTTTCTTTCTTTTCACGATCTCTCAAAATTAAGTTTTGTAGGATTTTCTGGTTTTAAAATTGATTCACCATAGAAACCAATTAGGATGCACAAAGGGTGAATGAACTAGTGGTACATACTTGGGAGCTGCTATTTCAAGTTTATTGGGGTTGCTATTACACTAATTGCCAAAACATACATCTATCCTTCCTTTTCATAAAACAGCTCCAATAACGGAGGCCATAATTGGCAGAGGTTGGACTGATAGGAACTTCTGGCTTTAGATATGGTCATTGGAAAAGAAGCTGATGACAATTATTTTATTCTTTGTTGCCCTACCTTTCCCTGTTGCTATTGTGTTACTTTCTTTGAAGGGTAGTCCATAGGCCTGATCAATGAACAAGCCCAGGACACCACTTAGAAATGCAGAGCTGCAGGCCCCCATTGGGTTAATTCCATCAGAATCCCCATTTGATCTGAATAATGTCATGAGTTGTCCAGTAAATCTCCCTGGACTTTCGGATGACATTACAAAAACAAGCCCATCACTGTCCACGGGCAATGGGCTGTACTGATAGATGTTCTTTCAGTTATCCATGATTTCATTCATCTCGTCACGTGGCATTAACATCACAGTTCACAAGAGCTTCATTGGTATATCATCAGAAAGCCACCTGCCTCTCAGACAAGTGTCACCCTCCTCTTGCACTGGTAGTTGAGCTGTAGGACTGCCTTCTCATAGAGAAATTCTTCCTCTGCATTTGCAAACATTAACTGATCCTTCTTTTGGTTGTTCCATTTCTTTTTTTTTTTTTT
>NW_004524610.1:14304537-14310681 GCF_000260255.1 Octodon degus
GACCTCACCTCTAGTCCAATTCTTGAGTCATCACTTACACCTGAAGTCTTCCGAGCACCCGCTTTTTACTACCTGCACCCTTATCATCCTTCTGGTCTTGTGGCCTCATGTGAGAATACCGCATCAAGCTCTTCTGAGTGCGTGCTGGGCCTTTTCTGGCTCGATTCTCTAAACACCTCCCACAAACCAGTTCCCAAGGCTTCTGGATCCTATGGTCAGGTGTAGTCGTATCAATAAGCCCATTCTCTACAACCGACATTCTGTATTCGTCAGCTTTCTATTGCTGGGACAAAATACCTGACATACAGAACTTGAACGAGCAAGAGTTTATTTTGGCTCACAGTTTCAGAAGTTTAAGTCGGTAGTCAGTGGTGCTGAGGCACAAACAGCAATGTGCATGGTGGGAAATGCTTGCTAACTTCATGACAGCCAGCCTGATCCTATGAAGAGGCAGCAGGGACCAGACAGAGTCCCGTGTCAGGCCCCAGGACGCACCAGATGCCCCGGAAGTGTGCTTTACTGATCTTTCTCATGCCTCACCAAACAATCAAGTTATAATTAAGATTAATTATCACAAGCAATCACTGAATTGTCATTCACAGAGTCATTGAAAGCTGGCTCTGCCAGTATCCTAAAAAAAGCACAGTATGATATGAAATAATACATGTATGTGCTTGTCTGAATTTAAAGCCTTCTATACATACATCTTACAAAATACTGCAATTTATTTTTGCTGTCTATTTCAGAAGAAGCACTGGGGTGTGAGAGGCTAAGTAACTGGCACAAGGGATGCAGAGTAAGTGCAAAACCCCGATACTCAGCTTCAGCCCTCTCGTGCTCTTTCCTTTACACTACGCTTATGGAAGGACTCCAAGCCAACAGCCTCCAGACCACCCATTCTTTGGGAGCATCTGCTGCTCCAGGATGATTACATTCTTTTTTTTTTTTCAGAACTGGGGATTGAACTCAGGCCCTTGTGCTGGCCAGGGAAGCGCCTATTTCACTGAGCCATCTCCCCAGCCCCCAACATTCTGTGAGTAACTTTCCTTTCTTTCTTAAGATTTCTTTGCTCCTGTGCCTCTTTCCTTGCAGATATTTGGATTATTAGTTGTTAATATTTCTTCTCTTGTAGTCTGGAAACTAACACAGGAGGGACAGAGAGCTTGTGGCAGGGTCCACCGTGAGACCAAGTTACCAATAGTCTGTATTCGAGCCAGTGGGGCTATCAAAACTCAGGCAGCTTCTTTTTAAATTGTGTGTGTGTGTGTGTGTGTGTGTGTGTGTGTGTGTGTGTGTGTGTGTAGGGTCTCGCTACTCATGATACCCTGTACTGGGGATCAAACTCGGGTCCTTGCGCTTGTCAGGCAGGCACTTAGACAGCTGAGCTATCTCCCCAGGCCAAAACTCCGGTAGCTTCTAACAGGAACCCTAGTGTAAAGGCACAGATAGGTATATGGGATTAAAGGAGGTATGCTGTTTCAAAAATCACCCCCCTACAATGGTCTCTACTGCTTCCTCGTGGCTGTCTTTAATGCAGTCTGTCTCATTTTCTTGTTCAGGGATGCCATTTGCTGCTTTTATCGGATACAGGTTTGGCAGGGAGATGGAGAATCTGCTTGTCCACGTCATCTCCTCAGATAAGTGACTTTGGTCTCGATTTATCTTATTCTCAGAGTGAGCCAAACCTGTGTAAGATATAAAAGACCCTTCTGTGGGTTAATGCTGTGTTTTCTATTATCACTAGTTACAAAAGCTTTAGGAAGGTAGAATTCTCTGTCTCTGTCTCTCTGTCTCACTGTCTCTCTCCAACCAAGAATCTTCTGAAAGATGTCAAAAAGCTGTGGTGATGTCTACATCTCTGTGTAGTATGTGCTGATTTGCTGGGTGAAGTACGTCAGTCAGTCACCAGAGAGAATTGCAGCAAGTTCCTCAGCGGTCGAATGGGAAATGAAATCCTCCACTGTGGACACAATTAGTAGGACTTCTTTGACTTAGCATTCTACTGTCCGTCCAATCTGATTATCAGTTCTCTTTTCCTGATTTATCAATCAACAATGGAAAGAATACATGCAGGTGTCCCACATCTCAGAGTGATTTGCAGTGTGTGTACCAATAAAAACATCTGATTTTTTTATTTTCTTTACAACTTTGTGAATATTTTACAATAGAGGCCTCAATTGGACACCAAAACTGAATCAATTAGTAGAATTAAAAATCCCCAAACCTAGGCCACTTACCCTGCTTTTAACCTAAAAACCTTTGCATGGGCTCCAGAGGATTAGCACTGAGATGTGGTATCAAGTGCAGAACTTCTTCATGCCAGGGACTCCTGACTACCGCAGAAAACCTGGCCGCTGCGTGGCCCGGTGCCACGCTGTCTTCTTATCCTAGCTCAATGCAGGATTGGTTTTTATAGCTAAAATTGTCATAATTACTTAAAATAATAGTCTGCCCAGTTGTTTTTTCTCAGATAAATAAAATATCAATAACTGCCATTAGGCTGCATTTAGATGAAAAACCTTAAAATATACTTGAGTATAAGAAATTCAAAAGAATTATTCTCTTTTGGTTCTTCTTTCCCAGATTCATTTTTTAAATCAAAGTATAAATTCGTTGTGTTGTATGCTACAAAATTCACATGAGGTTAAATATGGCATCTCTCTATATGAGAAGCTCCAATTACAAATAAAGAGAAGACTAAAAGATAAATAATAAAAAGTTGCAAGATAAATTTTTCTCAAATGAGGGTGAGATCAAGAGATGGGGAGAGGGGATGGAAAAGGATGAAGTTGTGCTCTGTCCGTGCACCAACACCACACGGGGACTGGAAACATTAGGTTCTGCCAACATGGACCATAAAATAAACAAATAAATTATATATTTTAAGAGCATAGTTTGCTTTTACATTTTAGCAAAAAATAAAAATGCTAGTAAAACCGTATAAGGTTTTTTAAAAAAATTCACAAATATGAATATTGAACAAGTTGAGAAAGTGATCCATATTCCTCACAGCTGTTGACTTAGCTTGATTTACAGATATGCCACTCCCTGCTTTCAAGAAGCAGTTAAGGGGCCAGCAGGATAGCTCAGCGGTCTAAAGCACCTGCTTAGGCAAGTTTAGGCAGCACAGGGATTGAGGTTCGATCCCCAGAACCACGTGCAGTGCCAGCTCCGCCCCCAGGATAGGCTGAGCCAGCCACACACACAAAAGCAGTTAAGTCCATGCTATAGAAAGAAATCTGGAATAGAGAAAAATATTACAAATTGTTCATTTTATGAAACAAACACACCTCTGATATCAAATAGATACAGTGAAGATGCCATAGACTAATCTCATTTACTGATATCTATATGAAAAATTATAAATAAAGGAGCACAACAGAATTTAGGAGCCTGTAAATAATAATTTACCACATGTGATGGGTGGGAATTTTAGCAATACAGTGGTGGTTAAGTTTGAAATTAGGAAAGCTGCTTAAATTAGGTAACAGGGATGTGCAAATTAGGAAGTGAATGTGTTCATTTCAACACAGGTCACACGAGTTTAAAAACAATTTTTTTGGTATGTATTTAGGACAGGGTCTACAGGGTCTCAATGCACAGATTAGACTCGTAGTAATCCTGTTTTTCAGCCTCCCAAGCACTGGGATTACAGCATGCACCACCACGCCCAGCCTCATTCACTGTCTCAGTGTGCCCTGGGGGCAGGGCCGGCATAGCACGGGCCTCTAACCAATCCCCTAGGGCTTGCCTAAGCAGGTGCTTTAGTCCACTGAGCTATCTGGCTGGCCTGCTAAAATAATTATTTAAAATAAAATTCTTTGTAAACTAGAACTAGAAGGAACATTCCTTAATGTGAAAAGGCATATCTATTTGAAAATAGTAAGAATTCATTTAATAGTGAAGCTCAGAATCAGTCTTTTAAAAATCAGAAATATACTAGGTGATCTTTTATCAGTATCACTACCTAATAAGACTGACATTTCTGGTCAGCAATACAAAATATGATGTTGAGTTAATAGAAAATCATGTTAGAAAGAATATTGATTTTTATTATTTTGGGTGACTTACACTTATACATTATCATATATAAATGAAGCCAAAAATCCAACAGCAAAATTCTAGGAATGAAATATAAAGTTCAACAAAATGATAGAACATACGATAACTGCACCAAAACCTATACGTCAGGAATAAATGTAAATCTAATGAGAAACGGATGTGGTCCTATTGCAACACGCACTTAAACTCTCCACCTGGACCATCCGACGAGTTAACCTGAAATTCTTAGTGTTGTGGTTTATATCTCGATGTCTCCCAATGCCTCTTGTCCTCAGAGTTAGGGCTTTTGGAGGGCACCTGGGTCATGAAGACGTTATGCTGGCTTGCACTTAAGAGGTGGAGCTTGGTTGGGAGAGACAGGTCACAGCCGGGATGACCCGGCAGGGGGTGTGTCCCTTCCTGGCTCCTCCCTGGCTTCTCTCTGCTCTGTGTCAGCCCCACTATGAGCAGCTCTCTACCACATCCCTCATGGACTGTGAACGTGAACCAAACTCATCCTCTCCTTCCTTAAATTGTGTGCAGCAGGTATTTTGTTGGAGCAACAAGGAAAGTGACAATTAGTGTTCGTAACAAACCTTCAAAGAAGTATTTCAGGATAAGTGTAAATGTTCCCAGGAGGAGACCCAGGAGGGCTGGAATGTTCATCAGCATGAATATTTGGGAGGTTCAAGGGCAATTTTTTCCCCACTGGGGTCCCTTTGAATATTTGTCGAAGCATTCTTAACATATTATAATCACACTAGAGTACAGTTTGGTGAAAACTGTCTAGATGGCTAATAATATATTTCAGCTATGTGGTTATTTGATGACTTAGGTTGACTTAAGAACAGATTTAATAAGAGGAAGAAGAGGATTGGCTTGCGACCAGTGGTTTGGAGGGTTGAGTGCTATGTGCATAGTGGTTCATTGTGTCTATTCTTGTATCTATTTGAAATTCTCTGTAACACAAGCTTAAACAAGACCAAAACTGCAGTTCTTTGGTGATCCACTACCCCTTATGGGTTTGCAAATAGTTGTATGTGCGAACATTTGTACATTTTCTTCTAGGAAGGAGGTCCAAAACACTAATCAGATTCCTAGCAGTCTCTTTAGCAAAAATGTTCAAAACAATTGGAGAAGTCTGCTCACCTTTAGCCAGCTCTTTCTGAGGATTATTTCTTGCAATTAAAGCTTTTAATGGGAATTAGGAAATAGAGATTTTAAGCCTATAATCCTTTGCAATGACCCTGAAATACAAAAGAGACTTGCCAATTCATGAAGATTTGTGTAATTATTGCTGTAAAAGAACTAGAGATAGAAGAATCTACGATCTTATGAGAAAACAGCGGCAAGTGAACCTGTCAAGGCTGATATAATGTGTTGTAAATTTATTAAAGCACAATCAGAGCAATACATTCAATAAAGCAAATGAAAATGACATTTATAAATTCTAAAAGAATAGTTATGAATCTTACACAATTTATTTCCATTTGCCATTTCTAACTCTAGAGAAATGTATTAATCATGCCCCATGGAGCGTCTTTCAAATGCATTTTGCTTTGGTGCCAACAATAAGTATTCTACAAAGCTTCCCACCTCTTTACCTCCTGCAATATAGTTTGTCTGAATCTTGGCTTCCAATGTTCAAGACCTTTGAAATTCATCACTAGAAGTTGTTGATTCCCACTTCCCAAGCCCACGGTGTTCTAGAGACAAGCAGAATGAAATACCACTTCAAAATGCTTCAATATCCTGCTAGAAAAGGCTGGGAAGGTTTTGTTCTCAATTTCCAGTGTACCATATATAATCGCATTAGAAAAATTTCAATTCCCTTGCTATTCATGCTGCCTTCTTTTCTTGTATAAGTGGTTTTTAATTAATAAAAAAATCTTAAAGTCTATCTATGTGCTTGGCATGTATTAACTTATACATCATTCCTAGGAGGTCACTGTCAAAAACATTACCCAAAGCATAGAAATTGATTAGGTGTTCTCCCAAGAAATGGTTGGAGTTGTAACATTAATATTCTGCTTTCTGGGCAATTTAACAACTTTGTAGGGTGGAGAAATTAATGTAAAGATTTGTGTCAAGATGTAAATTATT
>NW_004524610.1:14311901-14317369 GCF_000260255.1 Octodon degus
TTCATTTGTCTTTTTTCTCATCCCAGTTTTTCCTTCTCATTGAACAATTCATTTCCCTTTCACCATATCTGTTGTACCTTTTAGATTTTAATTGTTCTTTCAGGTTCTCACACTAGCGAGATAATGTTTGCACATGTGGGTCTGATTTATTTCACTTACCAATGTAGTTTCTCACTGCATCCATTTATCTATAAAAATACAGAGTTTATCTTTTTATAGATGAATAACACTCCGTTGTGTAGACATATCATCTTTTTAAATCCATTCCTCAGTTGATGGGCATTTGGGTTGTTTCCAAGATTTACCTATGACAAATTGCATGGCTATAAACACGCATGCACATATGCCACTGTTGTATGATGATTTCAGTTCTTTTGGAAAAATACGTAGGAGAGGACTAGCTGGCTTAGATGGGACCTCCAACCCTAGCTTTTTGAGGAATCTCCACACTGATTTCCATAATAGCTGTACTAGTCTACACTTTCCGCAACAGTAGAGAATGATTCCTTTTTCCCTGCAGCCTCTCCAGCATTTGTTATTGGTTGACTTCTTAATGATAGCCATTCTTTCTGGCATTAATTTCATGTATTTATTTGCCATATGTATCTTTTCATTTGTGAAGTGTATGTTCACCTCACATGCCAATTTTTGAATTGGGTCTTTGACTTTTAGAGGCCTGATTTTTAAAAATCCTTTGTATGTTCCCCATAAGAGTCCTTTATCTGAAGGACAGTCAGCTATAATTGTTTCCCACTTCGTGTTTTTTTTTTCTCTGTTGGTTGGTGATTATTTTTTGATGTGCAGAAACTTTTCAGAAAGGTGAGATCCCAATTGTTGACTCTCTGTGCAGTTTGATTTCTGTTCATGAACTCTTCACCTACCCCTATACCCTTAAGGTTTCTGCCTACTTTCTCTTCCAGAAGATTTAGTATTTCAGTTTTAATATTTAAATCTTTTGATCTATTTTGACTGTAGTATTGTGTATGGTGATAGGCATGGGTGTATCGTAAGCCTTCAGAGAAGGGAAATCCAGTTTTTCCAGCACCATTTTTAAAGAGGCTATCTTTCTTTCAATGAACATATTTGGTCCCTTTGTCAAAGATAAGGTGGCTGAGTGTGCTTTTAGTTGTGTTGACATCTTTTAATCTGTTCCACTGATCCAAAGGTCTGTGTTTTTATCAGTACTCATGCTGATTTTATCACAGTAGCTCTATAGTATAATTTCAAGTCTGGGATTGTGATACATCCTGTCTTTTCTTTGTTATCCAGGATTGTTTTTGCTATTCTAGGTCTCTTCTGGTTCCAGATGAAATTTAGAAATGCTTTTTCCAGATCTGTGAGGTATACTAATGGTATTTTTTTTCATTTATGTATTTGGTACAGGATCTCACTACACAGCTCGGGATTGTAGTGATCCTCCTGTTTTCAGCTTCCCCAGCACTGAGATTACATGCATGGGGCACTATCCCTGGACTTCATCCTGGCTCAGTGCTCCCCAGGGGCGGGGCCAGCAAGTCATGTGGACCGGGGATCGAACCCTGGTTCCTGCACTTGCCAAAGCATGCATGTAGTCTGCTGAGCTATCTCGCCGGCCCACTAAGGGTATTTAATTGGGATTTCATTGAATCTGTATAAAAATTTTGGGACTATGGTCATTTTCACAATGTTGGTTCTTCCTGTCTAGGAGCAAGGGATGTCTTTCCATTTTCTGAAATCCTCTTCAATCTCTTTTTTCAGAATACTATAATTTTCACTGTATAAATTTTTTTTGCCTTTATAGAGGAAATTTTATTGTTAATCATTTACCTTAACAGTTTCAGAAAGAGGAACAGATTAGCTCAGTCCAACATGATTGGCAGTTGGCAAAATCTAGTGAAGCAAGTGTCCTGATTGCTAAGGATTTAATTTGGATGCTTTTAATACTTAGCCATCTAACACTTCAAACATAATCCAGAATAAATGCATCATTTCTTCCCTTTCCCTTTAACACTGCACCTACCTCACTTCATTATGGAAACAGTTTCATTAAATAATTCCCAGAGAAAACTACATCACTTGTTCCCAGAGGAACAAGCTCCCTGGAGAACAGAGCCATGAGGATAGTGCACAAAAGAAAACTTCAAAATAAAACTCTGTAGGATAATTTACTAGTCTAAGGAAACAAACCCAATATATTAAGAAATAAATCCAGTTACAAATGCACTCAAGAGGTCTATGTGGAGAGGTGGGTGAACACCTGAAAACAGCTGGCTATTTACAAGATACACAAGCAGGAACAGTGCACTTATCAGCCCAGCGCTGGCCCTCAGAAGCCAAAAGTGTTCTCTCCGCTGTAGGCCACGTATAAGAATCCATCTTCATCCTTTTCCTTCTCGTAAAGCTGCCCCATAGTTAGGCTGGACTGTGGGACTGTCTTATCCACAAACAGGAAGATTTCCTTTTCAGAAGGAAGCTGGATCCTTTTCCCGATGATCCACATAAACTGAGCCACAGTGATGTCAGATGGAACCAAGTACTTCCGTTTGTCAATGTCAACAATCTGGGAGCCTGAGACCTTTTCCACAATCACCGGAACTCGATCGGGATATTTTGCTCGGATCTTCGCGGATTCTACGCATCTGTGTTCCAGTGAGTGGTCCTCCTTGAACATCCACTTCATGGCGGCGAGGGAGGGGAACCGAGCCGGCTCTTTGAGCCGTGAAGTTCAGCGAGCCGACCACAACAACAACAGCGGCGACGGTGGAGAGTGAGAAGACTACACGACCTGTATAAATTTTTTATTTCTTCATGAGATTGATTCCTAAGTATTTCACATTTTGGGATGTCATTGTGAGAGGTGTGTTTTCCATAATTTCTCTTTCAGTGTGTTTCTTGTTTGTGTATAGAAACGCTGTAGATTTTTGAGCATGACACTGTATCTTGCTATGCTACTGAATTTGGTCATTAAATCTACAAGTATCTTAGTGGAGTTTTTGGGGTCTTCTATGTGCAGTATCATGTCATCAGCAAATAATGATAATTTCTCCTTTTCCTTTACAATCCTTATTCCTTTTATTTCTTTCTCTTGTCTAATTGCTTTGGCTAATGTTTCCAGAACTATATTGAACAGGAGTAGTGACAGTGGCCATCCTTGTCTTGTTCCTGATTTTAAAGTGAAGGATTTCAATTTTTGTTCATTAAATATAATGTTGGCTGTTGGCTTTTTTGTAGATGGCTTTTATCAGGTTGAGGTAAAGACTCGCCATTACAATTTTCTGTGCTTTTTTTTTTTTTTTAATCATGAATGAATGTTGGACTTTGTCAAAAGCTTTTTCTGCATCTATTGAGATGATCATGTGGATTTTGTCTTTGGCATTGCTGAAGTGGTATATTATATTTATGGTTTTGCATATATTAAACCATACCTGCACCCCTGGGATGAATCACACTTGATCGTGATAGATAATGTTCTTAATGATTTGCTGCATTCTGTTTCATACTATTTTATTGAGGATTTTTGCATCTATGTTCGTTAGGGAACTTGGCCCGTAGTTCTCATTGTGGTTGGGTCCTTCCCTGGTTTTGGTACCAGTGATACTTGTCTCCTTGAATGAGTTTGGGAGAATTGCTTCCCTTTCAGTTTCATGAAGAGTTTGAGAAGAGTTGGTATTAAGTTCTCTGTAAATTTCTTGTAGAATTCAACTGTGATTCCATCAGGACCTGGACTTTATTTTGTTGGCAAGGTTTCCTTTTTATTACATTTTCAAATTCATGGACTGATATTGGGTTACTCAGAATTTTTATTAGCAATAATTGCATCTCAGATAAACCTCATTGTCTATGATACTGATACTGACACTGAGCAAAGCTGACTCAAAATTTTTATATCTTCTTGATTTAGCTTTGGTAGTTCATCTATATCTAGGACTCTGTCCATTTCTTATATATTTTCCATTCTGTGACAGTAAAGATTTTAGAAACAAGTATTGGTAATGTTCTGAATTTCTGTAGGGTCTCTAATGATTTCATCCTTTTCATTCTTCATTGCATGAGTTTGGATATTTTTCTTACCCTTTTTTGATCAGGTTGGTTAGGGGTTTATCAATTTTATTTATTCTTTCAAAGAACAAACTCTTTTACTCATTAATTTTTTGTATTGTTTTGTTCATCTCCATTGCATTTATTTCAGCTCTGATTTTCTAAATTTCCTGCCTTCTTTGGGGTTTGGGCTTAACTTGATCTTGTTTTTCTAGGAGTTTGAGGTATGGCATAAGATTTTTAATTTGGGCTTGTTCTGTTTTCCTAATATGAGAATTTATTGCATAAATTTCCTTTTTAAGACAGCTTTCATTGCATTTCACAAGTTTCAGTAAGTTGTATCTGCATTTTCATTAGATTGTAGATATTGTTTAATTTCTTCTATAATTTCAACCTGACCCATTGATTGTTCAGGAGAGTATTATTTAGTTTCCATGTGTCCACAGAGCTTTTGCTGTTTCTTTTATCAATAACTTCTAGTTTCATTGTGCTATGGTCAGATAATATGCTTGAGATAATTTTGATTCCTTTGCATTTACTCAAGCATGTTCTATATGTTAACACATGATCTATTTTGGAGAACGTCCCATGTGCAGCTGAGAAAAATGTGTATTCCAATGCTGTTGGGTGGAACAGTCTGTAAAGGTCTACTAAAGTCTATTTCTTCACAAGTTCAGTTTAGTTCTCTTATTTCTTTGCTCATTTTTTTGCATGGTTGATCTATCTCTTTGTGTCAATGGGGTGCTAAATTCCCTCAATACAATTATGTTATTGCTCATTAGATTTTTCATGTCTGTTAACATTTATCTTATATAATTGGGTGCCCCTACATAATTGTTATGTCTTCTTCTTGCAATTTTCCCCTAACAAGTGTGTAGTGACCTTCTTTGTTTATTTTAATCACACTTGATTTGAGGTTGACATTGTCAGCAACCAGAATAGCTACCCCTGCTATTTTCTGGGTCCCTGTTGTGGAGTATCATTTTCCATCCTTTGACATTCAGTCTGTTAATTTCTTTTTTGAGTTAAATGTGTTTCTTGTATGCAGCATATTGTTGGATTTTGTTTCTTTATCTAGTCTGCCAGTCTGTTTCTTTCAATTGGTGAATTGAGGCCATTTACATTGATAGTTATGACTGATATATATTGGCTTATCTTTGTCATGTTGTTTTCCTACTGTAGTATCCCTACTTTTCCCCTTTGCTTAATTACTTGCTCTGTTTTGTAATTCTCTTCTGTTCTTGTTGAATTTCTGGTAGTCTTTGTCTCTTTCTAAAATATCTGTCAGTACTCTTTGTAACATTGATTTGGTTGTTATGAATTTCTTTGGCTGTTATTTGCTTGGAAGTATCTAATTTCTCCATTGAATTTGATAGATAGTTTTGCAGGACATATCAATTTGGGTTGAAAGTTGTTTTCTTTCAGTACTTCATAGTATCTCACTCCAAGTT
>NW_004524610.1:14317469-14328388 GCF_000260255.1 Octodon degus
TTCTTCTTCTTCTTCTTCTTCTTCTTCTTCTTCTTCTTCTTCTTCTTCTTCTTCTTCTTCTTCTTCTTCTTCTTTTTTCTTTTTTGCAGAACCAGAGATTGAACTCAGGCCCTTGCACTTGCCAGGGAAGCACTTATTCTACTTAGCCATCTCCCTGGCCCCTTCCAAGTTCTTCTTGATTTGATGGTCTGTGTTGAGAAATCTGCTGTGATTCTGATGGGCTTTCCATTATAGGTGGCCTGTTTCTTCTCTCTAACAGATTTAAATATTCTGTCTTTTTGCTCAGTTTCTGGGATCTTGATTATTATGTGTTTGGGTGATTATTTATTTTGATTATGGCTAGCTGGAGTTGCATATGCTTCAGTTATCTGTAAATCAGATTCTTTTCCCATGCTTGGAAAATTTTCTGCAACTACTTCTGCAAATACTCTTTTGTGTTATCTCCAACTGTTTCATTGATACATATTAGTCTTATATTATTTGTATTTGCATCATCTTGCAGCTGTTGTATTGTTATTTCCTGGATTCTCTTTATTTTTAAGAGATGTGTCCTTTTGTGTTCACTAGCTGCAATGCTATCTTCAAGGTCTGAAATTCCATCTTCTGCTTCACTCAAGCTGTTTTTCCATCTTTCAGTGGAATTCTTAATGTCATGGATTTCTATTTGAATCTACTTCATGCATTATAATTCTTACTTGTATTGTTCATTGTGTTTCCATTATTTTCCTATTCCCTTCTAGTTTTTATCTTTGTCTTCCTTAGATGTATCAAGCAATTCTTTCATGATTATTGTCATTTCCTTTTTTACCTGACAGATTATTTTTGATCTGATTTTCTCCATAACCTGATGGAGTTGTTTCTTTACTTCAGTTGCTATCATCCCCAAAATTTCAGGTGTGTGACTTCCAAGTTCTCCTATGACTTTGTCTCCTGGGCTTGTTTTGGGAGGTCTAGAGGTCTGCGTTTGCCTTTTGTTCTTCTTTTTATCATTTTTTTGCAGTGATGGTAGATGGTTGGGGTGCAAGTCAGCAAGGCTCTCTGGAGAATGGGAGAACAGGGTAGACTCATCAAAGCTCCTGCTGTGTGGGGTTCAATGTGGTTTCTACCTCATTAAGGAGAGGGGGGTAAGCTGCTGTTCAAGAAGGATGATGATGAGTGCAGACCAAAGTTGTGCAAGGCCCTCTCCATGGTGGACAGGCGCAGGGCAGTGCCCCCCAAGGCTCCTACAGGTCACTGTGGTAGTCACATCTCCCTAGTGCTCTTCAGGTCGAGGATGGGCAGAGAGGCTCAGTGGAACTCCAGTGGGAACACTGGGAGGTGGGACACGGCTAGGGTTGCTGAGTCTCCCCAGCAGTGTTCAGGGTGAGAAATAGTGGCTTGACTCAGTGTAGCTCTGGGGGAAAGGCTACACGTTATAACTTTTGGATGGTTGTATACTGGTCTAATTTATGAGCTACAAACAATTAAATTGCTCAGATTATTTCTTCACTGTGGGATGATGATATTGCTTTCAATATTATTTTTATTTATTTTTTTATTTTAGGGAAGAGTCTACAAGGTGTTCACGGTCTCACTACTATACTGGACTCATAGTGATCCGCCTGTTTACAGCCTCCCAAAACCTGGGATTACAGGCATGTCCCACTATGCCCAGTCTCTGCTTTCAACTTCTTTTAGAAAAAATTATGTTTTAAATGTTTTGTGCCTAAACATTTGCTTTCATTTAATTTGCAACACACAAGTGGAATTTCTGAGTCAGAACTTTCCATATTTTAAAAATCTTTATGTACACATTGTTCAATTACTCTCCTGAGTTTGTCCCACTTTATATTTCAACAGAATGTCCATTTTACTTTTTCAGAATCCCCCTCTTCCTGATTATCACTACCAAGAGAGACTCAAGCACATAGTAAACTGAGGAACTGGTGGAAAACGTAACTAAAATTTTGAGAAACAGAAATGTACATGTAGTAATAGTCTACTACATTACATTTTAAGAGGTAATCGTATGACTTCAGAATCAACTGAGTGGGATTGGCAATTAAACTGTTAGGAGGTTCAGCATGGTAATGCACACATTATCCCACCGTTCTTGGAGGCTGAGGCAGGAGAGTAACAAGCTCAAGCTCAGCCCATACAATATAATAAAACACTGTCTCAAAATTTTAAAAAAGATTAGAGATGTAGTTCACTGTGGAATCCCCCAACCAAAAACAAAAACAACAACAACAAAAAACTATTAGGAAAAATATTCCTGGATGACTACTTCTACTTTCTTTAAAGACAGGGCAGTGGGTTATTTGCAGATAAAACAAAATTCTCTTCTTTCTTCAGAATAGAATAAAACTGGAGCTCTCCGAAACATAACTTCAGTTTGGAAAATACAATATTTACTATAAATACTAAGACCTTGCACAAATAATTCAAAGAACATCTAATTTTGAACAATCTGACTCCCTTTATATTCTACATTTGTACAAAAAAAATTAAAAGTTATTTCCCAAAGTGAAATAAAAAAGAAAGAATGCTGAGTGAATTTTGAAAAGCTTTTAGTCAATGTAGGTTTGGAAAACTGTATCACTTGGCTATTTCATTTCTGATCCCTACAGAACTTAATTCTATTTTCAAAGCACTGAAAACTTGCTATTTTTAAAGTTAACAGAAAATAATAACCATAATAGTCCTGTTACCACTGTGAGCTTTACAAACTTTCAGTGCTTTCTGAATATTTGTTGTGGTGGTTGATGAACGACTTCAGTAGGTCCTGACAAAGAGTAGGGAGCAGGATGACTATTCAGGGCTCTGAGAACTAAGGGGAGGGGAAAGGACAGACACACGCAAGAGATGCTGCTTCTAGAGGCAAGTGAACTGTGTTTTCTTCTTGCCCTACTGATTCCCCAAGACACATATAATTGTTATATATGGTAAATATACACTAATAAAAAGAAAGTAAACGTAGAGTTTCTAATTCAGTGAATGCATCGGAAACTTGCTTTGAGTATGTCACAGCTTCTGATTTTATCCAGAATGATTCCTACTTGGGTGGGAAATACACACACTAGCTACCGTAAACTCCTGAATACATATAAGTTTGTATATGAACAAGCCCCTTCAGAGAAAGACAAAAAAAGATTCCAGTGCTAAATCAGGCACCATCAGCACGTCTCCAAGATTCCCCATGAAGACGAAAAATAGGCAGAGAACAAAGAGAACGAGCAGATTAATCACTGAAGGGTCAGGGAATGTGATCGTAGCTTGTCTTATGTTCAACTTGGTATCCGACTTGTGTTTGCAAAGAAACACACTCAGAACCCATTCCAGGAACTGCGTGCTACAATTTTATGTTTACAGAAGTCCCATGGAAAGCACTTGGCTCTTCCCAGTCCTTACTCATGCTCCGGCTTATCACAACCATTAAGGTGAACAACAACAAAAGCCTTGCTAAAGTCCTTAGTGGACTGCTCAGCTATCCAGATGTTGGGGGATGTTTATCGGAAATTTATTCCAACAACACAGACCACCTTGGCACAGGTTAGGATGTCCATGAAGAAGCTTCCTTGGAGATCAGTTTGCTCAATATCCTCCTTGGCAAAAGTGCTAGGGTTCAGGCAAAAGGAGATGCTAAAGATGTATTTCTTGTTGAAGCATATTAATCAAAGGGCCAATCTGGTTAGAAATTAAAAAAGGAGCCGGGAGCAGACTGCGAGATATAGCTAAATGGTAGAGCACTTGCTTAGCAAGGGTAGGGCCTGAGTTCAAAAAGAAAACAAGAAAAAAAAAAGTGTCCAGAGCCAAAGAGAATTTGGGGGGTTGAGCTTTTTGCCTCCTCTAAAGCTAAAATAGAACTTGGGAACATGAGAGCAGCTCCAGTGTCGGTAGGCCAACATGCAGGCATTCTTTCAGCTTCCATAGTTTCCCGATAACTCTAATTGCGAGTCCTCTGCCTGCCTGAATTCTTCCAAAAGCCGTAATTTCTCCTGGCTCTGCCATCTCATTTCCTTGAGGAAATTGCTTTTCCTTGGCTTAATGTTGATATAATTCTGCTTCCTGTGCCTCCCTTCTCTGCTCCCACTGACCAGTTCCTGCCCCAAACCTTGGCACAGTCTCAGGGAATGCAGGTCCCGGAGCCCACACAAGTCCCACAGGTGACAGTGTGTGTGTGGGGGGGGGTGGCTGTGCTTTTCTAGCACCGCCTGGAGCACACCTATAGGACAGACAGGGAGATTGCCCCCACCCAACAGTCTCTGATGGATCTGGGTAGAGTAGTTTGTTCCTTGGAGATTTTGCATCCTGAGGGAGCCATTCATTTGAGGAGTGGGTCAGAGTGAGACTTGCCTCCGTCAGAGGGTGATAAAGGCTTGATAAAAGACAAAATGACTTTTCTCACATGTTTGATTGTGTTTTCTTCCAAGTTCCACATCAGATTTCCCCTTAGTTCTAGAGAATTGCATGACTGTCTCACACTGTTGTTCCTTCCAGCCAAACGCAGAACATTTGGGAAGGATGAAGACTGGAAGTTCAGAGGTCCCTTTCACATTGCAGCAGTGGCAAGGAGGCAGGGGCAGTGTGGCCCTTGTGACTCAGGAAAGCCAGTGAGTGTAGGGAAGGACGCAAGCCACACGTGGGTCCTGGGGTGCTCCGATGGGGGACAGAATGCAAGCCCTGCCTGGAGCTTCCATCCTTTCAGATCTGAAGTCATATGCAGAAGAAAATGCCAAAGTGGGTTTGCATTGAGTTGAGTTGAAGGTTTTAATCTGAGGACATTTGGAGAGTTTCAGAAAACTACATATTAAAAAAGATCAGAGACCCATCATTTCCAAATCATGTTAACTTCAGATTTTGCGAGGTGTATTTCTGAAATACCAAAGCACGCGTTAGGCATGGCTTTCTGAATAGAAGTTGACTGTCTTTTCAAAAGCTCTTAACCGAGACTAATTTGATTTTTTTTTTCACATGTTCCCTGTGTTACTTTCATTCCTCCGAAGCGAATTTCAGGGGTAAACAGTTATCTGTCAAATTCACTCGATTTAGCAAATGTAATATAACTGTATAATTCTTTACCATTTCCCAATTACTCTTCTGCTTATGCGTTGGATTGCTGAAGGAACACATTTATTCATGACATTAACTTGTTGATCTAAATCCCAGGCAACTTAGTTTCCAAGTAAATTGACATTTATAATCTTTTAATGCGATATTACAAATTGAAGGGAAATACTTAACATGGGAATAAGTATTTTAAGCACATGGATTTATTTCTCTTCTTATTACTTCTCAGGCTGTTTTAGTTCAATATTTCTCAGGCTATTGCATACTCTTCAGGGAAAATCTTTGCAAATTTAAGTATTTTTATGATAATTTTTAATTCCAGTCAGAGATTTCAAGTGATAAAGTCTATAGATTCAGATTTTACCAGTTAGTAATGTGAATATGAAGACCAGTTGGCATAGTGTATGTTAATTCAATCAAGTTAGCTTTTGAAGTGTATACTATTATCTTAGGTGCATAAGACATAAAAACATCTGTGAAAATTGTTTGGATTGCACAGCTGAGTAATAAAAACAGTATAATAGTTTGATGCTCAAGAGGTGAATAAGCTTTTCACGTCGTTCTCTTAACCCTTTTAGCATGCTGTGAGGTGGCTGCCACAGATGAGCACGCCGAGATTTAATGCCAAGATGTTACACAGCTTGTAAGAGACAGATGTAAGATTTGGGCCCAGGTTTATGGTAGGGATGACCTTGTTTCCAGAACATCTTCTTAGCCAGATTTATAATAATAAACACATACACAGTCATAGTTTTCCTTAAGATTCATGAAATTTCTTTCATTTGTTCTCAAATTTTTCTGATTTCCTCATTTAAAAATCCTGTCTCTGAAGTCTAGTAAGAAATAAGCTGGTAGATCATGCAAGTACTTAAATTCATGCCCACAAGTTTTTTTTAAAAAATTCATAAACTTTTAATATGTCTAAACTCTATTTTGTAGTTCTGTAAACATGATCAGGCACAAACCACAATTGTGTCTACACACCATTCATTTTATTCTAATGCTTCGAGCTTCTGGGTGGTATGTACTTGGTCGTATGCCTGGTTTCTGCAAGGTAGTTCCATGCAAAGGGTGAGAGTGTTCGTGTCTTTGAAATTGATTCTGTTGAAAGACACCCTGTCCTTAGTTGTTTGGTCACCAAATGATACTTCCAACCCCTCAGGGGATACGTATTCTATTGGATTGCTGGTGCCAACAGGTAATGGTGACAGGAATTCCTCATTCTTGTCATCATTGTGTCATTCCATCCTCATAGCTGTGCTGCTTCTATGCTATATTTTAAAAAACTAGTCTTGCCATTATTTTATTTAATCTACCAGTAGTCATTTGGATCATGAATGACCTCAGTTATGACAAATCGATGCTCTAATTTGTTATGGTGCAAGTATCTGATTCCAGACATGTATTTTTTTTTATTCTTCATGTTATCCAGAAATAGAATCTCATGCTTATTTTCAAAAAAGAAAAGTCAACTTTGGAAATGTTCAATACGTAACACACTCACACCATTGTAGTTTCTTTTGCTGTTTTGCCATCCAGTGGATTTGCATGTATTTGGTTTTACTTTTGCAGCCCCCACCTAGACCTTTTTTCCTACAACTGAATTGATTTCTACTATACCATTAAAGGTATTAAAAAGCAATCTTTTGGCATTGTATTTTATTTTCTTATCTGGCAATAAAGTTTAAGAGATAGTAAATATTTAAGAGAAAATCTAATCCAGCAAGCCTACGCCTTGGGTAGTCTGTAAGAATTGCATTTCCCTTCCACACAACTTCCTCAAGGTCGGTTTTCAGCCTACACTGTTTCCACAACAAAGCAGTGACTTCATGTAACATCTGTCACTATGGTGATAGTGGGACAACAGTAGCAGCGAAAGCTCCTGGTGCCTTTGCAAACTTGTCTGCTGGATGTGGCTGGTGTGTAAGCAAAGCAGTCAGGAAAGCCAGAAGTCCATGAGCCCCCTGGGGAGGCCCCGTGGGGTCTCTGCCGAGCAGCCTCCTCACGAGCAGTGTCTCACTGGCCAGCCTTGCACCTGGAAGGAAAGAGGGATGGAGGGACAACAGGCACCAGTAGAGAGGTTAGGATGGCCGATGATCTAAATTGAAGTGTCCTTGTGAGCAGCAATCGCGTGAGTGCACAAGCAGGAAAGAAGAGGGGACACGAGGGTGTGGCTTGCTCTCTGCCTGTGACAGTTAACAGAGCCTCTGTGACGAGCAGGAGCAAAGTGTGAGCTTTGCACATAGTAACGTCTACGAGCCTCTAGCTGTGCAGAGATCCGAGGAGCCTAGAAGAGCCTCATTTAGAAACCTCTTGCTTATATACACTGCAGATTTCACCTGGAACCAGCCAAGGGATGGTGCATAACTTTCAGGTTATGGACAGCTCCATTCTACTGCTTATTCTATCCGAAGTATCATTCTACGTATTTATTATTGTCTGAGAAACCATTGCAACACTTCACGAGCCAAGACAATAGTGCTTGTGTCAAGAATTCAGGAAAGACCTAGCTGGGCAAGTTTGGTTCAAGGTCTCTCAGGCAGTACCAAGAAGCATGGGTTGGGGCAGTGGGATTTGGAGCTGCTGGGGGTGGGTGTCTCTCTCTGTCTGCACACCCACACGCATGTGTGCACATGTGTATGCACAGTATGCACAGCTGCATGTGTGCACGTAGGCGAGTTGCACGCTCCCCAGGGTAGTTGAAGGGCTTATGTGGCGGCTGAGGGCTCAAGAGTGCGCATCTCAGCTTTGAATTTGACAGTTCCAGCTGGTGAGGCAGACACTGCAGCACCTTTCAGCTTGCCTGGCAGGCTAGCTCTGTCACTTCTGCTGCTTTAGGTTGGCCACAAGTGAGCCACAGCCAAGGGCCCAGACTCAAAAGGAGGAGGATTAGGCCACACAGGCTCTCAAAAGAAAGCACATGGTACAGGAGAGGGGGCTGTAGACATCTTTAAGGGACACAGTCAGTGACAGGTGCACTTTTGAGAAGGATTTGTAGGCCTGAAATGGTATATGGGAACCGGAAGCGCTTTAATAAAGAGGAGTGAATGGACAGAGTGCCTGCAGGAATGAGGGCAGCAGGGCTCATTTGCCGTGAGTCTGCCATCCCTGTGTGATAGGCTTGCTCCTCCAAGGCCTGCTGAGAAATGAAGGTTTGCTTGCTCATAATTCCCATGTTACTTTGTTCTTTGACAGAATAAATAAAGTCTATAAAAACAAATGAAAGCCAAACCAAACCAGACACCAATGATAACAAACACCTCTCTGTCCCCATAAAATCTAACCTGACTCCCAGCACTTATGGACAGAAGCAACTTCATGAGCCTTTGCTCGAAAGGGAAATTTAAATAAGGACCGAGGGTGGAGCTCAGTACAGAGGTCCTGGGCTTACCTGCCAGTGTGGAAAAGTGCCCAGTGTGATTTGGAAGACAAAGCAGAGGAATGGAATGTACAAAAATGTAAAAAGAGATTCTGGAAAAACATAGGTGTTTCCAAAGATATCCTAAGAATTTTAAGTTGTAAAAAGTATAAAGTGCAGATTATTTAGGTGAAATTGTGTGTGTGTGTGTGAGAGAGAGAGAGAGAGAGAGAGAGAGAGAGACAGAGAGAGAGACAGAGAGAGACACACAGAGAGAGAGCAAGTTCTTAAAGCAGAAAGTGTCATAAATAATACTAATTGACAGAATTATTTTTTATGCACAAGTCCAAAGCTTCAGAATGACACACACACACACACACACACACACACACACACTCACACATACACACAAAAAACCTTACAAAAGTCAGAAGACAACGGCACAAGCTGGAGAAAAGTGTCTGTGATATATACAACAAATGATTTCAAGGAGCTGCTGCCAAGTGTGCAGGCAAACTTCACACTTGAAAAGTGAGTGGAGGTGTGACTTTGCCAGAATGAAGCCCATTAATCTCTATAACCAATTAAAAAACTATAAGGCATAAGTGAACTGAGGATGCCAGTAATGGCTCACTGCAAGCAGAACATGCCTTTAAGCATAACTTTCCTTCATTTATGTCAAGGTCCAAGGCTTATACCCCTCCAACACAAGACAGAGTAACTGAAGGGACAAGCATAACAATACATTTTTTTTTTTTTCACGAAACTGGGGGTTGAACTCAACAATGCATTTTTTAAAAGAATACAAAAAATAGTAAAAAAATATATGTATAGAACCGATAAAAGAATTTCACTAAACAGAATAAGAATTCAACAATGGTTGTTGTACTGCATACTGTCTTCAAATTAATTGCTCAAATTACCAGATAGAAGCATGTAAAATTGGTCAAAAAATTATAAAATGTTTAAAAAAAAAAGAGAGGAAACAATTAAGCATCAACTTTTTTTTTATTTTTTATTTTTATTTATTTATTTATTTTTGCCGAACCAGGGATTGAACTCAGGCCCTTGTGCTTGCCAGGGAAGCGCTTATTCTACTGAGCCATCTCCCAGGCCCCTACTTAAGCATCAACTGTTAACAATGCATTTAACCTAAGTTTTCTGCGAGTTGGCTGCCTTAGAAGCGAAGACCTAAAGGCCTGGCGAGAGCTGTATTTTTCTGCTAAGACTGATGACAGCCGTGACAGGTGTATAGCAGCAGGACTGGAGAGAAAGGGTTACAGCAATAAGCAGGGGCCTTCCGAAAGGCCAGTGCGTTCAGATTCTTTCTGTGTCTCTGTGGGATCCCCTGCCCATGTGGCCAGGACCCCTGTCACGTGGAGATCAGCACAGGCAAGAAGAAGTGGTCAGAGAGTGGCTTTCCTGGGGATGACCTCTTGGTTCCTGGGAGGGGACTTCGTTTCTGTGGTTTGCTTGCTGGGAGGAGCTGTGATCTCTGCTGTGCACTGAGAGGCGACAGCGTGGGAGAGCGGAGGAAGGAGAAGCTAAGACCTGCAGCTCACCCAGCAGCGTCCAGCTCCAAAGCGCCGTTGGCTGAGGGAAAACTTATGGAGCCCTGTCGCGGCCAACGCTATGTGAACCTTTCTGGCCAGCTGGGGAATGCAAATTAAGACGATAAAGGAACCACTGTCTTTAACTATTGTTAGATTCCAGAATGAAAATATTGACAATATGGAAGAGTAGCAGGACAGGCCACCCCCAAATATGCTACCGTGGCATAGAATTATTTTAAGCGGAAGGTAAGTGAGATGAAACAAATATGAGGAAGACTCTGTCCTGTCTCCTTTTGCCTAAAGATAGGGTATAAATTTCTCAAGATGTACGCTCTCCAGTTTTCACTAGGCAGGGCAGAGTTAATCACTAGACAGAACTTTGCGCCTTACCAGGATACCAGAGAGACCCACATGATAAAATGTATTAAGTTGCCCTTATGGCCCCCTAGTCTCCCTTAAACTTTTCCTTCTTCCAATTTGCAGAGCCAGAAACTCAAAACCCTTTTATTTCACTCAGTTGTCTAAAAATGTACGCATTTGATTGCTTATGGCTGAGGGCTCCTGTGTGTATCCACCCTGCGTCTGTTGATACAGCTTTGCTTGTTTTGCTCCTGTTAATCTGACTTTGGCCTGTGAAGCTGCAGAGCCCCTGCTCAGCCTCCCAGGACGCTTCCTCCTCTACGGTGTCAAGTGCTGGCCTCGGTGTGAGGAACACACATACTGGGGATGTGCTTATAGACTGCCGCAACCTGGTATTTTAATTAAAAGTAAAAATGAGTATATCTTTAACATAAGATTTATACTTTTTAGCATTTATTTAATAGAAAAATTATTCACAAATAAATGTACATATTGAAGAATATTTATCATGTCCATTTTATGTTTTAGAAAACTGGAAAATAGGGAACCTTTGCCCAATAAGCTACTGGCTGAATTTTAGCCTGTAAAATACTACATAT
>NW_004524610.1:14328523-14336639 GCF_000260255.1 Octodon degus
ATATGCTATTGTCTGTGAACAATTTGGCTTGCAAACAAAAGTTTTTGACAAAGTTTCATTTTTGTTTGAAAACTCTACACGGGGTGACAAACACTACTATAGCAATCTTTCCCACAAAAGATAAACATGAGCAATGTGGTGGTGTATGCCTATAATCCCAGCCCTCAGGAGGCTGGGGCAGGAGGATGGTTGGGAGTTCAAGACCAGCCTGAGCTAGAAAGTGTGTTGAAAACCAGCCTGAATTACATAGCAAGACCCTCTCTCAAAAAGATCAAAAACCAAAACAAAGCATCCCCACCCCCCAAAAGCACAAACAAATGCAACTGTGGCTATAATTGAGGAATAAGTTAAGTTTGTGAAACTTGATAGTACCATCTCTACTTTTATAACATATAGTATAAAGAAGATAAAAAATATTTATGTGATTGTTTAAGTAAAGGAAGAAGCAAAGACAGATCCATTTAAAATTGGTGGGATTCACAAAGTGCTATTAGGGCCCACTTGCAGTGAGATTAGATGGGGAACAGATTAGGGGGGAAATCATCCACATTTTTGTCTTTGAAGTTGTTTCTACAGCATGCACTTTGGTATTTGATCCAAAAGACTAATGAGAAGTAATGGCCACCCCACGTGTTGGCTGACCCAGCTTTGGGCAAACTAGATGTGTATTGAATGGATAAATGAGTGTTTAAGATCCACTTCATTCTTAGGTGTGTCTCTATTTCCTATATAAAAGGAGCCTGGAACTTCTGTCTCTAAAGCCATTTAAATCATCAAAGGAATGATAGAGGTGCCTCATAATATAGGAAGGGTGTTTGATAAACCCTTGTGTTTAGACAAATCAGTCTTCTATAGTATCTATTATCAAAATGATTGTGTTCAAAAATAGCAAGAACACATGGAAACAGCTCCAAGGGTGCTTTATTCAGGTGAGGAATCAAACACTTGCCGCAGTCCCTCTACTTGAGTCCGTTCCCTAAATTGACTAGAAAAATTCTCATTTCATGCAATTAGAGATTTTTATTGCCTTTCATTACAGAATGTTTTCCTTAAGGAGTAGATGACTTTTTGAGAAAGACTAATTTTCTAGAACAATTTGAAAAAATCGTAGCACCTCATTCTTCTGAAAATTGAATTTGAACAAAATCCAAGAACATTTTACAGTTTGACTCTTACTATAGAAGATGTCATTATAAATCCATCAGTACATACAAAGCACAAGGTAGGGGGTCTTTACTTCTAATCAGAGTGTGATTTTCATCATCTGGTTTTAACAATGGCTTATTTTTTGATGAAAGTAATAGTTTTCTTCCCACCTGCATTGTTATCTTTATTTGAAGTGACTGGGAGTGAACCACGCTCCTTCCCAAGAAAGGAAGACAGTGGCACCCTCTTCAATTTTGCTGACTTTTCCCATGCCTCCTGAGCTCCTATTAGCCATGTCCCTGGACAGTGACTTCATTTATCTTCATGCAGCAAGCAGAAGTAGCAACGTCTCTTCACATAACATAGGCACACTCATGCATTGTGCTTCTCTCATAAAGACAGAGCACCTTGGACAGAGGCACTTCCTGTGAACTGCTTGTCCTGATTCCTCTGCATCTAAACATGGAGGCACTGCGAAAGCCATACCCTGTCATAAAGAAGAACTATGCTCTTGGTCAGGGACAGGCTCAGAGGCTTGTGCAGATCCGCACAGTGTTTCTGCATACCAGGCCTGGGAAGACCTCACGGTGACTCTGAGTATGTTTTCTTGTCTGTATATATTTTCTTCAGGTCTAGAGATAGATCCTAGGGTTTTGCACATGCTGGGCAAGTGCCCTAGCTAACCCCTCCCCACAACCTGAGAGGGTTTGATAACATGAAACACATGAAAATATCAGGGTTTGTGGCGATAGGGAATTGTCTCAGGAGGAAGAGTCTCAACCAAGAACAGAATCTGAGGTCTTCCCCCCTCCACAAATGAGCATACAGCCTTCCCACGATGGTTAACAAGCACCCACGGGAGGCTCAGAGCCCAGGGGCTCACTGAGAGCTGCACGTTTTCTCTGGAGACAGACATTTTTCAGAGATCGGCTCTGTGGGAACCACTTTAATTCTGTGTAATTAGGAAGCGAGCTAGAGCACAGCAGCCCAAATGATGCAATCTCAGCCTATGAGTCTCAGACTTTGGGCAATCAGCAGGGCCTGGGAATGTGGAATGCTGGTATTAAGTGTCACCAAAGAAAGAAATGGCAATTACCACACAGACCAGTCTAAAGTATAAAGGAAGCACAGGGCACAGTGCAGATGCTGGACAAAGGGAGAAAATTAATAGGAAAAGGATAAATCCTCCAACCATGTTTGACTAACAATTTTACTAACTCCCAATGAGAAGGATAGGAAGTGGTAGGAAAAACCCCACAATATATTCAGTTTATAGTTTCAATACTGTGTTAGCATTCTTGTTGCTGAGGCACAGCCTCAATTCCCACAACTCAAGGTAGAGACATTTGATTTACCTTATGGACAGCATACAGGGCTGTCCGATTCCAAGAAGGGAACATCATGATGGAAGGACATGGTACAACAAAGATGCTTAGTGCATAGCAGACAGGAAGCAGAGTAGAAGCACAGAACTAGGAAGAAGAAGGAGGGACCAGGTAGATATGCCAGACCCTGGAGTCATGAACCACGACCCACTCAGACATGCCTGGACCTCTGACTTCTGGAGGTCCCTAACACACCTTTGGCTTCTTTCCACAGATTCACAAACTGCCTTCTCAGAGGCTCCTTCCTTGGATTTCCACGCCTTTCTTTGATCTGGGTTGAAGCCTTCCTATTCCCCAGAAATCTCATGTTCTGCATGCTGCTAAAATCAACATTATAGAGACAAGGTCGAGATATGCTGTCAGCAGAAGCCATCATTGGGCCCATTGGACTATGGTTGCAGCAGCCTCTCCATGCCTAGACAGTTGAGCTCAGTGAAATGAATCCTGGAAGACTAATTCCCTAGAAGGTCCTTCTTAAACAGGCATTCCAGGAGTCTCTTCTCAAAAAAAGTTTACTTTGCACCATTGAGCTTGTGATGGGTGTGGTCTTGCTAAAAATTTATTAGATACCCTTAAGGCATCTTCCTTCTTGTCTCTATGCAAAGTCCTTTTTAAAAAATTAGTAACGTTAATCCCCTTAGTAGAAGCAGCACCATTGGCCCCAACTTTATACATGGCTACATCTGGGTCAAACTTTACGTTTTTCAAATTTGTTTGCCCTGCTTCTTGCCTCCAGTTTTCACTAAAAATATGGCTAAAAATAGCCAGTGTACTCATGCCACATCTTGAATATTGGGCTGCCTTTACATTTTGTTCACCAGGCTGGGTGTGATGGCATACACCTATAATCCCACCTTTTGGGGCCTGAGGCAAGAGGATCCTCATGAGCTCAAGGCCACCCTGAACTACATAGTGAGACCCTATCTCAAAAAAAAAATGTCCACCAGATCAATTAGTCCACCAACTTTCATATCCATCTCCTGCTAAGTCTCAGGACATGAGTGAAAATGTAGGCATCATTTTTGTTTTGTTTTGTTTTTTTTACCTCAGTATAACAGAAAAGGCTTGTAGTCCAATTGCCAGTGGAACTCTGAAATGACACCTCCTGAGCCTGGCCTTTACTGTCTACATTGCTATCAGCATTCTGGTCTTTTGATCTATGGCCAGAATAGGCTTTCTCCAGCCCAATTCTCCAAACTGTTCCCATGAAATGATTCCAAAGGCTTCTAAACTATTCTGTCAAGCACAGCCACAGCAAGGACCCTACCGATTTTTGTCATTAGGCGGCTTTCTCATCACTGAGACACAATGCCTAATACCCACAACTTAAAGGAGGAAGGATTTAACTTAGCTCATGGTTTCAGCACAGTCATTTCATGGCCAGCTGGCTGCAGGCAGACATGCCATGACGGAAGGGATGGTGGAGCAAAGATGCTTAGTTCACGATGACTGGACAGCAGAACAAGGGAATAGAGCCACAGAGGAGGGGCCAAAGACCATGTATGGTGTCCAAGATCACGCATTCATGAACCACCTAGACACACCCACAAGTGTGCTTTACTAGTCCTATTGGATAACCTAGGTGCATGATCCAGAGAACGCAATAATATCTTCAGAGGTGGTTATTACCCAGGTTGTACTAGCTGATCAATTAAGGAATGAAGGCAAAAATTCAACTAGAATTATCTGTAAAAAAATTCTCTCACTACTTACCAACAAAAAGGAATGAAATGACAATAACAATCTGAATTGATCTCCTGAGAATTATGCAGAATAGAAAAAAGTCAATTCCACAAGGTTACAAATAGTGTGGTTTCATTATATGACACCCTAGAAATAACAGAATTCATAATGTGTTGCACGGCCATTTTCAAAGTTTACAGAGAGGGTCAGGAAATATATGAGCTATGAAGAAACAACAAGAATGACTGTATGGTGACAGAAGAGGGCTATATCCTGACCGTCAATGTCACCATGGCCAGCTTATGATATTATATATAATATGAATTTGCAAAATGTTACCAGGAGGGAAAGTGGTTAAGGGTATGTGGCATCTTTGAATATTATATGAAGTTATAATTATCTCAAAAAAATTCAAGAGGAAGGCATTTTCTAAGGAAAGATTTTAAAAACTCATAGTTTTTAATTTACAAATTCTGATTTAGTAGTAGATCTGGAATCTGATGCAGAAACATACATCCTGCTGCGTATGTATGTTGGAGCCATATTGCTTTAGGGAAACGGGGTTCTTGAGCTCAGACATTAGATGTAAGTCAGAAGAAAACAACTGCAATTTCACAGCAGACATTGTGTGTACCGAGATACAGTTGTGTACAGGCAGGGTTTTCTGGCCTCTTTGGGCTGTGGTAAGCATTTTTTATACTGTGTAAAGATCGCTTCTTAAAGAGATGGAAAATCAGTCTGTAACAAATATAGAATGGGAGAATGTGGAACTTTTTATTCATGAAGAGTAAAAATAATATCCCAAATTCAGCTTTGCCACCAAACCAACTAAATCAGTGGAAATAAAAGCTAAGCTAGACAGAAAAGCATGCCAGCAAAAGGAGGCTGCGGGAATAGCGCAAAGGTCAGCAAAATGCACCTACGGGAGGGGGGCAGGCTTCTGGGCTGGGGGTGGCCCGCAGGACCCTGGACCTGTTTGGGGTGGGTCCTGTTTTAGCCAGAGGTGTAACCCTAAACACTCGTGTGTTCCTTTATTTCTGAGTATAAACTTATAACAGAGAAATGCGCTTTGGGTACCCTTACAGAACCAAGAAATGCATGTTTTCTGGAAAAAAAAAATACAAGAACCCTGGATAGGAACATACAGATAATCTGCTTCTTCTGGGTTTGCTGAGCATGGAGATCCCAGAGAGTGATCATTCTTTAATTCTAAGTCTGTGGTGGGTTCTTCTAAGTCTATTTGTTTCTATAAGAAGGTAACTTAAAGTTGATTTTAAAATTCTTGATAAGGCTACTGTTTGTTTGCTTGTTTGTTTGTGACAAGATCTCACTATGAGCCGAAGCTGGCCTTGAACTCCTGGGCTGGAGTGATCTCCTGGCCTTGGCTTCCTGAGTCACTGCGGTGACAGGAACATGCCGCCACGCCCAGCTTGGGAAGGTCACATTGCTGCTGAGGGCTACTCTAACACAACCTGGCTCAGTGAAATCTTCCAGCCAACCTACCCCACCCTGCGCTGATTTTTGAACAGACAGGGCCTAGTTTGAACTTTATCTTTGCTCTTCTTTCTCTGATAAAGATGCCAATAAGCCAGGAGGAAGAATTTACAGTAAAATGCTGTGGGTAGGAGTGGAGGGTAGAAAACCGAATTCAGAACATAAGCGAATGTTCTTACTCCCGACCTTGGGGATCCAGATGCGGCGCCGGCAGTGCCCCTCTGTCCTCCCACTTCCCACCTACACCAACAGGCTTGCTCATGAGCTCGGCCCCAGAGACAACGCACGCTCCATCAGCATTATGTAAGAGAAGGACAAACCCCCGAACTGCTTTACATCAGCGCATCTCGTCCACGTTTGTAAAGGCAGCTCTCTCCTGTGGAGGGAGGCAGGCCCGCTCCAGCCATAGCAGTGCCACGTCTCCCCTCTTTCTTGTGGTGGAAGGGAAGGGACCCAATAAAGGACGACACACTCTTGGACAAGCGTGCATGTTTTGGTTGCACTCTGGTGCTAGAAGGAGGGCAGAGAGAGTACAGCAAGCGAGGCCACAGAGCATTCTACTTGGGGGCAGGTTAAAAACAAAACGGGCTTGCCAGGCATGGTGGTGCACACCTATAATCCAGCATTTGGGAGGCTGAGGCAGGAAGATCACTTTGAATTCAAGGCCAGCTTGGACTGCACATGACTCCAAGGTCAACCTGAACTACATAATGAGACTCTGTCTCAAAAAGAAGGCTTGCTTTATCTAAATATACTTAACGATTACATGTGTTTCATACTATAGTACTTTTCCTGAGCCTCAGTTTTCTCACCTGTGAAATGGCAACAATGTGTACTTCTAGTAGTATCAGAGAGTTAAGTGAAATAATTATAGTTGCTGAACTTAACAAACAAAAATAAAGTTATATTCCAGCTCATATTTTGAACATATTACTACTAAAATCTCTGCTGTTCACCTAAATTTAACTGATGTCCCATATTTTATCTGGCATGCCTAGATGCAATGTATAATAATAGCACCCTTTTCTGAGTGTTTATTCCATGTGCCAGGAACCACCGAGAACTTCCTTCTCTCGGGGCATCGATCTACAGCAGCTGGAAGCGGTTATTACAGCCTCTATTCTGAATCTCGGAGGTGGAAGTTTTCCAAGACCAAATAGCCAGTAAACAGCAAAGGCAGGAATCGAATGCACTGTAGCACGCTGCCTCTTCAGGAGACGAAAGCATGCCGACGCTGGAAAGGGCCCAAGAGTGGCGGGCTGTCTGTAGACATTGTCCTTTCCGGAGTGCAGCGAAGGGGCTGCGTAAGGAAATACGGCCATTAAAAGTGGCCATTAAGGGGCGAAACAGACTTATTTACTTCTCGATTTCCAGGAAACGGTGTTCTAGGGTTACCAAGCCAGGCGAGCAGGGGCTGTATAGCACCCCCGCTGCACAATGTGACTCGTGGGATTGTCTAGCCCACAGCCCATGCTAGAGCGAAGGTTGATAGACTCGCAAGGCCAGAAAGTAAATTAGTTCTCAAAGCCACCACGTTCATAGGTTCACCTCCTCCAATATCCGGAGCATCCCGAGAACCGGATGCCTCGCCAGCACTGTCGCGAGTGTGGTCGCGCAGTCGTTCGCTCGCTGAGCTGCCTGGCGGCGCTTAGCAAGGTGCGCAAACTCACTGCAGAGCTGAGCGCAGGCTCCGCAGAGACAAGCAATGGAGTGGAAGCGGTGTTTTCGTTCATTTGGTTTTTTGAGATAAGGGCTCACTATGTAGTTCAGACTGGGCTTAAGCTCACTATGTAGCCCAGGCTGGCCTCAAACTCACAGAAATCCCCTTGCCTCAGCCTCCCAAGTGCTGGGATTAGAGGCCGACGCCTGGTGCCCAGCGAAAGCAGTTTTTTAGGAGATGATACCAGTGGACACTGGCGTGAGGGAAAACCTCTCAATAAAGGGTACAGCTTCAGGTGGGTCATTCCTGAGCGTTGCTAGCGTGTCACTGGGGACTCTAGGAGCCGTGCCACCCCAGAGCCTTAGATTCTCAAGCAGTGAAGAGCCGGTGTTTACGTACACCGCAACCCACCGACCGACCGGCCATCCCACAGGCACCAGCAGCTGGAGCGAGCAGGCCGAACGCAAAGGGAGCCACGGGGCCCGAGTCGCCTGCAGGGCCACCCCTGTTGTTGGTCCAGAGATTCCGCTCCTGGGAACAAACCACAGGAAGTGGTCACAGTGCTCCAGGCGAGACGTGTGCGAGGGCGTTCTCTGCAGCGCTATTTCTACTGCAGGAGTTCTCGGTGGGCTGAGCGACCGACCCTGGGAGGAGAAACACACTCCATGGGAGTGTGCGCAGGAGCGCTGTGCCAGTTTCCACTAACAGGTTGGGTTGTGTAAAGCTACATAACGAGTCTTAAAAATAG
>NW_004524610.1:14336739-14346933 GCF_000260255.1 Octodon degus
CACACACACACACACACACACACACACACACACACACAGTGATTTTATTTTGTAGCAATATATTTAACCAAGGGCCGGCCAAATAGCTCAGCCGATTAAAGAGCCTGCAAGCAGGTACAGGGGCTGGTTTGATCCCCAGGCCTGCCTTGCCTGCCCCACCCGGGCATGCAGAGACCACAATTGAGACTGGGCGTGGTGGCGTGCACCTGTAATCCCAGCTCTTGGGAGGCTGTAAACAGGTGGATCAATAGGAGTCCTATCTAGTAGTGAGACCCTGAACACCCTGTAGACACTTCCCTAAAAAGTACCCCCCCCCAAAAAAAAGGAAAAGGAATTGACTAAGGGAATAAGAAGATAATAGATAAATAATCGATTTAAGAAGTTTTTGGACAGCACTTGGGAAAGGGCGTGTAAGTCACGGATGACCTCGGGCCATGATTGAGGAGTGTTAAGGATTCACATTTTAGATCTGACTCCAGGAGAAAATAATGTGCAGGAGCGATTTCGGATGATCTATTACTCTAATCTAAGATACATTTTTTAAAAGCGCAGTTTGCTTATTTTGCGGAGTTGTACCTGCCTCTCAGAGGTCAGGCCATTGCACGAGAGTGCTGATGGCAGAGACAGGGCAGTGCAGGACCGAACTTCAGTTGGGGTGGGGCTGCTTGGATACACGAAGAGGGCCAGGGTACCCCCAGGCTGAGCCCCATGCCGGCCAGTGAGGTGAGAGCCACAAAGAAGAACAGACCCTGGCAGCCGCAGGCCTGGCTGCAGTGCAGGGCGCCATCTCTGTATGAAACCGCTCTGAGCCCTACGCCTCGTGTGAATAGGGGCCCGCAAGCTCGAGCTTTTATTTGATTGTATTTTGCTGAGCTCCAAACGAGAAGCAATTCCTCCCTATTCTGCTTCTGTAAATCTTAAATTTTTCATTAGAGAAACTTCTTTGTACGGGTCCAGAACATCCTTGCCTTCTGTGATTTTTAACAAGCACCATGCAAATATTTAACAAACTGGAGAGATGGCACTGATTGTTTTGTGCAGGGTGCATGAGAAATTCATGGATTTGAGTTTAATTTGAAGACATAATGAGTCCAACACACTGTCCCCAGAACAATTGTGCAGATAATGATTAAAAAGGCATACTTTATCAATTCATCTGCCTTAAGGGAATACCATGCTATTGGAAGTCAGAAAGGATCCCAGGAATAGTCTAAAATGGCAACAACAACAAAAGACTCCAATAAGATGGGTTCTTTTGGTGTCACAGCTCCAGAAGAAATTTAGAAATAGAGTTTTTGCTCCCAGCGTAGAACCTAGAAAAGAGCATCCGACCAGTGTTCAGAGCACTCAGCGGTGTTCACTGAGTTGCCGGGCCTTACCTTCTCTCACAGCCTCCTACGCACTCTTGAATTGTGTTTATTCAGTGTTCTGGCTGATCCACTTAGCTAGATGGATGCTAAGATTACTTTTGCCTTCTTAGCCTTGTAGTGCTGGACTCTGATCCAACCAAGTGGTTTGCCATGGCAGAGTGCCTACTCTCTGCTGAGGCAGACAATCCTATTAGATGGCAAATTATAAAATCTCCCAGTGGCTCCCAGAAGAAATATTTTGTTTGTGTTCACCATAATACATCCTTCCTTTGAAGTAGCTGCTATTTCAAAGGAGATTGTAAGAATTTAGAAAATCTGGGTCACTCCTCACACTTTCCAGAAAAAAAAAACAACAAAAAACCTAACTCTGTACTAGACAAAGGCCGAAGGACCCATCGGTAGCCATGTGGGACTGCATGAGGGTGTAAATAAACACAGCAGGGCTCAGGGAGCTTCAAACCTTGACCCCTAGACCTCAGGCTGTCGAGCACTGAAAATCATGAATGGAGAAAGATGGGAAAACAGGATCTTCATAGAAGCCCATGATTACAGTGCCAATCACGATCATATTAAAAATGAGGATTTTCATATTGAGGAAAGAAAGGATTATCAGGACAGGGTCACACCAGAGCACCGTTACAACTCAGCGAGTAATGATCACCCCCCTCAACAGTTGACTATTCTTAAAAGCAGGGGTATATTATTCTTTTTGGTGGGCGGGTGTTACAAATCATACTGATATCTTTTAGGATAAGATTGTTACCAACACTTAGCTCTGATTGGTAAATGATTTGAATGCAGAATGTGGAGGATTCCTTCTCAGGGTACCAATTCCACACCTAGGTAACACTCACTTCCTTGGTACTTCTTAATCTCTTCTTTGGACTTTCATGTTTTAGAGTGTTTTGTAATAAACATCTGGATGATGAGTCTGTATGGAATGGTAAGTGTGCAGGTGCGGGAGCTAGGTGTCCATGTCCCATCTTGAGTGACAGTCATTTTCCATGTGGCTTCCGCTCCGTGTCCCATCCGGTCACCTGCGCAGGGCCTCTTGTGTGGGGGTGTAAGCAGAGTGCTGACCATCCTCACGTTAACAGTGAGCATTACTGTTGGTAGGGCTGTCGGGTGCCTTTGGCGTGTGCGTAGAGCAACGTAACAGTGTCTAGCATGTTAGAGCCAGGACAGATGCTGCTATTATCAATTCTTGCTTAATGATATTTTTATATTATTTGGTGATTGTGCTTATCTCCAAGGGGCTTTGCCAACATCATTTACAACACTTGGTGGTATCTAGAAGACTGAGTTTCCTGAGACTGACATGGAACAACACGGGTAGCAAGGCCTGCAGATTCCTGAGCTCCTATACTCTGCCCCTTAGAATCATGGGCCAGAGGCACTTGGGGCACACTGAGAGGGCTCTGAACTCAGAAAATACTGGGGGAGGGAGTTTGCTTCCCTACAGTTGCCATCCAAAGTGTGCAAGTGCAGCTCCTCACAGTTCTGGGGTCCAGAAGTCCCAACCGAGGTGTGGGCAGAGCTGGTTCCCCCAGGCCTTCTGCCTTGGCTTTTATGTGCCTTGGGTTTCCCCTGCATCTGTCTACATCCCAACTCCTTCATCTTAAAGGATCCAGCAATGAGGAATTCAATCCCATTCACCAACCGAATCGCCTCATGTCTTAGTCACTCTCTTTAGTCACTCATAGACCCAACACTCAGGACACCCATCACTGGGAGGAGAGCCAAAAGTTCTGGCTCACATTTGTAGAGGTTTCAGTCCATCGCCTACTAGATCTACCGCAGAGCAGAAGGCCTGGGAGGAGCACAGAAGCTCGTGGGCTGCCAGTGGGGACACAAAGGCCAACAGTGGAGCGGGATGTGGGAAACCCTCCCCAGCCAGGCCCACAATGACCACCACCATTGACCAGTATGCCCCCACAACATCACCCTTAGCTATAAACTCATCAGTGATGATCCACTAAGGACTATCACACCCCACGACTCAATTACCTGCTGAAAGCTTCACCTGTGAGTGCATGGGGCTTTGGGGGGACATCTAGATAGAAACCACGACACCTCATTTTACCTTAATCACTGCTGCAAAGATCTTTTCCAGGTTCAGTCTGCATGCAAGGTCCTAGGGAGCTAAGTCTTCGTGTGGGAAAGAGGGGAAGTATACACTTCTGTCAGCACATGGCTTTGCTTTCCAGTTTGCAAGATGAAAATAAGGACAAAGGTACTGCAGTGGCCTCTGCCTTGCCTAGGACTTGGCATCTGTCTGCATGCAAAGAGGCATCTGCGAAGTTCTAGGTTAAGAACTCAAGGGAGGACTCGCATCGTCCTTTCCTCTTGCTGCCCTTCTCAGGTTTCTGGAGCTAGTCACATGACGAGTGGTGCTGACCTATAGGGAGCAGGGACAGCCATGCCTTTCCTTAGGTTTTCATTTCCTTCTTAAGGAACCTATATCCATTTGATCCAGTTTTAAGGTAGTGTCACCTGAAACAAATACAATAAAAATAAAATAAAATGACCATTTTCATTATTAGCACTTCCTCAGTGCTGAGGATGATGATTTACTACATATACACCTTTTTGGTACCAGGAGTGAACCCAGGACCTTACACTTGCCAGGCAGGTGCTCATGCTCATGAGCTATCTCCCTGGCCCCACACTTCTCCTTTGTGGTACTGCTTATTGAACCCAGGGCATTTGCACTTAGCTGAATTCCTATGCCCCTAGCCCTATTAATTTATTTTATTTTATTTTTAATTTTGAGACAGATCTTCCAAACTCTAAGAACAGCTTTGGCACTACTAAAACAGACTCCCTTGAGAAGTAAGGAAACAAGATACACTGAGAAGCTGGAATCAGAATCTCATCTGGAGGAGAAGGAAAACCAGACCTTACAGAGCGTCACCTTCTCTAGTCCCTTCATCTACATTTTGGACACAGTTCTACACTTAGTTGCATTTTCCAGATGAGCAGTACAACACTTAGAGAAAAGTAAAAAGCAAGAAAGCCTTAGGCCTTGCACTTGAACCTAAGCAATCTTTTCCAAATCCACACCATAAGCCTCTGTGCACAGAGCCTCGCCTCACTGGTTACCTGCTATCAGGTGACCGGATGTCACTGCTTCCCTGGGTTTGCCCGCTCCATCATTGCTGTGTATTAAGTGGCTGCTGCAGAGGTGCAGATTCCTGAAGATTTCCGAAAGGGGCCAAAGAGCTAGCTCAGTGGTCTAAGTATCTGCCTGGCAAGTGCAAGGACCTGGGCTCGATCCCCAGTACCACATTCCACGCTAACCTGAGACCCTGTACCAAATGAATAGAAAAATAAGAATAAAATAAAAGATTTCCAAGGTCAGAGCTTACCATGTAACTGGAGTGGAGAGCTTGGCCTTGTCTGTGAGAATGGAAACCAACTGAATTCTACAGCTTCTCTTTTCTCTGCTGTTTGGTTTTCAACCTTCATAGATTTTGATGTGTCAAAATTTATCTCGCTTTCTGTTACCATTATGATCAGTGTAAGAATATTTATGGCAGAGTCAAATGCTTCTGACTGACAGTGACTGACAACCAGCTCATGCCTTGAAGAGTCCGAGGAATATTGAGGAAAGTGTTGGCCTCGGGCAAGGCTAAATCCAACGGCGTACTGAAGGCTGTGACTTGCCTTCGCGGGTCACTGCACTGGCCAGGAAAACAATTGTGTGGACAATGCAGCAGCCTTCAGACCATGAAATCTGGACCATTGGCGCTTTAATCTAGCTCTGGCATGTCCTAGCTCTGTGACTTCAGGCAGGAGCTGGGACATTTCTGAGCTTCTTCTTCTGCCAGTAAGGATAGAACTACCTATCTCTAGTGGCAAGGAAGGCTAAATCACTTCATATTTTTACAGGACTGAGGACAGAACCCAGAACACAGCGCTAGCAGAGGACTGATGTCACTGTTAATGGTATTCCTATTATTATTTGGGGGGATGAGATTACCCCCATCACTCATTTGAGAGTGATAATAAAGACATGAAATCTCAGGGTGGAGAGCTGAGGAAGAGAAAAGAAGAATGAGAAGAAGTGAGGTAGGAGAGAAAGCAGGTAGAAACAGTGATGGGAGCCTGGGGGCAGTTTAATAACGAGAGACTTTCCACGTTAGTGACGTAGAGTCAGACAAGAACGGAGACATAAACGCTGGATGCTCACAGAAGCACCTGAACATTTGGAGCAATGATTGCCTACTGTTAGCCAGAGGAGGCCCTCGTCAGAGCACCTGTGATAGCTGTCAAGGTCTTTGTGCAGGCACTTCCGGTTTGTTGGGTTGGCATCTCTTCCTCTTTAGGTGGCAGTAACCTGCTATTCCTCTGAAAGTCACACCTCAAATGATACACAAATCATTTGAGGCCTGGCGAATCTGACCACCTGGTGTTCTACCCTCTCCCACCTCAGACATGGGCCTGCTAGTCAGAATCGTCTCTACAAAGGTATATATTTTTCCTTTTTTATTTTAAGATTTATTTTGATTTGGTACAGGGTCTCACTACACAGCTCAGACTCAATAGTGATCCTCCTGTCTCAGCCTCCCCAGCACTGGGATTACAGGCATGCGTCATCATGCCTATTTTCAGTGGTTGGCATGGTGCAGTGCCAGCACAGCATATGGAACTGGGGATTGGACCTGGGTCCTTGCACTTGCCAGCCAGGTGCTTAGACTACTGAGCTATCTTCCTGGCCCTGCAAAGGTGTATTTCGGAGTTTGGGGAAGTACTGTCTCTTTGGGCTTTGTTATTTAGCAGGAAGATGTCCTTGATCAGTGACCTTGGAAAGCTAGTATTAAATGCCCTTCTGGGCTCTGCATTATGTCCTTTTCCTGAGTTCCCTGCTGCCACCCACTTTGGTATCTGACTTCCTCATGTCCCTCTACATGGGTGCCTTCTTCTGCCTGGCCCACTTCCGCTGTCCCCACCCATGTGCACCACACTTCCCAAATCATGAGTTCACATGTGGATCTTTGGCTGGCAGTATGCTTCCAGGACAACTCAAATTAAGAGTAGGGGCAACCTGACCTCCTGTCTGAGTTCCAGACTCAGATACCGAGCTCGACTGTAGTTCCGCATCTGAATGCCTGCACACAGCTCCAACTGAGCGGTGACATCACAGCTCTTGGGGTTACTCTGACCTGTTTCTCTGTGTGCTCTCCCCAAGGGGTTTATACTGTGCCCACCATGACCTCGGAGTCCCCTCTTTGGTCTCCCCCTGCTCTCCTCTCTAGAGCCATCCTTGGCACTGGTCCTGGAGAACTATGCACGCTGGTGTCTTTCAGGCTCCCAAAGTGTCAGTTTGTTCCCTCTGCCTGGATAGTGACATTCTGTTTTGGTCTCAGAGTGGAATCACCTCCTCTAAGAGGCCCTCTCTGTCACCTTCTTTTTTTTTTTTTTTTTTCATTTATGTATTTGGTACAGGGTTTCCCTATGCATCCTGGACTCGTAGTGATCCTCCTGTTTTCAGCCTCACTAGTGCTGGAATTACAGGAGTGCGCCACCATGTCCAGGCTTGTTCGCAGGCTCAGCGCATCCTGGGGGTGGGGCCGGCGTGGCATGTGGGACCTGGGATCAAATCCTGGTCCCTGTGCAGGCCGAAGGAGGCGCTCAGTCCTCTGAGCTATCTCACCAGCCCTCTGTCACCTTCTTGCTGCAAATATTATTCGCCTTTACTTTCTCTGCACACTCACACCCTGGAAACAGCCTTTTGTATTTGTTCACATGAATCTGCTACCTCCCCCACCTCAGTGCAAAACAGGAGCTGGACCTGCCCTTCCTCCAACAACTTCTTGGCAGCTGCGGCTCCCAGAAATGAGTGGGCAGATCGTCACTAATTGTTTGCATTTGCTGAAGCGAAAGTTTTAAACACATTACATAACATTCAACATTTCTGTATTTCTGTCCCATCATACCTCCCTCACTTTAAAAATTAATCTGTCTCATTAAGAGATTTAATTGGAATGTATTGTATTTGAAACTATTATTTTTAAGAGTATTTTGTCTCTGGTGTTCTTTTTTGTTGTCATTCCTAATATAGGGATTTTGAAGTGTTCTTGTTATTCAAATGTCCAAATGTGAGGACCTGAGCTCAGATCCTTTTATTTCACCATGCACATTTTTCTGAATTTATTTTGCTAAAAATTATATAATTTTCATGGAACATAGAAATTATGACTAAGAATTATGCAATTGTTATACAACTTATATATGTCATTTGGAAGATTATAGGTTGTTGATAGTATTTTAGATTTGGGGTGTGTGTGTGTGTGTGTGTGTGTGTGTGTTGAGGACTTACCATCAGATGGACTCTCCATAAAAATTTAAGCACACAATGTAGTATTGTTGGCTACAGCATAACGTTAGAAATCAGATCTCTTGAATTTATTTGTTATGAAATTGTTAAATAGTAACTCTTTATCTCCTCCTCTCCTAGCCCCTCTATGTGTTTAACTATTGTAGAAATTGCATAGATGCTGAATTGTGCCATGCCAGTCTTTTTGTCTTAATGTAATGTCCTGTAAGTTCAACCATGTTGTCCCAGGTGGCCAAGTTCCCCTGTTTTCTTCAAATTTAAGATTTACGTACATCACTTTTTTCTTGTCTGTCTGTCCACTGGTCCCTCACAACAGTGCTAAGAATACACGGCATGGAAAGGACCATTTCTTCAACAAATAGCATTGGGAAAACCAGATACACACATGCAAAAGAATAAAATTGAACCTTTACAACATAAAATTGATTGGGAAAAAAATAAAAACTTAAATGGAAGAACTGAAACTCCATTTAAGGAAGCAAAAGTCCAGGAAGAAAACATAGGGGAAGAAATTCATGATGTAGGTTCAGGCAAGAATTTCTTAGGTGTGCTACCAAAAGCCCAAGGGGGAGGGGGAAAAGCAAAGGGACAACTATGTCAAAATAAATAATGTGTGTGCAGAAAAGGAAACGATCAATATCGTGAAATTGCACCCTATGAAATGGGACAGAAAATCTGCCACTGAGAACATTTGCTACTATTTCTGCCACATGCTGGGCCCAGAAGCGCGGGCTAAGTGGTCACAGACTGAGACCATTGAGCCAGTATAAACCTCTCCTCTTTTAAGTGCCTGGTAAAGCCCGGGTACTGTCCCACAGCAGCAACGGGCTGGCTAACACAGGAATCTGATATTCAAAATGTAAGGAAGATCAACCACTCAGTAGCAAAAACAAATAATCCAATCCAAAAAATAGGCAAAAGATTTGAATAGGAATATCTCCAGGTAAGTCATACAAATGGCCAATAGGTTTCTAAAAGATTGCTAACATTATTAATAATGAACAAAATGTGAACCAAAGCCCTAAGAAGGTATCATTTTATACAGGTTAAGATAAATGTTATTTAAAAAGAGACGTGTGTTGTCAAGAATGTGGGTAGATGGGACTTCTTCTATGCTCTGGGGAGAATATAAAGTAGTGCAGCCACCACAGAAAACAATAAATTAAAAACAGAACTATCTAGGATCCAACAGTCCCACTACTGAGCACATATCTAAAAGAGTTGAGACCAGAGTCTGTGTGTGTGTGTGTGTGTGTGTGTGTGTGTGTGTTACTGGGAATCAAACTTGGGACCTTGTACTTCCCAGGCAGGCACTGTGCCAGTGAGCTATGTCCCTGGCCCCTGAGACCAGAGTCTTGGAAAGATGCCTGCACTTCTGTGTTCGTCTCAGTATTGTTCACAGTAACTAAGATGTAGAAGCAACTCAAATACACAAGAGTTTATTTATCATATACAGAAGAGTTTATTTCTAGACATTCTACACTCTACTCTCTTCTGTTGGTCAAGATATTTGTTTTTAGAGTAGTTATATGTGACTTTATTTCTGCAATTGTTCCCCACCCCCCCCCCCCATGGCTAGCTCAGTGCACCCTGGGGGTGGGGCTGGCGCTGTATATTGTGCTGGGGACTGAACCACCATCCCGGTGCTTGCCTAAGCTTGCCTAAGCAGTTGCTTTAGACTGCTGAGCTGTCTCACTGGCCCATATTTCGGCAGTTTTGTAGTATGTTTTTAAATCAGGAAGTGATTTTTCCAGCTTTGTTCTGCTCAAGATTACTTTGGCTACTTGGGGTCTTTTGTGCACACGTCTACACATATTTTGGGCTTTCTTTCTATTTCTGAAAGTAAAGTCATTGTAATATGGACTGCTTTGAATTTGTAAATCACTGCAGGTACTATGGATATTAAGTTTGTAGGTATATTTTTGTCATTGTCATGAGATTTACATAACACATGTTAAAATTATTACAGTCTATGTTAGGCTGATAACAGCTTAATCTCAAACCACTATACTTTTTTCTTCCCCAACCAAAATTTTATGTCATAATATAAATAATTTTATATTTTTACCTATTAGCAATAATACACAATTTCAGACTTATAGTTATACTTAGTACTTTTAACTTTTCCAGTAGGATAAGAAGTGAGATATCAGTATTACATGATTGTGATATGTTCTATTTGTGTATAAGTACATTAACCAACTAATTCTATGTTGAATATGCTTTATGGTATTATTTAGCCTTCTTTCATTATAACTTTAAAACTCCTTTTAGTCTTTAAAAGTCAGGCTCAGGGATGATAACACCTCTACTAGTATTTGTCTTGGAAGTCTTCTCTCTTCTTCATATTTGAAGGGCAGTTTTGCTTGGTATAAAATTCTTGGCTGACAGTTCTTTGTCCTTCCTGAATTTTTAATATACCTTCCCACCTCCTCATGACCTGCTGACTTTCTATTGAGAAATTTAATAAAGAGGTCATAGAAT
>NW_004524610.1:14347082-14350655 GCF_000260255.1 Octodon degus
TAATGTATTTGGTTGTTGCAGGGTCTCATTATACAGCTCAGACTTATGGTGATCCTCCTGCTTTCAGCCTCCCCAGTGTTGGGATTACAGTTGTGTACCACCATGCCCAGACTCTGGTTGGCTCAGCCTGCCCTAGAGGCAGGGCTGGCACAGTATGTGGTGCCGAGGATCAAACTGTAGTCCCTGAAATTGCCTAAGCAGACACTTTAGTCCTCTAAGTTATCTCACCAGTCCCTGATTTTCTCTTTTTGCTTTCAAACTTCTCTTTGTCTTTGACTTTTGCCAATCTAATTATAACATGTCTTAGTGTATACTTCTGCAGGGGATTTTTAGAACTCACTCACTAATCTGGACATTCATTTCCCTCCATAAATTTGGGGAGTTTTCAGTCATTATTTCTTTAAGCTTTTGAGCTTTTTGCCTTCTGAGCATCAATAATATGTATTGTTTTCAGTCAGTGGTATTTCATGAGTTCTTTAAGGCCTTTTAAACTTTTTCATTTTTTTCTCTAGATGACTTCTATTTTTCTGTCCCTGATTTTTTTCTTTGGCTTGAAAAACAATCTACTCCTGAATCCTGTGATGAAGTTTTCAATGCAGCTATTTTCTTCTTCAGCTCCAAAATTCCAGTCTAGTTCTTTTTTATAGTTCCTATGTTTTCATTGTTATTTTAACCTTGTTAATGTCATGTTTCCCTGATTTTATGCGTATTTGTGCTGTCTTATGACTCAGTGAGCTTCTCTAAGATTATTTTGAATTATTTTTCATGCAAGTAAGTCATAGATTTTTTTTTTTTTTTACTTTTTTTCAGGTTACTTATTTAGCTTATTTTGGCCTAGAGTATGTCTTATGCCACCTCCATCTTTGTTTCTCCATTTGTTTGTTTAGCTCACAGTTTTTGGAGGTTTCAGTCCATATTCTACTGGCTCCAAAGCAGGGTGATGTGGCACAGGGGCAGCTGTTCGAGACAGCAGAAGACAGAAAAAGCAGCAAGAGCAAAAAAGGTCAGAAACCTTCTTTTCCTCCCTTATATAGTAAGCTGGCTACCACACAAGGTGCAAATGGGGATACAAAGGGTTGGAACCAACACAAGTTAGGATCAAAGGGTTCAGATAAACTCTAACAGAAAACACATTAAGTCTTGTAGTTCCATGTCCAGTATCTGAAGCAATCTATGTACAATTGGGACCTCCAAAGGGCTGGTGTGGTTCTACCCCTGTGGCACCTCCAGGGATAGTAACTCCCATGGCTTCTCTCCCCAGCCCATTTTGCTCCCTCCTTGCAGCTTTCCTTAGATTATCCACATATCTGACTTTTCCAAACTTCTGAAGTCTCTACTGCACTTTTGGCTTCACCCTCACAGCTTCACACACTGCCCTCTCAGGGGCAGGCTCACTCTCTGGGGCTTTCTGAAATCAAAGTGGAAGCCTTCTTAACCCCACAACTCTTGCATTCTGTATGCACTTAAAACCATCACCCCATGAATGATATCATGAATGATCCCAAGGTCTGCTGCCAGCTGGAGCAATAGACAGGCTTTCTTCTCTTGACTGTAGGGGGTGAGTACCTGGATCACTGGGCATTCTGAATCCAATTCTGCCGACCAAATTTTGTATGCTGCTGCCATTCTGGAACATGATACTCCACATCCTTATCCTCAAGGCAAAGTCTCCTACTTTTGCAGTTTTGAAGCTGCACATGGTGGAGACTTGCTTCTTGTTAAGGCCTCAGGCCATGCCATCACTTTTATTCACCTGTTCCTTCTCAGTAACCAAGATCTCCTCAGGGGCTGGGGAGTAGAACAAGTGCTTGCCTGGCAAGCACAAGGTCGTGAGCTCAATCCCCAGTATTGAAAAAAAATCTCCTCAGCTCTGTCTTAATAGTCCACAGCTTTACTGGAGCTTCCTTTCAGTCCAAACTCACATTTTAAATCATCCTACTTGGCTCTTTGCTCTTGATTCTCAACATAGATCTAACTGAAAGCCACCAACACCAACCATGCCACATCCTCAACATTAGACTGCCTTGAAATTTCTTCTTCCAGATTTATTAGTCTTCCATCCTTTATCTTAGGCAAAGTCTCTGGACACAAGTAAAATGCAGACAAACTTTCTGCCAAGGCATAATGCGCATCATCTGGAGTCCAGCAACCAATGTAGTTCTTTCCAGAAGAAACCTCCCAAGCCTTCTTTTTACCAATTTTCTAGTCTTCTGAGCTCTGACCAGAGTCTTCTGTACAGAACACACTAAGGTGTTCCAGTGCTACTCTTTCAGGGCATCTCCAAACCTTTCCAAATTCTTCCCACAAGCCATTCCCAAGGTTTCTTGAACCACATGGTCAGGTACAATCACAATGACCCCACTTCTCTGGTACCAAATTCTGTGTTAGCTGATTTTCCCTTGCTGCTGAGACAAAATACTTGATGTCCAAAGTTAATACAGGAAAGGCTTATTTAACTCACAGTGTGTGGAGGTTTCAGTCCATAATCAGCTGGCTTCAAGGCAGGGTGACACGGCACAAGGACAACTGCTCAAGGCAGCAGAAGACAGCAAGAACAACAGGAGCAAAGGGTGGAGAAGAACAGGCCTTTTTTCCTTCCTTATATAGTAAGCCTGCTGCTCCCCAACCCCCAGGGTGAGTGTAACACTCACACCATTCTCCTGCCCTCCTCTTGCATAGAATGAGAATGTTTACAAAGTGGGAGTCCTGGCCTCCTGCTGAGTTAAAATTATAAGCTTCTCAAATGGACACAGTGTATCAAACATTACAGCAGCTTTCTTTCTGTATGAAGGTGAACAAAAATTTAATTGGAACAATTAATAAAAAATGAAGAAGGTAACTATATATGGAATGTACTGATTATACAAAGAAATAGGTGCCTGACGTATATTTAATAAGCTTCATTAAGGTTTCACAGAAGCACAGGAAAGACAATATTCTTCTGTTGTTTTTTTTTTCTAACAGGAAGAGGAAATACCATGTTATAAGTATGAGTTGGAAGAAAAAAATTTAAGCTACTCTTGCATTTAAAGTTATCAGTAAAATTACTCTGTACGTTAACATTTAAAGTGCACAATAATAGGTCAACACCTGCCACAGGATAGACACATTTGCCAGTTTCTCCCGTTAGGTCCAACCCCATGCCTTAAATGTTATATGTAAAACAAAAGATTCTGAAAACTGCAGAGAAGAAAGAGTGTTACAAAGGGTTTTCCTGACACTAGAAGCGATACAGCGGCAAATTCCTCAGTCTTCCTTTTTATTTCATGTATCACAGAGTAGAATCTAAAGAATCAGGAACCCCAGAAAGACTTATAAATGTGGACACAGTAGCCACAACAAAAGCTTGCTTTCCCTAGACAAAGAATGAAGAGAGGAGCAGTCATGGTGTCTTAGTCTATTTTAGAAAATCAAAAATTTAATGGAAAGAATAATTATACATGTAGTCAAATATAGCATGATGTTTTGATATATGCATACAATATCTTTGTTTTGTATTGCTCTCACAGAATACATCAGACTGGTATACTGTTTATACATTAATAAATAGCAGAGATTTATCTGGCTTCAGTA
>NW_004524610.1:14358055-14359552 GCF_000260255.1 Octodon degus
TGCAAAGCAAGACCCTGTATCAAATAAATAATAATAATAATAATAATAATAATAATAATGCAGACTTAGAAAAGAAACAGCCTGAGAAGATGAGTAATGGTTTATCAGGCAAGGAAGGAAAGGACCTTCGTTATATGAGAAAGGGCTCAGCAAGGGAAGAGAGGGTGAGTACTGGGCTTAGTGGCAGGTGAGAAGGGTCCTAGGCTGTGTGCTGAGAAGCGCAGTTACCATAGTGGGTTTCGTCATGAAGGTAAAGATCAGTGTAATATGAGGTTCTATCACAGAAACTTTCAAAGACAGGGATGAAGTTTGGCATGATCAGATTTATTTTTCTGAGAGATAATTCTGATCCTTCATTACGTAAGAGTAAGATAAGGGACACCTGCTGTGATGTTGGCTGGAGGAATCAAATGGTGTATGTGAATGGAAGTGGCCAGTAAGTTGAAAGCTGAGGTACAGCTGTGAAATAGTTTCAATGCTGTTTCGTGGTAAAATCAGATGCTGAGGCATTTGTGACAATGAATATTGAACAGAGAGCATTCTTACGAACATCCACAGAAGACTGAGGTTTAATCCGGAAAATATTTCCACCAGATTTTCCAGGTATGTGACAAAAAATACCTCATTGTGGTCCCTACCAAAATTAAAATTGCCATAATTTCACATAAATGGTCTATAGTTTGTTTTCAACCTGGGTCCTTCAAAGCAACAGTGTAGAAATGATTTCTGCATTCACTATGAAACCCTAACTCAATGTTTTCCCCCATAAGTAGTGTATTTACAATTAATGTCAAGGAAGTAAGCGAGGATGTGTGTGAGAATTTATATATTAGTCTGTTTGAGTGTTATTTGTAATAAAAATAAGAAATGACTTCAATGTCTCTCAGTGGCAGTTCTATTAAATAAATCACTGTGCTCCTGGGATATTTTGCAGTTGTTAATAGTCATGATTTCAAGGAGTATTTTATGAATTTGAAAAGTGTTTACTGTATTAAATAAAAAATTGTGGAGCATCAATTTGTCCTCAAGTTTGGAAACTGAAACAAATATATAGCAGTTCTCCTACCCAAAAGAATAAAAAGAATAGATCATATTGTTATTTTTTTCTCTACACAAAATTATTAAACAAGTTTTTATCTACTTAGTATTTTCTGAACTTTAAAATAGTTAATGTTACAGATACTATCATCAGGAAAAAATATATTTTAAAAGAATTATATAAAATAATCTTTTGTGAAAAAATTCTTCGGCTTATATACTTTTGATGGGAGTCTGTCTCTCTCTCGTACACACACAATAAGAACATAAAAAGTAGGGCCAAAAATGCCTCTTGCACTCCCAGCTCTCCCAGAGCAGGCCCAAGGGACACCACTGAAGAAGAAACCAAATACCAGATAGCCGAGCTGCACAAAATGATTTTTAAAAAAAGTAAGTGAAGAAACTTGCTGAGCTCAGAGGAGACCTAGTCCAAAAGGCACAGGAGCTCAAACAAGCTGA
>NW_004524610.1:14360407-14361754 GCF_000260255.1 Octodon degus
ACAGAAAAAATGCAATAGCAAAAACAAGTCTATAACTTTCAGCAATAGCACTTAAATGACTGGCCTGAGTACCCCGATTAAAAGACACAGACTGGCAAGCTGAAAAGAAAAAAATCCAAATATCTGCTGCATTCAAAAGACTCATGCAAAAAGAAATTCAACAATTAAAAGTAAACAATGTTTTCATCCACTAGGAAAAGCAATATTTTGTACACCAGGACTCTGAAACCAAGTAAGAACTTTTACTTTCAAAGTTAACTTAAAAAAGGCAAATAAGGTAACTGCATATTGGTAAAGGGAACAATCCAACAGGAAGAGACAACAGTTATGAACATATATGTACCAAATACACACTTAAGTTTATCAAACAAACACTTTTGGACACAAAAGGTCAAATAAACACCAACAAAGTCACACTGGGTGAACTCAATACCACACTTTCACAAATAGATCCACTGAACCAAGAAATACCAGAGCCGAACCACACCATTTGAACAATAGACTGACTAGATATATAGAGTTTTACCCTACTGCCACAGTGTACATATTATTCTAGCAACACATATAACTTTCTCCAAGATAGACCACATACTATCTTATAACCCCTACTTAAATAAACACAAAGACTCAAAATCATCCCATGCATACTACCATACTGTAGCACACTAAATTTACAAAGCGATTGCAAAGGAAGCCACAGAAATTTTATAAACTTCTGGACTTTAAGTAACACACTTCTGAACACTAAGTGAGTCACAGAAGAAATCAAGAAATGAATTAAACAACTCCTAAAATCAAATAATAATGCGAGTGCAACACACCAGAAGCCTACGGGACACGATGGAAGCAGTCCTAGAGGGTAAGTTTATTGCTCTGAATGCTCACATTAGAAAAAGAGAGTGAGCTCAAATAAATAACCTGATGTGGCACCTCAAGACATTAGAAAAACAAGAATCACCCAAATCCAACCTAGTATGCGGAGGGAAATCATAAGTATCAGAGCAGAAATGAATGAAATTCAGACTAAAAAAAGAAAGAAAGAAAAGAAAACCCAAGGAATCAATGGGTTTTTGAGAGAAAAAGTAAAACAGACAAATCTTTAGCCAAAGTTATCAAGAGATGGAAAGATCCACATCCGTGAAATTAGAAATGAAAACCCAACAGACATTGCCAAAATCCAGAAGTTCATTAGTAATTACTATTAAAAACTGTACTCAAAGAAATTCGAGAATCTTAAAGAAATTGATAGATTCCTAGACACAGGAACTACTAACATTGAACCAAGAAGACAAAAAATCTGAACAATCACAAAATAGGCAATGAAATTGAGACAGAAGTTAAAAATAA
>NW_004524610.1:14362629-14381994 GCF_000260255.1 Octodon degus
ATATATATGTTTAATGCAGTCTCAATCAAAATACCAAGAGTATTCTCCCATAGGATTAGAGAAAAACAAACCTAGAATTCATCTGAAACCATAAGAGACCAAGAACAGGAAAAACAGTCCTAGGCAACAGAAGCAAAACAGGAGGCAATAAAATCTCAGATTTTAAATTGTATTACAGAGCTACAGTGATTAAAAACAACATAGTACTGACACAAAACAGATATATAGATATATGGAACAGAAGAGAAGATGCAGAAACAACCAAAGACATATTCAGCTACCTGATCTTTGACAAAAGGACCAGAACCACATGCAGGAAACCGCTTTAGCAACTGGTGCTGGGCAAACTGCCTATCACGATGCAGAAGAATGAATCCAGACCCGTATCTTGCATCAAGTACTATACTAAATTCAGAATGATTGCTTATGCAGCTGAGCATAAGCAATATCCCCAGCCTCAAAGATATAGATATTAAAACAGAAACACAACCTGCTGGAAGATAAAATAGACAAAATCCTTGAAGTCATAGGTATAGACAAGGGCATTGTGAACAGAACCCCAGTTGCACAAGAAATAGCATCAGGACTCAATAAATAGGGTAATATCAAAGTATTTTTTTTCTTCACAACAAAGGAAGCAACCAAAAACCTACAGGATGCAGAGACAACCTACAGAATGGTAAAAAATTTTTGCCAGTTACACCTCAAATAGAGGACTAATGTCTAGAATATATAAAGAACTAAAAAATTATTTCCCCCAAATGAAAGACTCAGTCATAAAATGGGAAACTGAAATGATAGACAATGTTCAGAAGAAGTACAAATAACCAGAAAGTAAATGAGAAAATCATTCACCCTGTCTGGCCATTAGAGAAATGCAAACAGAGCAATGCTGCGTTTCCATCCTCCCCCAGAGAGAAGGTCATCAGTCGCCCTTGTAGGTCTCTTCCGAAAGCCTTCGTGACGTCGTGTAGCAGCAACTCATGCATACAGGTTTACCACACCACAACTCTTAATGGCTCAATTGGAAGCAGCCTATTTGACTACCAAGAGATGAATGGATAAGAAAACATAATGTTCTTTTTTTTTTTTTTTTTTTTTTTTGAGACAAGGTTTCACTATGCAGTTTAGGCTGACCTTAAACTCACTATGGAGCCCAAGCTGGCCTTAAACTCACAGCGATCCTCCTGTCTCACACTCCCGAGTGCTGGGACTACAGGTGTACCCCACTATGCCCGGCTAAAAATGTGATTTTTGTACACAATGGAGTACTATTTGGCTACAAAGAACACATTTGAGTCATCTGTAGATAACTGGGTACATCTTGTAACTATAATGTTAAGTGAAATAAATCAGACACACAAGCCTAAATGTTATGGTTTCTCTTACATGAAAAGCCCAAAATGTAAATGCAATAGCTAACCAATGACAAATCCAGCAAATCAAGACTTAGCTCAGTGAGAAAAAAGTTTTGAACTAAAGTGTTTAGACAAGATATCATGTCTGCATCTTGTAATATGAATAACTACTACAAAGACAACAATATGCAATGTATTAATTATTGTAACTGTCCTACTAACCTGTTTTGAAGCTGTCTCTTTACTTCTTTCTCACTAAAATTAATAAAAAACTAAAATAAAAAATAAACCTTCATTCCAGTAACAAAAAATAAGAATGAATTGGCAAAGCTGCAATACAGGAATCAGTGTGAAATTCATTATTCAGACAGAACAACAGGGAAAAAATTGTGACACCAAATTTTTACACCCAGCTATGTCACTGTGAAGTCAATGAACAGAAATCTGTAAACAAGCAAGAATTCATAGAGTAACTGCTATGAGATCATCTTGAAAAAATAATAAGACATTCAAGGAAATCAAGAAAACCAAAAATGAATCATTATTTTAAAAAATAATTCGGGAAAGCAGAACCTGTGGTGGAAAGACAGAAAAATTACAGATTCACTTAATTATAGATGTAAAACTAAGGCATCATAATTAAAGCATTATGGAGTTATAAAAAACAAAATATAAATGCCTTGAAGAATAAAATAAAAGATAGATAATAGAAAACGGAAATAGGTCTTTTGCAAGTGGGAAGGGAACTAAGTGATGGGGGTTTGGGGGAGAAACAAGAATTAAGATGTGTTATACACGGGTACCAACTCCTCACATTGAATATGATCACTATGAACCACTGACATATACTAATAGAGAACGTGCTGAGACACAAAAGAAATGCAAAATGTTATTTCTGAATATGAAGAGTTTGAGATTAGGACTAAGGCTCACAGTGATTTCATAAACTTGACAGTGATCTTTTGAGTGATACAGGACCTAAAAATGATACAGGAGAAATAAATGTAACTCCCAACCTGCTAGATGTTTGATATACTGAATTCTTGTTCCCTAAAGTTAAAGAATGAATTCTAAAGAACAACAGAGGAAAATTTATTGAGCAAAAGGAACACGGGATAGGAATGGGGAATAAAGAAAACTCCCAAGGGGCAAAAGGGGCCCAACATGTGTGGCCAATGAGTCTACTTCTCAAAGCAAGTTTTATACAGCAAAATCATGAGGTGGGTACATTATGGGACCAAATGATGATCAAGCAGTAAGATTACAAGTAGGCATCTAGGTAATATTGATCCAACGGGGAAGCAGGTCATGTGGCAACTGTGCACAGATGACACCATTAACCTTGATCAATAGTGTTAGTCTTAGTAGGTGGGAGAGCTTAGGCAGCCCTCAGTGAGATCATGGTTTATTTATATGAGAAATCTCAAAAGGGTGGTACCAATCCTCTCAGGCTTCCATTTATCCCTCTGGGAAGTGTGTAAAGCTGGCCCTTGTGACCTTTATCCTCTCTGGGTCTTCTTTGGATCCTCCAGCCACAGTTCTGATGCATCTTAATCTTCCTCACTGACTCCCTTAAGGGCCTATTTCTAACGACCTATGATATTTCTACCTAACCGAGCTGTCTAGCATAACCCTACCATTTTTGATAGATGGAAAAAAATGAAGTCAATGAGAATAAGTAATTTTTCCCATACAGCACAAATAGAAGAAGGGAGGCCGGGAGATGGCTCAGTGGAATAAGCGCTCCCCTGGCAAGCACAAGGGCCTGAGTTCAATCCCCAGTTCCACAAAATAAATAAATAAATAAATAAATAAATAAATAAATAAATAAATATAGAGGAAGGACCAAAGTATCCCAGCTGCACTGAAACTCTAAAACTGTAAGATAATCCCAAAAATCCAAAAGGAAATCAAGATCAGCCTTCGTTGAAAGCTGAAGAAAGAAAAGAGGATGAGGCTTCTTAACAATGATTCTATGAGCTTTGCCTCTTTTTCAGAGGACAATGGGTCTGTCCAGCCCTGAAACCATGGACTTAATCCTCAGTTATACAGTACCATTGAGCAAAGCGACATCTGTAATAGTAAACAGAAGTGTACATGGTCATCATTTTCACAGAGGCAAAGATCAAATTTTCTATTGAGCTGTGAATTAGGGTGCTTTCAGTTGCAAGTGACAGAAACATATGCCACAACAAAATAAGTTAATTAAAAATAGGGCAAGAACTTATTGATGCATAACTGAGCTGTGACCTTTAAGAATGGTGAGTCCGAGGAGCTCGACTGACATCAGCGCTCTGCCTCAGTTTTCTGTCTGTTTAGCCTCGCTTTGGGGCAAGGATCCGCAGACATCAAAGCTCATGCGCCACTGCTTAGGAACTCCCTGGAGGTTTCCCTGCAAAGCTCTACAGAAAAGTCTCTGGGGAGACCCTTATTTCTTTCCTTTTTTGTGTGTGATATGTATATGTAAAGAATCCTTATTATTTAGCAATAAAAAGAAGGAATACACTAATACATACTCCAACATGGATGAGTCTTGGAACTATCATTCCACTTCTATGAAAAATCTAACGTAGGCAAAGTAAGTGCAGTCAGATGAAAGAACAGAGGGAACTACAGTCCAAGTGGGAAAGGAATTGGGGAGTCGTTTGCTTAAAGAGTTTCTGTTTGGGATGGTGTACAAATTTTAGAAACAGTCATGATGGTTTTATAACATCTTGGATTTAATTAATGCCACTGCCCTGTCTACTTACATGTGGTCAAAGTCACCTATTTTATGCTGTGCCTATTTTTTCCCTAGATAAGATTTCCCCTAATATTATTTCTCAGTCTGCCCCAGACTGCTATGGATGACATCACAGAACTTTCCAGCTCAACCTCTGCAAGTTTCCACAGATGTAGGATACAAACAATAATTCCAGCCCTACTTTTCTCATCTTTGGTGTCAGAATAGGAAATGTGATAGGACCTTCTAAACTGCAAAGGGCTGAAGTCAGATATCATTATTGTACCAGAGATTTAAACAGAAGCCCTTGTTAAGTTGGTCTTAAGTGCTGTGCAATAAAATACTTGTTTCTTCATGTCTAATATTCCAGAGACAAATTTTAAGGGACACTACTCCATACAGTTTGTAACACACCACACACAACCTGACTGATGCGGCTCTCAGACTGGTTTTGGCTACAACTTTTCCACTTACTAATATACTTTCTCTTAGCATATCTTGTACATGTTTGTCACAAAGATTGATTCAGTCATGATCCCTATAAATGGCTCAAAAAGAAAGGAAAAAAAAACCCAACCTCGTGACTGCCAGCTCTTTTTCAGAGGGACTAAAGCGAGTTGGTACATGGCACAGGGTGCCAGGATGCACTGTGAGGGTGGACAAAGGAGCCATGGTACCCAGCTCTAGAGCTGGCTCCTAGGCCAGGGCCTACCACAGACACAGTCAGCTTCCAGAGAGGCTCCTCCAGCCTCTTCAGCTCTGCTGAACAGTGTGCTTCGGAAAGCCTCCCATGCTCACAGGGGACCTGGTGCTCCCCAGGCTACTGACCCCAAGGCAGTGGTGCTCACAGCAAAACACAGTCTTAGGCTGGGTTCCGTGAGCTCCAAATTCAACTATCAAAGTGCATTCTGAAAGGCGGGCCTGAGGCCAGTATCTTTACTTATTTCTTTCAGCAGCGGGGTTATATTGCACATTGCTGTCTTCAGTGTAGTTGCTCAAATTATCAGGTATGACCATGCAAAATTGGTCAAAATAAAAATTTTAAGCATTAACAGCTACCTTCAAAAATCCAATAGAGGGGCCAAAAAGATAGCTCAGAGGCATAAGCACCTACCTGGCAAGCACAAGGAACTGAGTTCAATACCTGCCCCACATGCCGTGCAGTCTAGGCCCTGGATCCCCAGGCGCGCTGTCTCGATGTTGGTGCCCACCGTGCAGCCCCAGAACCAGGCTTGGTGGTGGTGCGCACCAGTAGTCCCAGCACTTGGGAGCTTGAGCCAGGAAGATCTCTGTGAGTTCGAAACAAGCCTGGGGACTACAAAAATAAGCACAAGGCCAGACTGAACTGTGTAGTGAGACCCTGTCTCAAAAACAAAAACAAAAAAACTATTTCTAAAACTCCAATAGAAATTAGTAGTACAATAATTTTAGCCATTCTTTGTTCTCTCCTTTCCTTTACCCCAATTGTGTGTTTCTTTTGAGCAGTTTCTTTTCCTTTTCCCATGTCTACTGTGTGTCGTATTTGCCCATGAGGAAGTCATTGTTGGAAAGAGATTTGATTTTTTGGAGATTCAGCCTCTAAGTACTGGGAATGGATTCCCCATCATAAAGTGGGTCTAAGAATGGAAGAGAGGCTGGGGATGGGGTAGGAATCCTTTCAGCTGTCAAAGTCCTAAGTACTAACCATCAACAGAGATTAAAAAATAAAAAACAAAAACAAACAACCGGAGGGAAGGGCAGAAAAAGGGAACTGCCATCACAGTTTCCAGAGGAGGAGGAGGAGGACACATGCTAAGGAACTATAACATTCTGTTAACAGAAGACTAAATAAAGCCCAGTTATCAAGTAAATTTCCTTTGAGGTAAACTCACACTCTTCTCGCAGAGGCTAATTTGTATGGCATTTGCTTTCACAGGTAATAGCAGTGACGGGAACAACCCAACTGCACGCTGCTAGACATGAAATAATCTTCCTTTGAAAAGACTAAAGTCTATGAGGCAAAATCGTAATCACAACATCTCTTCAGATGATGACTACTGCTGCTAACCGCTCACACATAGTTAATGGAAATTTAAATTGTGCAGCATAAGTTTTGAAACAAAGGACCTCCCCCAATTAAGAAAAACATTCTTCAGCACCATCCTACTCTGAGAAAGCCTTCCTTGTCTCCCACGTGGTAGGTACGGAATCTATCAGAAACCTAATTCTCCCTGACATTTGCACCATACTTTCATGTTGTCGTAGATTAACTCTATTGATCTTTCTAACCTTCCCTGCAGGCCTTACTGTAATCAATTGCATTTTTATGGATAATAAAATGAGGTCTGAGGCAGTCACATGGTGTCACTGGTGTGTGAATTCTGCCTCCACCATCCAGGAGATGCTGTCATTCACAGGGACAGAACACCGGACTCTCTCCTACACTGTCTTCTTGCTACCTGCTCGGGTGGGGCAGTTTCTGAGCCTTGGTGTTGTAGCCATTTGGGGCTGGATAACACTCCATCCAGGGAGCTGGGCCATGCATGGCCCTCCTGACGTTCACTCGTTAGATGCCAGGAGCAGCAATTAAAAGGGCCCCAACTCTGCTAAATGTCTCCTCATAGCATGGGGACAAAAATCACTCCGGTTGAAATCACTGACTAACAGGAACATGCAGATCTTTATGGCCTACATATAACGTGCCTCAACAAAGTACTAGATATTCTTTATATAAGAATAATTTTAGATAATAGTATCCCTTTAATAGTTTTCAACTATCACAAAATCTTGGCTTGTGGGTATAATTCATCCTAGAAACACACTTGTAATTCAAAACACATGTAAGTCAAAATGAACTTCCCCAGAAAAGATAATGGAAACTCAGGTGATTTGTTCTACAACTTAAAATATTCATGTGAAGTGGTGATAATACTGTAATAGAATACAGGGGCCTGGGAGATAGCCCAGTAGAATAAATGCCTACCTAGGAGGCGCAAGGTCCTGAGTTCAATCCCTGGTACAAAAAAAAAAAAGAAAGAATGAAAAAAGAAAAATAAACAAATTAACCTGCACTTGTCTTTAAAAACTTCACAGCTTGCGTGAGGGACACAAGAGAGGAAGATTTCACTATTGCTACCGGAGTCACTGCCATTTCTTGGCTCAGTGGAATCTTCTTACATGCAAGTTAAGCAAGAAGCCTACGCAGTGACACTTGCTTTTGCCTCTTTTTGGGGATTTACATAAATGTAACATTGTGTTGTTGTTAAGCAGATTCGTTGCTCACAGTGATGCAGGCTTATTTGGGTGTGTTTCTCTACAAAATTTTGTGCTGTTTCCCACATTTTATACATCTCCTTATTCTCATTTGAGGTGAGGGATTCTTTCACCTTTTTTTCCTCCTCCTCTTTTAGGAATTAATTGCTCACAATCTTGGAGAGAGAAAGAGAGATAAAGCCTGGAGAAGTAGCTCACCAGACTAAGCACCTGCTTTGGCAAACGCAGGGACCAGGGTTTGATTTCTGGTCCCTCATGCTATGCTGGGCCCTCCCCCGAGGTGCTCTGAGCCAGCAACCGAGTCCAGGGGTGGTGGTGCACGCCTGTAATCCTAGCACTGGGGAGGCTGAAAACAGGAGGATCACTAAGAGTCTGAGCTACATGGTGAGACCCTGTACCAAATCCATAAATGAAAGGAAAGAGAGAGAGAGAGAGAGAGAGAGAGAGAGAGAGAGAGAGAGAGAGACAGACAGACAGAGAGAGAGAGACAGATAGACAGAGAGACAGACAGACAGACAGACAGACAGACAGACAGAAAGATAACAAAAGTGAAGAGCAAGACTAAGAGAGAGAGAAAAAGTAATCGTTGGCTTGTTTCTGATCATGTTATCATAAAAAGCTCCATTATTTAGAAAAATTATAGACAGACGACAGCATAGGCCCTCAGGGGAGTCAGTGAAGAAGAGACCATTATCAAGTTCACGAAATCACTCCGAGTCTTGTCCTAATCTCAAACTCTTCAATGTAGCAATATCCTACATTCCTTTTGTGTCCTCAGTACACTCTTTCTTAGTATAAGTTTATGATTCTTAGTGATCATATCCACGGTGAGGAGTTGGGGAACATAAACTTGTGTCACACATCTAACAGGTTGGAAGTTACACTTATGTCACCTATGTCACTTGGAAGTGCTGTCTAACTTGAAGCTCCAACTGAGACCATTGGAAGGAGATAAAGTTTGTTTTGTTTCATGGGTTCTGCACAGTGACTCCACACGCTTCCCTCCTCCTGGGACTGATTCTCATTGGTTATGTGTGTAGGGAAGGGAAGTCATCTTTGTAATGTGTAAGTTGTGGTTGCTGAATGATGGATACAGGTTTTTAACTTTTGAGTTCTGTAAGTATGTTGTAGATTTAAGAACAGAAGTTTCAGAGCGGATTTTGAGTAATTCTTAGCCTTATCTTGCTGCTAAGAAGACAGCCTAGGTGATTAGGTAGACAGCACAGATGTCTTGGGGACTTCTTTGCCCTAGGGCCCAGGCAGGATTTTACCAAGCCATTCCTAGCCTCTATCTCTGGAGGGGATCTCTTTTGAAGGCTGTTCCAGCCACTTCTGACTTTCCCTTTGATAATTTCCTCACCCTTTCAAAAATTAGAGAGCAGTTACTCAGATCTCTTGATTAGAGCTTTAATTTTCTAGCAATGCTTCCTTCTCTAACATAACTGTTGTGGCTTGAATCCATTGTAGCTTGTACTTTTGGAAACACATGCTGGAGGTAAGACTGCATTTGCAGAGAAGTTGGAGGCTTGTGTAGGTGACCTGACCTGCCTTCTTGTTGCTCTCCAGGTGGCAGCCATCTGCTCTGGAGCAGGTCACCTCAGGGAATTCCCCGGAGGGCATGTAGAAACCAAGTAGGGATGAAAAAGAATGCCTATTTTCCCTTTTTTGGGGAAACTCAAGGTCAAATTCACTTACTCCTTTAAAATGTATTCTTAAGCTGTAGAATTGTTTGACCCTCATGTATTGAGAAAAAAAAAAAAAAACAACAGTTTAATATTTTTTCTGCATCTATCATGAATGTCTAACCCCTGAAGGCAAAATGGAATGTAAAGAGAAGTACTGATTATGAGCCTATTGTGCAGCTAGAATGGTGCTGTAAGAGAGAAGAGAAATGGTCAGAACTGTCTTCTCTTCAGACTTTCTTTGTATTAAGAGACAATGCTTACTTTTATTCAGAACATAAGAGTAAGGCACAGGAAAACCAGACACTTCTGGCCTTAAGGCACAGTTGGATACATCCCCTATTACTGAGCCTGAGGTTCCTCTCCTTTGCCCTTTGGAACCTAACAATGCACTTTCCAAGGCAATCATCATTAAACCCTCAACCCTTCTTACTGAACTTGAGGTTCCACTCACTTGCTCTCAGTGGACCCCAACAGATCACACAAGATCTGGATGAGTTTTCAGATGACTCTAATTAAGTACCTTGAGGTCTTTAAGGGGCTTACGCGGACTTATTGATTAGACTGGAAAGATGTAATGTTGTCTTTAAATCAATCATTGACTTCTAGTGAGAGACAAACAAGACTAAAAACTGCTTTATGTTTGGAGGTGAATTCCATATTGTTAATTTTAGAAGGCAGAAGACAGCTAGCTAGGGAAATGCCGGGTTCTTTTGGATCCCAAGCAGTCCCTATACAAGATCCTCACTGACATACCAACTCCATGGGAGATTGGAATATGTATTCTTGAAGGTGCAAGAAGGACAAGAATTAAGCCCTTTAGTTATTTTAAATTGTCAACTATTAATCAGGAGGAAGATGAGGACTTGTCTCATATCTTTTATAAGAGGCATTGAGGTAGCATACATTTCTGAATGACAGGCTGTTCTTAAAGATCAGTTTATTACCCAGTCAGCTTCAGATATTAAGCAAAAGCTAAAAAACCTGGCTTTTGTTCCAGATAGGTCACTTGCTACATTAGCAAGAATTGCCCCCTCAGCATTTTATAACCCAGACCAGAGAAGGCCAAGGGGAGAAAACAAAGAGAGCAAGAGGCAATGGCTGCTTCTCTGTAAATTTATAAGGACTAGAACATAAGTCTGATTCTTGGGCTCCAAGAAGAATTCCATGACTAAACTTTCCTGCTATCACTGTGGAAATCTAGGTCACCTTATGAATGATTGTAAAAAGAACTGTCAGGAGGAGAGACCCCCTGAGCCTAGCCCTAATGGTAAAGGTGACCACTGGAAGTTAGAGTGACTTCTGAGGCAGAGGCCCCAGGGATCAAACCCATCTTACCAGCTGGTCCAGCAAGACTGAAGGGCCCTGGGGCACTCCTCCTTTTCCCTCTGAGTGGCCTATCATCTCCACAGGGGAGCCCTGGGCAATCATCATTATAGAGGGAAAAGAAAACAGCCTATTGCTGGACAAGGGTACATGTCTCTGGTCATTCTTTTCAATCCTGATCTTCCTTCCAACAATCATACTTTAGTTAAAGTACCTTAGATTAACAAATTAAAGCAATAGTGCCCATACACCCAGTGATGGCTATCCTGTACACTCTCCTTTCTCAGATCCTGGAAGATGCTGGTTATTTTTCAGTGCTAAACTCAAAAGACACCTTCTTTTGCATCCCTTACACACTGATTTTTCAGCTTCATTTTGCTTTTGAAAATCCTCACAACCACGCTTTCAGTTGACTTGGGCTGGCTTCCTTGGAGATTCAGATAGTCCTCATCTTTCAAAACAGTGTATTTCCGCAACTTAGCATGTTTTGAATGTTCCCAAATCACAATCTTGCAATATGTAGACAATACCTGCATATCAAATAAGTATTGTTGCATGCGTCCTCAGAAGAGCTCTCTGGTCAAGGTACCTGTGCTCTGCTAAATTTCTAGCAAAGGTTATAAGGTCTTTAAGTCTAAGGTACAATTTTGCATCCCTGAGGTAAAACACTTGGGCTTTCTCATATCTAAAGAGCCCAAAGACTTGGAAAAGAGAGAATTAAACCAATGCTTTCCCTTCCCTAACCCAAGACCCTAAAACAACAAAGGGGATTCCTAGGAATTATAGGTTTCTGTTGCCTTTGGGTAGCAAGGGTACAGTGAGATCACATGACCCAGCTATCAGCCTATAAAGAAGGCCCAAAAGGCAGATACCCATACTGTAACCTGGGGACTTGATTCTTCAGCTGCATACCAGCAGCTTAAACAAGTACTTCTTTTTTTTTTAATGCCATATTTAGTACATTTATTTATGTATTTATTTATTTATTTATCTTTATTAATGTTATTGAGAAAGAAATAGCAATCAGACAGTTTCAAAACAGGTCAGTAGGATGGTCACAATAATTAATACATTGCATATTGTTGTCTTCATAGTGGTTATTCATAGTACAAGATGCAGATGTGATATCCTGTTCAAACACTATTAGCACAAATCTTTCTTCTCATTGAACGAAGAGAAAGTAGCTGTATATCTATCCTATTCTGTATATACACATACAAAATGGTCCTTCATTTGTATCCCCTTTTTTTTGTTTAGTTTTGTGAGAGATGGTTAGTCTATTGTCATTTAAATATTATAGGTGTGTGAATTTAACAAAATAATCCAACATGGTCCAGTAGTCCATAATAGTAATGTGTTATCCATAGGACTTGCAAAGTCAGAAGTGAAACAAGCATTTCTAAATGGCCTGGCACTGAGCCCACTGACAGGACACTGTTTCAGTCTGTATATTGATTCAAGGTCAGGCATAGCTTTGGGAGTGTTCATGCAGGATCAAGGACCTGATCAACAACCTGTAGGGTATCTGAGTCATGAATTAGACATTATAGCAAAGGGATGACCTGTGTGCCTGAAATCCATGGCTGCCACAATGTGGCAGGACTTCTTTCTTCCAAAGGAAGCCTATGGCTATTAAACAACTGACTTCTTAAATGCAAGGATGAGCCATTCAAATAAAGGCATGTTCCTATTTAAACCGTGCTACCTCTCTATGAGAGAAGAATGCACTGTGACGGGGAGACATGACTTCAGACAAATAATTCTCCATTCAAAGAAAGACCCTGACTCTAATTTGACCACCTTTTCTGATAGCAATTCCTTCATGGAAAATGGAACGAGAAAGGCAAGGTATGTGGTAGTGATTCTATATCTGACATTTGAGTGTTTCCCACTTGCCCCCTGGGACTAGTTCCCAGCTAGCAGAACACGTAGCTCTGGCAAAGACTTTACATCTCAGTGAAGGACAGAAAGTCAGTGCTTATACAGATGATGGTTCTATGTGGTTGATCCCAACTATAAGACAACTTAATAGAAAGGTCCTCTTATTTTGGGAACAGAGAGATCACTCCTATTCTCATTGTCCTAACTCTAATAAATACTTGGGAGGCACCCCACTCTCCAAGTAGTGTATATACACCATAATTTTCTAGGTCAAAGGGTGACTTTCAATGGACTGTTTTAATGACCCTGGAATTATATAGGAAGCTTTAAATGGCACTCATTGGTCCTGCGGAATGACTTTGTGACCTTGTTTCTCCCTTGGATAGACAGAGAGATGCACACTGGAATTTGTGTGGTTACAAGGTAAGAGTGTCAAAAGTATCAATAAGCCTGTAAACTTACCCCATCTAGGACATCGATGGTCTAGAAGAGTGTTTCACTGCTGCGATCATTTGGTTCTTATCTTTATGCCTTCCCTAGGCAATAGAATCTGTACTCAATGGGCCTCAAATGACAGCTCAACTGGTCTCTCCTAATGAAGAAGTAAAATTCATGAGGCAAGCCATCCCCTAAAATCTGATGTCATTAGACAGCCTATCAACAGCACATGGAGGTACTTGTGCAATTGTAAATATTAGATGTTGTGTATTCATTCCTGATCCTTCTGCTAATATCTTGACCGGTGTTGAAGATATTAGACAACATGTTAATGACGTGTTGGGTTCTGAAATTCCATGAAATTTCTCTTTACCCTCTTTGTGGGAAGCTGTTACTGGCTCTTCCTGGTGGAAACATTTGTTAGTTGTATCCATAATAGTCACACTATCTTCTTATTTGGTCCATGCATACTTACCTGTTTCTTTGGCTTTGTCTCCTCCAACCTTAAAGCCATCCGCCTATCCAAGATGAGAACACCTGGTATCTATCAAGGGCCTTTACACAGACCCTTTGTGGAGTAACTCTGACTGCTAATCACAACTACAACCCCTTTCAGCCAAGAGTAACCAGACTAGTCTTCACCCTGCCCCGTCAAAGCATCTAGGGGTGTTTCTTCAGAGAGGGGCATATTATACACAGCTAAATCAGATAGAAATATCATAGGCAGTCAGACAAGGTTAGACCTTTCAGGGAATCAATGAAGAAGATGAGAACACATCAAACCTGGCTGGGGTGCAGCTAAAGAATATTAAATTCAAAATGACCAGATTTACATACTTCCCTAAGGGATAAATGGGGGCCTGAGATGATTGGTACCACCTTTTTGAGATTTCCATTTAAATAAACCAAGATGGCATCGAGGGTGGGCAAACCTCTTCCATCCACTAAGACTGAAACTAAGACTAAGACTACGGATTACTGACCAAGGTTAGTGATGTCATCCACGCACACTTGCTACATGACCTACTTCCCCATTAATCAATATAACCTAAATAGCTACACTTACACTCTTACTGCTTGATCATAGTTTTGATCCACAGGGTGCTCACCTTGTGATTTTGTTCTATAAACCTTCCTTTGAGAAATGGCTAGTTGGCAACCTATTCTGACCCTATTTATCTCCTAGGAGCTATTCCTAGCCCCATTCCTTTTCCTCCATAACTTTTCCTACTCCTAACCTTTGTTGTTCCTTAAAATTCATTCTTTTCCTTTTGGGTATTTTAAATTTTTATTCTTTTAATATAGGATATCACTATACAGTTCAGACTCAGAGTGATCCCTCCTGTCTCAGCCTCCCCAGGGCTGGGCTTACAGGTGTGTGCCACCATGCCTGGTTTTGGGGTGGGCATGATGTGCCTGGGGTTCCAGGGCTGGTATGGCATGTAACACCAAGATCGAATCCAGGTCCTTGCTCTTGCCAAGCAGGAGGTGAGACTCCCAAGCTATTAAATTCTGTCATTGGAGCCTTTCCATTGGAGCCTTTCCATGTATACATGAGTCATCTCTGCTTGTCTAATAAAAACTAAAGCACTAGCCTTTGCACCTAAAATTCATTCTTTAATTTCAGAGAGCATGAACTCGGTATATCGAGCATCTAGCAGGTTGGGAGTTACATTTATTTCCCCTGTATCATTTGGAGGTCCTATATCAACAGTACATTCAGCATCACATACTACTACCTTGCGAGACATTTCTTACTTATGAAGTTAAAATTATTAGAAGTACCTGGTCATCTTGCAGAACTCTCGCTGAACAAGTTACTCACAATCCAAGGTTTTACTGTACTTTGTAATTATATGACTTAAGCTGCCAATTAAAACAGTTACTGAAGTCTACTTTTAAAACAAAGTTTTTGACAATCATCTTGCCTGTGCCAGGGACCACCCAGTCCGATTACTCTGCTCCCCACCTTAGCTTGGCCCAAGTTCAGACAGATGGAAAAGGCTGAGCTGCTGTGTGGGGTGGGGAGAGACCTCTGGGGTTAGAGCCCGAGACTCTGGCAAAGTTCAATTTTGTTTCACTTTCTAAAGAATTCAATTAACTTTCAGAACAATTACTGTTGTAAGGAAAGACTTCTTTTTTTATTTTTATATTAATTTCATTGAGAAAGAAATAGCAATGAGACAGTTTCAAAACAGATTAGTAGGACAGTTGCAATAATTAATACATTGCATATTGTTGTCTTTGTAGTAGTTATTCATAGTACAAGATGCAGACATGATATCCTGTCCAAACATTACTAGTACAAATCTTTTCATTGTATTAAGAGAAAGTAGCTGTATATCTATCCTAACTATTTTGTATATGCATATATATATATATTTTTTTTTTTTTCACTACAAAGTGGTCCTTCATTTATATTCCCCTTTTTTGTTTACTTTTGCCAGAGATGGGTATTCCATTACCATTAAATATTGTAGGTACGTGAATTCAGCAAAGTAATCCAATATAGGACTTCTTTTTTTAAAACCCTAATTAACCTATAAAGTTCTAGTCTATCTGTTTATTTCAGTGTGCAGTGCAAGGCTTGTGCTTTAGTTTTCAGTAGACAAGCAGAGATGACTCCCGTGTGCACTGTGGGAAGGCTCCAGTGACAGAATCTAAATGGCCATTGTCTTCCGGCGCAGGTCTCACCCTAAGAGCTTGCAGGGACTCAGCCTGAGAGAAAATCCCTCCACCTCCTTTCAGCAGGGCATGTATGGGATGACATTTTCTGAACATAGTTTGATAGCCTTATTAGCAAAAGTTATATGACTCGAATGATTACAGCTTTATCCAGAAACATTAAATTGGAATTTATATGACATAAATGGTATCCACTTCCATTTTTTACTGTAGGGTAGATAACTCATACAGTTCTCCATTGTCAGAATTCATCTCTTTTTAGGGCTGGACAAATAGCTCAGCAGATTAAAGCACCTGCTTAGGGAGACGCAGGGGCCCGGAGTTCCATCCTGCCGCACCGGCCCCGCCCTCGGGGCGCGCTGAGATGACAATTGAGACTGGGCGTGGTGGCGCGAGCCTGTAATCCCAGCATTTGGGAGGTTACAGACAGGAGGATCACTACGAATCCAATCTATGCAGTGCGACCCTGTACACCCTGTCCTAAATATAAAAAAATTCACCTCTTTTTAAATATTATCTCTTAAATAAAACTTGCATTTGTGTTAAATAAGATAAAATATCTGTTATCTCAGATACTTACTTGTATATGTGGTAAGAAAATGTAAAACTGTATTTCATTAGCAATTTCAAAGTAAAAACCACATCGTTATTAACTATAGTCACCATGAAATTATTGGAATTATTACTCCTAATTGAAATTTTATATCCTTTTCCCAATAGCTGGCCTCCATACAATTCCCAGCCAAGGCGCTTTCAAAATGCAAGTGTGCTGTGTCATAAAAGAAGGTGGGAAATGTTGTGATAGTTTCTATTTTATTTTATTCTTTATTGGCACGTTTGCAATACATAGTGTTTATATTCATTTGGGTAGTTGACATAAAATATAACATACCTTGATAGTTTTTATTTCCTGTCTCCCCGATTCCCTTTCCATATTTCATAAGTTATCTTTATTTTATTGCTTATTTATGATTGAGTTACTCATATGAGAAAAGCTATGCAATAGTTGACTGTATCTGTCTGTGTCATTTAATATTAAGGTCTCAAGACAGACCTGTTTTCCTACAAATAACTCAAATTTATCCCTCTATTTGGATGAATGACGTTCTATGCATATTGATGGCATTTGTTTTATGTGGTAGCTATGTCAGCAAATACAATAATGTTTAAATTTTTAAATATTACAACAGAAGACACCCTGCCAGCGCCTGCCACGTTCTGCAGCAGCTCTGGAAGTTCTCTCTCATGGGTTTGGTTGTGCCGTCGTGGCTGCCTCCAGGTCCTCAATCAATTCAACATGTATACCTTTTACAGGCATTTCGACTTTGGAGGATCAGAAGTCACTTGGTGCCATGGAAACATGATGAAGACACAGTGTCACGGGTCTGTGTGACAGAAATTGCCACACCAGAAGCTGCGTAGGGTATAGAGTGTTGTCCCCACAGAAGATGAGACCAATTGCTCATTTCTCAGGCCTGCTACCCACGTCATTTCTTAAATGCTCTAGTAAGTCCTTACGACTTTCAGAGCTCGTTGTAGCATTTGGGTACAAACTGAGCTTGCATAACTCCATCAAGGAAAAAACCACAATCAACATCACCTTGGTGTTTCATCTGGATTAGTTTCCTTTCTTTTTTTCTTTCTTCCTTTTTCATAAGAATTTTTTCATAAGGGTGACTACTCTGAGGGCATTGAAGCTTGGTATCTCAGTTACTTTTCTCTCGTTGCTGGGACAAATACCCGAAACTCAACATGAGGGAAGGAAAGGTTTATTTAGCTCACAGTTAACTGGAGGTTTCTGTCCATACTCAGCCAGCTCCAAGGCAGAGTGGCACATGGCAGAGGGCAGCAGTTCATGGCAATGGCAAAAGCAGATAGCAAATGGGAGGAGTAGCAGCAATTATGGCTCCAGAGAGGAAGTCTGTCTCCCTTAAATTGCATATCGCCCCAGGCTGGGAGTGCTACTCACACCCATAATCCCAGTGGATCATACATTAATCTCAAACTCTAGAAGTCCATCCCATGACTGCCTGAAGCTTTGGAGAGACAACTAAACACAAACCGTAACACTTGGTCTCAAGATTATAACCATAGATGCAAGGTTCATCTTCATGACATTTCTTAAAAGGTGAACTCTGGAGTCGTGTCCTGGCAGCAGCTGCAGCACCTCTTGTCTTCTTCATCTCTTTTTGCATCTCTCTTTCGATTCTGGAAACATGGCCTCTGGCGTGGCTGTCTCTGATGGCATCATTAAGGTATTCAATGACATGAACACATGCAAGTCCTCAACACCCAAGGAAGTGAAGAAGCTCAAGAAGGCAGAGCTTTTTTTGCCTGAGTGAGGACAAGAACATCATCTTGGAGGAGGGCAAGGAGATTCTGGTGGGGGATGTGGGCCAGACTGTGGAGGACAGGACCCCTATGCCACCTTTGTCAAGATGTTGCCAGACAAGGACTGTCACTACGCCTTCTATGATGCGACTTATGAGACCAAGGAGAGCATGAAGCAGGATCTGGTGTTTGTCTTTTGGGCCTCTGGGCATGCACCCCTTAAAAGCAAAATGATCTATGCCGGTTCCAAGGACGCCATTAAAATGAAGCTGACAGGGATCAAGCATGAACCACAGGCGAATTGCTATGAAGGGGTCAAGGACTGCCGCACACTGGCAGAGAAGCTGGACAGCAGTGCCATCATCTCTGCAGGGCAAGCCTTTGTGAGGCCCTCCAGTCACTGTCTGGAGCATCTGGAAGCCCCAGACCTGCCCTCAAGGGGTTGTAGGCTGCCCCCTTTCTGCCAGACTGGAGGGGCTGGGGGGATCCTAGCAGGGGGAGGGAAATCCTTTCATCCCAGTTGTCAAACAGCCCCCCTACTCCTTGGACCTTCCTACTGCCTCCATTCCTGACTGTTCTGACCTGCCCAAATTTCTTTTAATCTTCTGATTCCTATTTGGCTGAAGTAGATCAAGTTCCCCTCAGGCAGCCAGCTTTTGGGCAGGGGGAGCTGTACTTTTTCTAAACGCCATCCACACTCCCCACCTATTCTTCCCTGCTCCCATGTTGCCAACTTCTAACCAAAAAGTGACTCTGTGCTTGTCTACTTAGTTCTGTGTATAAATGGAATGTTGTAAGGATGATCTCTCCCTGTGCCTGCCGGTTAACCCTGCCCCCCTTTTCCCTGGTCACAGCCACTCATGGAAGCAGGACCAGTAAGGGACCTTCAATTAAAAAAAAAAAAAGTTGAAATCTGTCAGCTGCAGTGAAGCTGATGGTGTCTCATGTTATTACGTTGTTCTTGGTGCATGACGCACAGGACACGCTGAAGTCACCACACACTGGTACCAAGATTCGACACCCAGGCTCTACATGGAACGTCCTTGTCCTTTCATTGAATGGCATCTGTAGCAGCACTCACAGTATTTTTTGATCATTTTGAATATGTAGCAGGGCTTGCTGGGACCTCGGCAAGCCAATAGCATGTTTGTTTGTAATGCAGTTTAGTAGCTTTCGTCCTGGACATACCACCTCAGATTAGGGTTAGGGTTAGGGTTAGGTGTTAGGTGCCTGGGACTCTGTTTTTCATGTTAACTACTGAGTTGAAGGGTTCTTCATTATGAAAAAAAGAATTCCACTTTCCTTCACAGTCCAGGGACCAATACTGAACATAGGAGAGAAATGAGCAAAGAGAATTCCCTCCGGGGCTTCTATATTTCCAGTTTCTAATGGACCACTTGTTCACAAGAAGCGGCAAAATTACCTCCTTATTCCCTCCTCACTTGGCTGAAGGTCTTCATTATTTCCTAATTGAATTACAAAACGGTGGGAACTCCTACCCCAAAATGATGTTTTGGTTATTTGACTGAATTTTCCCTTCCACATCAATACCCTTAGCTGTATACATCTACAGTGTTTCTAGTTTATTGTCCTGGGAGAAAAAAAAAAATCGATGTGTTTGGTTCCACTGGGGGTGGGGAGAGACAGAGAGAGAGAGAGAGAGAGAGAGAGAGAGAGAGAGAGAGAGAGA
>NW_004524610.1:14382119-14387709 GCF_000260255.1 Octodon degus
CAGAGGCAGAGACAGAGAGACAGAGAGAGACAGAGAGAGAGAGAGAGAACATGCTGAAACAAACAGCTGGATTCATCTGAGACATTTGCTTTTCATTTTAACTTGAAATAAACTTTTCAGCAGATTGCTTTTGTGGCAGTTGAAGGCTGACATAAATTTAAACAGCAGGTTGCTCGCCTTTAGGAAACCACCACTTCCTGGTGCCTGGGCCAGCAAAGCCTTCCCGGAGTTGGCAGGCACCAAAGCTGCAAGCACCGGGCTGTGTCTGCTCCGAGCACAGAAGGGATCCCTTTTTCAGGGCTACAATGTGACCAATTCAAACAGAGCCTGGTGGGGGTCTCCGAGGATGTGGCTTGCGGGTTGTTGCTTGATATCATGCCCCGCTGCTCCCCGCGCCCCCTGCCTGCACGCGTTCATTTCTCTCTGTTGCACGCCCCCTGCTTGGACAATAGCAAAGATTTAATTTTCTGAAGCGGGGAAAGAAAGCAGCAGCGCGCTGTGAAAATCTTTGTTGACTGTGCAAGAGCAGCATTTGTCCCTGTTTCTCAAAACTCAGCTTCTGTTCAGGTTGATCGTTTTCTCAGTAGGGACCAACCCTACCACGATTGCCAAAGGATTTGTGCCCTGAATCCATTTCAGGAGCATCCATGGCAGCATCTATGGAGACCCTGGAATGACGCAAGACAGGAAATTATAGATGAGCGAGGTAGTAATTTCATTTGTTAACTCGTTGCACAAATATGCATAATGAACATTCTGGTTTGAGTGCTACAAACATGATGGAAAACAAAACTGAACTATGTTTGCACTCACTAGGCTCAGCGGACATCACTCAAATACAAGAAGGGCCAGAATGGAGGGACGTGAGAAAACCTGGGCACCTTCCTTGGGGATTTGGCCTGGCCAGAGGGTCAGGGAAGCCTGTCAAGAATGAGAGTTGAGGTGAGAGCTGCAGGGCGGGAGAGGAGAAGGAATGATTGGAAAGAGGAGAGGTTAGCGCCCCCTAGGGTGGGGACAGTGTGCTACATCTGGGAAACATCCACAAGGCCAAGATAGCCAGTGAATGGATGATAAAAAACAAAATGGGACCACACTTGGGCAGGACCACACTTGGGCAGGATCACAAAGGCCATGTTTAACGTAGGGCTCTGTTCTACAAGCAGCGGCCACGTATCACAAGTGCATTCTAGTGGAGATGTAACAGAATCGGATTTGTTTGTGATCTCCCATCCAATTACTAACCAGGTCTGACCCTGCTTAGCTTCTGAGATCAGTGTTTGCAATCATGCAGGAGGGACAAATTGATTCCCCCTTCCTTAGGGAATTTGGCTGGGCCGGTGAGTGAAAGTGATGTAAGACAGATAAACAGGAGGAGAGCATCCACATTAATTTAATGTAAGACTTATGTAACTTTAAATTTTCCTTCCTTAAATTTTCTTTCCTTCTGAGCCCCTCATAAGAAAATGAAGACTCAAAGAAGTGGCAACGTTAAATGTTTTCATAATGGGCTCAACAAGAGAGACCATAGTGGGAAGGCCAGGGAAAGGCAAGAACCAGTTTAACAAGGTTTGCTTTGCAGAATTTCTTCTGCATCAATTTTATGCTTTTGACAAGAATGTTACTGGCCTCTAGTTCAGGGATGACATCCTCTATGTGGGGTTTTACTTCCTGCTTCCAGGAGAAAAAGATGAAGGCCAGAGAGAGAAAGAGTGTGTGTGTGTGTGTGTGTGTGTGTGCGCGCACACACACATGCGTGTGTATGTTTATATCTGTGTATGTCTGTGTGTGTCTCTGTGTATCGATCTGTATGTGTGTCTGTGTGTGTGTGTATGTCTGTGTGCTGTGTGTGTGTGTGTGGCATAATTTGAGATGGCACTCTGCTTATAAACTGAAATCTAGGCACCAAGATTCAGGCTTTTGATGCAGAAAGCATCCCTGTGAAGCACATTAGGATAAGTTACTGTACAATATTCCTACTTGTAATAAAAACTGCTTCAGCTGGGCACGGTGACATACACCCACAACCCCAGCACTCAGGAGGCTGAGGCAGGAAGACTGTTGAGTTCAAGACCAGCCTGGGCTGCCAAGAGAGCTCAAGACCAACCTTGATGACAACAACAAAACCTACTTTTGAGCAGGGGCAATTAAAAAACAGAAAATTTTTGTCTATACTCTTTGCACTGTCCCTTTTCCACTTAAATCTAAAGCACATTCCATTAACTTCCTCCCATTCATTTTCCTTCTCATAGATTCCTACCCTCAGATGTCCAAAAATGCTTTCCTTTTCCTGTCACTTCTCTACAAATATAGTGCTCTTTCATGAAGATGCTGTGTACATGGAGTTCTCAGCCACCATTTCTAATTTCTTTTCATTGTGGGCTTTTTCTGTGTGTTATACATCTCCCTCAGTAACCAATTTGTTTGCTTTTCTCTTGGTAAACTGTTTTCATTACATGGTTCTGTTCCAACTAAAAGCTAAGATGATTAGAAGTAAAGTCGATCTTCCCCATGAGTTGGCAGTATAGTGATGGCTTGTTCTAGCTTGGAGAAACTAGGGCCCAAAGGTCCCTATAAAATATGAATAAAAAATACTGGCAGCCACAGTGTAGAGTTCCCTTGTTGACCTCAGCAGACAAAATGCACTGAGTACATCAACTGAAGAAGTTCTTTAGATCTTTATGTAGGTTTGTAACATACAGGCAGTACTAGCTAAACACAGGGAGCTAATGAAATTTTTTCACAGGATGAAGCAGTTGGAGTAGTGCCCCTCCAATATTCCTGTGTACCTCAAACCTCAGAACAGAGGTTTATTAGAAATAAGGTCTCCGCAGGCTTAACAAGTCAACCATATGATAAGTCATTCTCGATTCAGGGTGGGCCCCAAATCCAAAGACTTCTGTTGTCTCTAACAAGAGGCCACTTTGGACAGAGAAGAGGTGTCCACTTGAAGACAAGCAGGGGCATGTTGTCCATGGTGTACCATGAACAAAATACAGCCAGGAAGGATTTCTCCCCCAGCTCCTTGGGAGCTCTGCTGACCTCTTGATTTTGGACTTCTGGCTGCTACAACTCTAGGAGAATGCATTTCTATTGTTGTCAGGCCCAAACGCAGTAATTTGTGATAGCAGTGGCAAGAAACTAATGCATGGGTTCAGACGCTGACTCCCATTAGCATAATAATTGAAAAACTTTTTAAACCAACACTGAAATGTTACAAGACATCTTTGTTGCCCCAACTGCTAAGCTTTCACATGTTTTACTTTTTCTTACGGTAAAACAAAAGTAAATTTGTTGTAGTTCTTGTTGCTTGCTTCAGCAGCATTTGCAAGAAGATTTCTACACATGTGAAATACACTTAAAATGATAAACCCAGCCTTATTTTTTAATTTTAAATCTAAATTCTCAACAACTTTTGAGCCAAACTGCAGAGGATATATTAAAATAAATTGCACTGCATTAAGCAGCATGAAAACGTTTCTGAAAGCAACTTATGTTGATGTAAATCTCACTGAAGAGCAAGTAAGCAAACAAGGCCAACAGATGTCTTCTGGCTGTAACAAGGCAAGCAGCTGAGATGGAGCTAAGGCTAGACACAAAACTGCCCTGGCAGGCGTTCAAGGTTTTAGCGTGTTTGCAAGTGGGGAATGCAGGGAGCTCTGTGTGCAGGGGGAGCCGCAGAGGGGTGGCCTGGCCCTGAGCAGGGACGGTCACTGCTCAGTGTACGCGGAGCAAGGCTGCTCTATGTATGAGGAACAACAGTCTCAAAGAAAGTGCATCCTGCGAGGCTGTGGGTGGCTGCCTGGAGACCGGCGTGATTCTGCTCCACCGTGTTGTGACTGCCTTAGTCTCATTGTTTTCTTTTTCTAAATTAAATTAAGCTTTGAGCACAAGATGATTTGTACATGCTTGGAACAGGAAGACAACATGATGCTGGCTCCGTAAAGTTTCTTTGGGATTAGACTGACCAAACCTTGGAGCACAGACACATGAAAGGGGCCAATCACTTTTTTAGGTTCAGCAGCCTCTATCCCACTCAGGAGTGCTTCTCTGTTCTCCTTCTTTTCCTCCCCTGGCTTCCTTGATTGCAGCTTTGTGTCCTTTTGGACTTATTACACTGCGAATTGTCCTTTCTCCAGATGGCCCTCTGCCTAAGGGCGAGCTGTGGCATAGCTGGTCACTGTCCTCCCAGTCACCTTTGTAGGTGGTGGTGACTCAGCTGTGGAGCTAACCCTACACAGAGGCTTGAAATTGCATAGTGGACCTGACAGAGCACACGTGAGGAGCCAGCAGCGTGGCAGTGGGGAAGAGGTCTAACTCACTGCAGAGTGCAGTGAAAAATCATTTTCTTTACTATGTCTTTTTGGAACACTTTAATTTTTTTGCATACGTACTGCTATTGATGTAAAAGGTAAGCAAGTGTTATACCAATTGCAGAGATACTGCTCAAATATAGACATGTCGTCCGTATTTCAACCAGGTGAGTGACATGTGCATTGCTGCTCCATGCAGGGTCACTTCCCAAGCACTCCGTCTTCATTTATGCCTTTCTTTGGTCTGCACAGCAACCTCGTGCATTTCACAGATGCAGAAAAAGCTGAGGCATGAGAAGACTGAAGGACTTGCTGGATGTGGCAGTGCTGTGAAGTGGCAGCACCAGGGCCAGAAGCCAGACAGTGAAGGCATTGCCTGGTGTCTGTCTCTGAGGATGTCCTTCCAGCAGTCCTGGCAGCATTGCACCTGAGACCTGTGGCAATCTGGCTGCAGGTGATTGCATGGAAAAAGGAAGAGCCAGGTGAGAGGAGTGGCTGCACCTCTGTCGTCGGAGGTACTGAAGGACCAGTAGAGACTGGATATTCACCGTGTTGGAGACTTCTAGCTTGAAACAATCTTTGGTTGCTTTGGCTTGGGTGAGGCAAGTATATTAGTCAGCTTTCCATCATTATAACAAAATGCCAAAGAAAATCAACATGCAAAGAGAACACTTTAATTTGGCTCACAATTTGGAGGTTCCTTTTGATGTGGGCCTGCATTGAGGTGGTCCATCGTGGTGGAGTGTGTGCTGGGAGATAGCTGTTCCCCTCATGGCTAGAAGGCAAAAGAAGGGAGGAAGAAGTCAGGGTCCTACCCACTCCTACAAGGACACCCCTTCTTTAGCTAAAGACCTCCCATGAGGACTACTTCTTAAGGGTTCCATCACCTACCTAGGGCAAAGATCCTTTAACACGTAGAGCTTGGGGAGACATTGAAGTTATAAGCCACAGCAGCTGCCATCAGCAAGGAGCTGGTATCAGTGGCAGAGCTGTACCTTCTCCTAACACTATTGATAAGATCCATCTCTATTGTGGGGTGGAACATGCAGGAGGAAAATAAAACCACACTACCAAGGAACTAGCCTGGGAAACATGAAAATCTATGACATGCTCCTGGAAATATCTGGAATTCTGGGAGACCACAGTGATTGTAGTACATGTTCTAGAATGAGAAAAATACTCTGTGTTGCCTGGCAAGTGCAAGGGTCTGAGTTCAAATCCCTATTCAGAGAGAAAGAGAGAGAGAGAGAGAGAGAGAGAGAGAGAGAGAGAGAGAGAGA
>NW_004524610.1:14387809-14392170 GCF_000260255.1 Octodon degus
AGAGAGAGAGAGAGAGAGAGAGAGAGAGAGAGAGAGAGAGAGAGATGAAATGTCAGCAATACTTACCCCAGTGTGTCCCACAACATAGATTCCTTAACCCACTTGTTCAGCTGTACTTGTTCAGCTGTGGGTTTTTAAAGGTTCTCATTCTGAGAAAGAAAACAAAATAAACATAACATTGTATGAGAGCAATTTGCAAATGGTATTCTCTTGCTTAAAGCTCCATGACCTGAGTAGTAGGGGGAGGAATTTAACAGCCACCTCCAACAGAACTGTGACCCTAACACCACCTTTCAACTGAACATGTAGACTCTGCTTCAGAGCAGATGGAAGATCCGACAAAAGAAAACACAGCATTGAATGTGAAAGGCTTTGATGCGTAGTGCCTTCCATAGACAATAAGCAAATTTCTCGAAAAGGACAACATCAAAAAGCTCTAAAAAGATGACTCTTTCCAGATGCCATGTACTTTGTAACTTTCATCTCGTGTTGAAGAGGCCAAAATTGAAGAAACTCTCCATTGAACACAACCTGGGGTCTATAGCCTCGAGAGTTCTGAATTGGAAACCACCATCAAATAGTAACTGGGAGTTATGTGCAACGCTAGGTAATTGCAAATTTAAATGTATCTTTGACCGAATGTGTATTCTGCTCAAGTAAAGAGAACTGCAACCTTGGATCGCCAGGCTTTTTACTACATAGTAGATTCTCAGTGTTGCTCTTAAGGTTTCTAAATTTCAATTCATTCATATTGTGAATCCAGAGATAACTGAAGCTAAGGTACATGTCTTCTTAGATTCTGCTTTCTGACTCATTGCAGTCCAGCCTCCATTCTTGTTGCCTGAGTGAAGTGACCATTCCATCCTTCCACTTAAAACCCTTGTCAGTGCCTCGCTGGCTAGAGTGCGGTGTGATCTCTTCGCACAACCATTAGGGCTGCACGTGGGACCAGCCCGTGCTCTGATGCGTGTCCACGGGACTCCAGCCCCATTCCTGCTGAATGACCTCCTGCTCTGCAGAGTGAGCTTGCAGGTTGTTCCTGGGACCCGAGCGTCCCTTCCCGGCTTCTTGCGAGCCACCCTCACTCTTTCCAGCAGTCCTGATGGTGCTTTTGCTGACGCTTGCGCAGAGCAGTGCTCACGCGCTCCTGCTGCCCTCCCTTCTCCCTGACTGAGGACCTCCGGCCAGTATGTCCTGAGCTGTCTACATAATTGTGTTTGGCTACCTCTCCCTTGTGGCCTATAACATCATAAAAAGCAGAAGAGGCCTAAGACCACGCCTTACACCACATTCCTTTCTGCACTGTCACTGCTTGTTTTGGTGCTGGCTACGTAGCAACCACCTAATAAACCATCAGTGAGTCCTTAAGGAATGAATGGGAGCAGAAATTTAAGAATCCCTGTCTTCCTCCAATGTCCAAACACCCTTCCTGTGGGTAATAGCCCAAACACCATGCTAGGTAAAATACTACCCCCTCTGCCCACCTCGCCTTTACCTGCTCGGCTTTATTGTTCTTCATAAACACTGTGTTTATTTATGTGTTAATTTTCTCTCTACCCTGAAGCTCCTCAGCAGAGTGCAAGCACTATAAAATTTAAAAAGAAGGAAAGAATTGTTCATTACGCTCTGGTCCTATCCCCCAGAATAGTCTGGAAGTCTGTGTGTCTTTATTGAATGATTCTGTGATTGTCAACCATGGTGCACACTCTCACACCGAGAATTAAAGTCATGTAGGGATAAGGCTGCCAGTTATAACAAATGGAGATACAAGGTGTCCAATTAAATTTGAAGAGCTAGCAAATAATGAATACCGTTTTACCATAAGGATGTCTCGCAGAATTTTTGTGGCACAGTTACCCTAAAAATTATTTATTGTTTATATGAAAATCAAATTTAGCTGTGTGCCTTGCATTTTATTTGAGAATTCTTAGGGGGAATTTTTTTTCTGAATTTCATATGAATTCTCAGAAATTCTGAAAGCTTCTAGGCTAGCAATCATGTTTGTTTTGCCTTGGCTGTCAGTGGACAGCACTGTCTATAACCTTCAAATGTATCAGAGTGGAAAATAATGACACTTTTTAAATTTTAAAAATATGGAAAGCAGAGGACCATGAAAAAGATGAAAGAGCCAACAAGGCAGTTCAGTGGTTTTCCTAGTGCACACCACTGTGCGTCATGTACCTGTCATCAGAGTGATTGGCTTCCAGAGAAAAGCTGCCTTAATTCCAATGGAAAAAGGAAATTAACAATGACCGAGTAGGGGAAATGCTAAGCTGATTGCTTACTACTTATTACATTACTTCTAAACCAGGTGAGGCCAGGAAGATGACGTTGCAGGTGAGTCCAAGTGTGTGGAAGGCTGAGGGCAGGGAAGTGAAGAGACACAGCATGCTGGGGAACTGCCACACCAGCCTGGGGATGCAGCACGTGCTTCTCACTGAGGGAGAGCCCCTAGCGGGACTTCCCAGGTGGGGAGGAGGGTGTGTGAAAGTGGGACAGTGATGTACACACTCTTATGTAGCATGCTGTCTCAGTTACCCTCCTCTCATTGCTGGGACAAATACCTGACACCCAAAATGAAGGAAGGAAAGGTTGCCTAAGGAAAGTCACATAGAGAGAAAACGTTCAGGAGCCAGGGAGATGGCTCAGTGGAATAAGCACTTCCCTGGTAAGCGCAGGGGCCTGAGTTCAATCCCCGGTTCTGCCCCCCCCCAGAGAGAGAGACAGAGAGGGAGAGAGAGAGAGAGAGAGAGAGAGAGAGAGAGAGAGAGAGAGAGAGAGAACATTCTCTCAGGCTTTCACAGAGAGCACATTTGTCAAGCAATGGCTGTGACTCATCCACTTGGCTGACACTGACAAAGGATCTACAATCTGCAGTACAGGATCTCAGGCTAAATCTTGAGGGGATTTCACTGACTTTATCAGACCCAAAAGCTACAACTCTTGTTGCATAGGTCCTGCTTTACCTTGGTCTTAACCATCCAGCAGAAAAGTATAAAAACGAAGTATAAGAAGTAAAGCCATGGTGCTATGTTGAGCTGTAGGGGACTCAGGTCAACAATTTCTGACATGGCCACTGAAATGGAAAACCCAATACTATTATGGACTACTGGACTCTTTTAGAATATTTTGCTGAGTTAACACACCTATAATATTCAAATAACAGAACTAAACAAAAAAGGGGATACAGATGAATGTCCATTTTGTATGTGTGTATTCAAAATGGTTAGGATAGATATATAGTTACATTCTCTTAATGAATAGAGGGATTTGTTCTAATGTTGTTTGTAAATAGGATATCATGTCCGCATTTGTATAGCAACTAACCACTAGGAAGAATAATGCAATGTGTTAAATATTGAATCTGTCCTACCAATGTGGTTTGAAACTGTCTCATTGCTATTTGTTTCTCAATAAAATTATGGAAAAAAAAAGAAACCAGATTTAAAATATATTAATCCACTGGGTGTTGTAGCGCACATTTGTAATCCAGCACTCCTGGGAGACTAAAGCAGGAGGAATGCCAATCTTCTTGGAAGATACTAGGGAAAGACTCACTTCCAGATTGACTCATGCTGTTGATCAGGTTTAGTTCCATGCAACTGTACCACTGAGGTCCCATTTCCTTGAGGTCTTGAGCGGGGTGTGAGCTGTTGTTTCCAGAAACTGCGGGCTGCCCCCATCCCTTGGCTACTGAATCCTTTTCTTCAGCTGAGGGGTTGAGTCTTTTCTCTGATTTGGCTCTGTGGCTTCTGCTTCTGCTTCTGCTTCATCTCTCCTGCCTCTTCTGCTACTGTTCAGTTGGTTATTTGTCACCACTTCTATGATCTAAGGCTGGATGTTTCTCTTGGGATTCAGAGCCTTAATTCCCTCCATTATGGGAGTATTAGGGGGTAGAAGGTCACAGGGGACAAAATCCTGCTTAGAACTGTTACCTCGGGCTTTAGGGAGAGAGAGACAGAGACAGAGACAGAGCTAAGTGACAGAGAGACAGAAAGAGAGACAGAGAGAGACGAGAGAGAGAGAGAGAGAGAGAGAGAGAGAGAGAGAGAGAGAGACCTGAGGGAGAGACCTAAGAGACACAGAGAGACAGACAGAGACAAAGATAGAGAAAGAGAGACCTAGAAGAGAGATACAGAGGGAGAAACCTGAGAGAGACAGAGAGAGACAGAGAGAACTGAGAGAGAGAGATCTGAAAGAGAGAGATTAGAGAGAGAGAGAGGGAGAAGGAGAGAGGGAGAGAGAGAGTGTTAAGTGACAAAGAGAGACCTAAGAGGCACAGAAAGACAGACAGAGACAGAGATACAGAGAAAGAGAGATCTAAGAGACAGAAAGACAGAGGGAGAGATGAGAGAGAGAGA
>NW_004524610.1:14395220-14397218 GCF_000260255.1 Octodon degus
TTGCATTCTCTTAATGAATAGAGGCATTTGTTCTAATGGTTTTTGTAAATAGGATATCATGTCCGCATCTTGTACAGCAATTAACCACTAGGAAGAATGTGTGCAATGTGTTAATTATTGAAACTATCCTACCAATTTGATTTGAAACTGTCTCATTGCTATTTGTTTATCAATAAAATTATGAGAAAAAGAAAAAATAATAAATAAATAAAAATAAAAATACAGTGTATGCTTAAATAAAAAGTTGTTATAATAAAAGATACATCATCATTTATCCCCTTTAAACACCATGCTCCCCTCACTTCAAACACACTGATCCCATCACTCCAGGAAGTGCCTTTTCACAGTAATAATTTTTTTGTCTGTTTGAGACAAGGGCTTCACTATGCAGCTCAGTTCAGTCTGGCCTTGAACTTTCTGAGTAGTCCATTCTAGCCTCGGACTCACACTGATCCCCCTGCCTCAGCCTCCTGAGTGCTGAGATTATAGGCGTGCACTACCACACCCGGCCACTAATAAGTTTTTTAAAAATTAAACACTCACTTTACTTTTTGGTTATCTCTTGTAGAGTTACACACTGATCTACCCACCCATTCACCCATCTGCTAATGAGAGGATTAATTATGTTGCCTGTGCCACCATTTCATCTTTTGAAGACTTAACTCCCAGCACCTTGCCACATGACTTTTGGATGTAGGATCTTTAAAGAAATTACTAAGTTCAGGTGAAGTAATTAAAGTGCATCCTACTCCAGTGTCTTTCTAGGAAGAAAGAATTAGGACATAGAATTATACAGAGGGAAGAACATTTGAAGACACTAGGGGCAGATAGTGAGCTAAGCCTTAGAAAAAGCAAACTCTGCCAGCATCCTGGTCTAGAACTTCCAGCCTCCGACTGTGGGACAAAAGTTTCTGTGGCTTAACCCCCACCTGGTCTGTGGCACTTTGCTCTGGCACTCTAGTAAACTAAACCAGGCCAACTCCATCTCCCTGAAAATGAAGACTGAATTACATAGAGAAAACAAGCATCTTCCTGGAGAAACCTAAAACACAATCTGTCAGGAGTTGGCTCTGGCCGCACACACACACACACACACACACACACACACACACACACACATCTACTTTACCTAAATAAATACTTCCTTTCCAGGACACGACATCTGCTCCGATCACTGTGTGATTCGTGTTGGGGGTGATAGCGTGTGTGTTGGGCCAGGAAGGAAAGTCAGGCGCTTGCAGGAGAGAGTCGCTGCCCAGTGTGCTGCTGTTGTGACTGGTGAATTCTCCAGCACACACACACAAGACACTTCTAGAGTGACCCGTTGGGGTCACAGCCAGCTCTGGACATGACTCAAAATTGTCTTTTACTCTCCTTTCCATTTCATCCCTCCTCCCAGCACTGCCCCCTAAGTGCGTGTGCTGAGATGTGTGTGGTGTATGTGTGTGCACGCATGTGCGTGTGGGCTGCTATCACTACTGAATTTATTTAAAGGGACAGCCTGCAGTACTAATGGTGACAAGGTACACAGTACTTGGAGTGTGACAGGAGAAATGAAGACGGCGCACTTCCTGGAAAAGCACAATTTCCCTCAGTATTAAGCGAAACACAAAAACAAAGCAATGCTTCAGGCCAGCTTGGATTTGGATACATTTTGTGCCCCAAAGGTTTTTTTTTTTTAATTTTTAAAATTAATTTTATTAAGAAACAAATAGCAATGGGACAGTTTCAAAACCAATTAGTAGGACAACTCCAAAGATTTATGTGAGGAGCATTTAGTTCTCAGGGTGGTGGTGTCAGTAGCTTTCAGGAAGGATTAAGGACTTTCTTGTTTTTATGCAAGATTGTGTTCTTACTCTTGCATTGCTACAAAAATGGATTGTTTTAAGAGTGAGCCCATTCCTACATCCTTGCATCCTCTCTTGCCCTATAATCTCTCTCCTTCTCTGTCTCTGTCTCTGTCTCTCTGTCTCTCTCTGTCTCTGTCTCTCTGTCTCT
>NW_004524610.1:14397378-14422723 GCF_000260255.1 Octodon degus
CACCAGAATTGTAGCCTAGACCTCTTATCTTTATACAGTATCCAGCCACAGGTGTTATGTGGTAGCAAAACAAAATGGACCAAGGCAGACTCTCTTTCACTTGCAAGTTGTATTTTTAATCTATTTGTAGGAAGATTCCACCCACACTGCTCTTCTCCTCACTCACTGCATAGGGAGAAAGGAGGTAGGCCAGTGGCAGTCAGGGAGCCAGGAGACAGTGTTCTTTGTGACACTCGTGGAAGGGAAGAGCAGGACTGGTCACACCTGCAGACTTGCAGCCCACCGACCCCGAGCTGTAGTGTTGCACACAAAGATAGCATTGGCCCCTCTCCTGGTGAGAGCTGAGGAGGTCGCTGTGGTTTCTGCCACGGGCTGTGGGCTGCTGCACCTTGGCCCTTTGGGGACCTAGTGCTCCTGGAGTACCTTGGGCAGTGAGAAGGCAAGCTGTCTACTGGCTCCTTTACAACTACAGGGAGCCTTGGATAAAAGGCCGCCCACTAACTGCTGTAAAGAGGCTGCTTCTCTTCCTAGCCCTGGTGGCTTTCTGCTATAGCTAAGCCGGAAAGGGAGCAAGAAGCGTCAGGGTTTATTTCTAAATCCATACACACACCCCACAGCTCTAATTTATTTATAAACATGCAGACAGTACAACTTACTTGTGAAGAAACTCACAGCATTTTCTCATGCTTAGAATTGAAAGACGAAGTTATTTTCAGGGTAAACACTTGTTTTTTAAAGAAAAATCACCTTTCCCTTTGACTTCATTGGTCAAAAGGCCAAATTGTTATTAAATGCTGATTGCTGGCATCTAAAGCAGAAGGAAAAAGTATCGAGGTTTACTAAAGGTTTAAAAATATGAATTACTTTTTTTTTCAAAAAATGGACAGAAGTGAAGAGTTGAAGTCACCCACTGGAGCAGAGGATGATGTGAATCTGCATGGTGGGTCCCCTTGCCAGCCCCACAGAGCTGCCCTGGATTAAGACAAGCTGTGTCCCGCTTTAGTCACCTCGGGTCTGGGAAACATTGTCTATGTACACAGATGTGACAGGAGATCTGAAGCTTGCATTCCAAACACTGAGTTGCTAATGACGAAGAGTCCCTTGAAAAAGGTGCCAGGCGCAGCTGGCCTCTGTCCATGGCAAAAGCAGTAAAATTCAGGGATGGTGCAGAGGCTGTCTCCAAGGTAGACCTCGGGCTGCAATGTCAGTTGGCTGCCGCACCTCACCACCCCACTGGTCACTCAGGAAGTGGCCAGCCAGAGGAGGTGTCTCAGTGGGCTCCAGTTCTGCAGGATGAGCCATAAAATAGGGCTTTTGTAGGATTCAAAAGTAGGTGTGTTTAGAAAAGTGTACATTTGATATGGTAAACAAGAGTCTTGATAATTTCTTTTTTGGGGGGGAGGGGACACAATTGTTTGTGGCTATTTTTTTTTTTAGCAGTTTTCAAATACACATTTGAATAACCATTACCACCACTGTAAAATAGATCTTTGGAATTCATTCCTTCTGTCCAATCAAAACCTGTTTTCAGTAGCACGTTTGCAGTACATAATGTTTTCACTCCTTGCTCGCAGTTGCTATGTACATAACTCATCTTAATTCCTTCTTCATCCTCTTTCCTTCCCTTCTTCCCTCCCCCATCTCTCGATCCCCTTCCCATTTGGGAAAAAGCTATCTCCCTACTTCCTATTACCTACCATATCTTTTGCTCTTTATAATTCGAGTTTTTCATACAAGAGAAATATGGCACCTAAGCTTGTGTGTCTGATTTATTTCACTTAAGCCTATGGTCTCTGGGTGCATCCATTTTCCTAAAAGTGCCTCAAGTTTATCTCTGTTTATGGCGAGTAATGCTCCATTGTATATAAATTGCACATTTTCTTTATCCATTCATCTATTGATGGACGTACAAGCCACTTGCGCTGTTGAGCTATTGATCTGTGCCGCTCAAGGCACGAGTATGCTTCTATCGCTCTAAAGTGTTGTCCTTAACTGACTGCCGGCACGCGGATAAGGAAGACGATTTTTCCCAAAGGTTCCTAAGCACAGACTCTTTTGGAAAATCCTGACCAAACAGGTCTGCCAAAGCAAGATTCCAGGGGAAAAGGGAGGCCATGCAGGAGTGGGGGTGGGAGGGAGACGCTGAGCTTGGTGCTTCCTGGATGTCCTCTATGCCTTTGAGGGAGCTGGAAAGTCTCCTTGGGGTCTAAATTGGGTTAGAACCAGACGTGAGGAAGGGATTCTTGTGAAGAGTCGTGCTGAGGGCGTGTGCTGGAGAGGGGAACCGCGCAGGAAGCCGGTTCAGCAGAGTGTTGCTCTTCCACAGCATGGCCCCGCTGCGGGACTCTGGACCCCAGCCTTCGGGTCCGTCTTTTGTCTCTCTCTGAGGCTCTGTGTCAGTAGGATCTGGGGGGCACCACCCCGCAGCAGAACCTCCGGATGAGAAGGCTCCCAGTCAGCAGAGGGCATCGCTGGGCAAGTGGGCGGGAACTGGCGGGAGGGAGCTCGCCCCACACATTCTCAGAATCCCATCGGCTCTGTTTAACTAACAGCATTTCAGGGAACAGAAATAGCTTGTGAGATTCCTGTGCCCCTTCTTTTCTGCAGTACTCATTGCTGCTTTTAACAGGCCTTGTGGTGAGGGCTGGAGATTTCTTTAGGAAGTGTTAACAAAACTCCAAGGTTTTCTCTCCATCCCAGTAATTATTAAGGCTGAAGAGCATTGTGATGTTCTGTGTTCTCTCTAGCTTATTATTTCTCTTTCTATCAAAAGGATTTTTCAAAGGGCACTTGACATGTCTGTATCCTTTTGAACCACGCTAAAGTTTTATACTGGAAAAAAGAAAAAGGTCAGAAAAGGTGAGAAGTTATTGTTTGAAAAGAAAGAGCTAGTTTTCTAAGCTTTCATTTTTCTTACAAATTTGTCCCCACACACATAAAAAAGAATAAAAAAAAAAAAGAAAGAAAGAAAAGAAAATCTGCTTTTCACACACTCTTTATCATAAAGGATTTCAAGTTCTACTTCAAGGGGATTTCAAATAAGTCTTTTGTTCATAGTGTAAAGAGCGAGCCACGTGCTTTCTAGTACAAAGACAATTTGATAAATTTGCTTAATAATTTTATTTAGCTATAAAGTCTTCACTAGAATGTGCCTTGGAGAACTACGAAAAGCTTGTTTTTTTTCTTTTAAAAGCCTGCAGTGCCCTTTCCTATAAGTGGATCAGATGATAGGAAGTTCTATTGAAGCCATTCCCTGTTTCTGCGGGCATTTGCAGGCTGGCTTAACCAGGCTCAACATTCTTACTCTTCTATAATTGTACATGTGTAGTCATCTTAGAAATTCATCAGGAAAAGATCTACGGAAATTTCTAGAAGATCCTATCAAAGGGTGTCTCTGGAAGCCCAAGCACAGAGCTAGGAACCAGTAACGTCTCTGTCAGCATGAAGAAGTCAAGCAGTACTTCTCCCCAGGTAGGCAATCCTGTTCTGGGAAGGAACTTACTTTCACTGTCCAGCGACATTGTCTGAAAGTGTCTCTTAAATCACCAATCTCTGCCTCACCTGCCTGCTGGTTAGATTCTCCTTATATAGGCTTGTACCCATCGGGCAACGTGGTGAACAGAAGGCAAGGGAGGTGCCACATGGCAGAAATCATTTTGTCATCCTTTCCTTTCCTAGGGTTCATCTATAAAATCTATGCCTTGGTTTTTTTCAGGACTTGGTTCTATATTCAAAGTTAAACTCTTGGAGTTGCAAAAGCAATGGCCCTTGCCCCCAAAACAAATCCTTCTGCTTTGTGTCTCAAATAAGCCTGTAAATAAAAAGTGTTATGGCTTCTAAGTAACTGGGTCTACTGTGAACTTATAAAATGCACGTAGCAGCTCATGTGCTTTAGGCTGTCTACCTGGAGAGCAGTGTGCAGCTTAGCCTTGTACTGGAACCAGACTGGCTACCACAGGGGCTGCGCACAAGGAGGTACCAGCAAATGCAGCTTCTGGAGCTTTCAAAAATTAAAAACAAGAATTGGTTAAGCACATAAGGAGACCCTGTCTCAAAAAGACAAAGTAAAAGAATTGGTGGTCTCTTAGACTGGGGTAGGAATGATGTAGATAGGAAGGTGAAAATGAGTTCCACAGTAAGAAAGAAAAATGAATCAAGAATACTGTTATAGTTTGTATCTAAGTGTCCCCCAAAGCCTCACACAGTCACTCAGGCAGCTTTTAGAGTTTGTGGTTAGTTCATGATCCAATGCTGGGATTGTGGGTGTGAGTGCTACACCTGCCCTGGGGTGGATAATCTGCATAAGAATTAAGCCACAGCAGCTGCTCCACCCTTTGCTCTTTGCTATTTTCCACTGCCATGAATGGCTGTCCTCTTCCATGTGCCACTCTGCCTTGGTGTCCCAGTTACTCTTCTCTCATTGCTGGGACAAATGCCTGACACCCAAAATGAAAGAAGGAAAGGTTTACTTAGCTCACAATTACTAGAGTTTCAATCCATTCTTGGCTGGCTCCAAGGCAGAGAGCAACCTTTCATGACAGTGGCAAAGAGCAAGAACACAAGGAATAGCAGCAACAATGACTGCAGAAAGAAAGTCTGTTGCTCTGTCTCTCTCATGCTACATTCGGGCTCTCTGCTTCAGGCTGGGTGTAGCACTCACACTCATAATTCCAGCAGTACTCAAACTCATAATCCCAGACTTGGATCACCCATAATCCCAGTGAATCATGAGTTAATCACAAACTCTAAAAGTCTGCCCCAGGACTGCAAGAGGCTTTAGAGGAACACCTAGAGACAAACTGTAACACGTGGAGTCAGTCAAGGATGGACTGAAACCTCCACTAACTGTGAGCAAAATATACCTTTCCTTCCTTAATTTTGGGTGTTGAGTATTTACCCAGCAATAAGAGAAAAGAAACAGAGATGAATACTGCAAGGTGAATTCTCACATAAAGTTTCCTTTTATCAGTATCAAAATTTAAAATCAGTGCTACCTATAAGCCAATAAATCTGCTGGCAGAAATTTGTCTTAAGAAATAGCTGCAGGGGCTGGGCAGATGGCTCAGTAGAATAAGCGCTTTCCTGGCAAGTGCAAGGGCCTGAGTTCAATCCCCAGTTCCACCAAAAACAAACAAAGAAATAGCTGCAACAACAAAAATAAATGCTTACCTAGGATTGTTTGTTGCAGCATGGCTCTTTCTGGAAGATCCAAACAATTAAATCCCCTTCACTGGAGCCAACTGGTTGTGGAAGGTTGAGTGCCTCCTTTCAGGGAGTGCTATGATGGGGGAGGAGACAGACATCCCTTGTTATGGTCCCACAGGATCACAGGGAGGGGAAGTCCAGATTCACTCCCAGGAGACACAGGCCTTCTGTAGTTGAAGGTGAACTTTTCCTGGAAAAGCTGCCCAAAGTCTGTTCTGGCCCTGGGAGGAAAGGCCCTCTGATTAGGTTTTAGGAGTCTGAGAAGATCACTCGTGATCTCCTTCCTGTGTGAGACACTGACTTGTGTTGCCATGGTCTGTCCAATGTCACAGGATGAAGCGCCTTCTCCATGTCATGGGGGTGGTCACACAGGCTGAGGCAACCACAATGGATGGGATCTGGGGCATAGCCAAAGGCTGGAAGGCTGGCAGTGGAGGAAGAAGGGTCACACACTTCAGTTGTGTTCTCAAAGACCCGGGAACTGCTTAGCTTCTGGGACATCCGTAGCTGCCTGCTTCCCAAACCATTGAGGACATTTCCCATAGCAAAGAAAGAAAAGGTGCAGAAAAAACATTTCAGTAAAAATACAAGAGTTGGTGAAAGTTAGGACCAAAGTCATGGCTTTCATCTTCCCCTGCCTCCCTCTAGGATAGAGATCATTAATTGATGATGTTAAAAATTTTAAAGGTGTGGGTGAGGGATACAGGAGCTATGCAAAAAGAGAAAGCTAAAAGCATCTTCCTACATTTGGCTTTAGGGTTGAGATGGATAGTTCTGTCATTTTTCTGGAGGGAAAACCAGTAGAGGAACAGATTTACTAGGGAGGAGAGAAGAACTATTTTTGAGCATAATGTGTTTAATGCGATGGAAGACATCCAAATGGAGCTCTCTATTCATCAGTGACATATCCCTGGGCCTGGGTTCAGAAGAAAGCTCTTGGATAGACAAAATTATGTAGTTTTAATTTAGATTCAAGGAAGTAGATGATATGGACCAAAAAGAATAGGTTAAGAAGAGAAGAACTCTGAATAAGTCAATGAGTAAGGAAAGGGAAGCAAGGGTGGATCTGAGCATTACAATAGAGAAGAAATGAAGAAAGGACACAAACAACCTGGAGAAATATAATTTTATGAATTGTGAAGGAAGCAAGAATTTCTGGGAGGGAATGAGCCTAAAGATGAAATCTTGCTGAGAAGTAAAGCAAAATAAATGCAAAAACAGTATGAGTTAAAATGTAAACCATGCAGCAAAAGACAGAACATAAATCAAACATCAAGTCAGCATAGTGGACCCTCACTTTATGACCACCTCACATACAAGCATCTCCAATCGCTACTGCAATTGTATGTTTAACTTGCAGCCAAAGTTTTCAATTACAACTCAAATGTTGACCACTTGTGTGATTGTAAGCAAAGACTCACAATGCCAGAAAAGCAAAGTATATGCAAGCATCAGTCTGAGCCCAGATGCACACATCTGTGGGCTTGACTTCAGTCAGTGTTCTGTGTACTCCCTATGATAACCGCTGTTAAAATGATCTCCAAAATGCTAGAAAAGAACCTAAGAAAACAAGACAAAGTAAAGAAAGCAATCATAATACAAAGAGAAGGATATCGTGAAGAAATGTGAAAGTGCTATTCATGTGACTCACCAACATGTACAACGTGTCCAATCCACCATCATGACAACTGGACAGAGAAAAGATTTGCATGAAGAAGCTAGTGTTGCTAAAGGTGTTGCTCAAATTAGTAAGTCATGATCAACAGCGTTAAACAAGCTAGAAGGGCATGAATAACCGAAAGGCAGATGGCAAGTTACTGCCTATCTGGCTATAATGTGGGGAGAGCCGGGGTTATGTAATGATGGAGACATCATGTCAACTAGAGAAGGTGAGAATTTTAGCTCAGCAGGGAGTCAGGGTCCTCACTCTGTAAACATCCTGAGCTGGTGGAAGAGGAGGGCATGGAGGTAGTGTGGACAGATAGCCTGCATGTACAAGGAAGGACAAGAAGCTTGCTTTCCCTGCTCTTTTGCTCTTGCTGCTTTTGCTGTCTTCTGTCACCTTGGACTGCTGCCCCTCACCATGTCACTCTGCCTTGGAGCCAGCCACGTATGGACTGAAACCTCCATAAACTGTGAGCTCAATAAACCTTTCCTTCATTAATTTGGGGTGCAGGTATTTTATCTCAGCAATGAGAGAAAAGTAACCGAGGCAGGTTATAAATGCAGAGCTTATAAAGGATAATCCATTAGCAGTGACATTTTTGTGCCCATAAGGCATGGTTTCATAATTTTAAAGTGAGAACTGAGGCTCATAGCATAGCTAGGCAGAGTGAAGCAGCAGTGCTGATAAAAGGGCTGCTGAAAATCCCATACACCACTTCAAAACTGTGACACGGAGAAGTAGCTTTTGCTCCTATCAGGTTTTCAACTGTAGTGAAATCGGCATTTTTTGGAAGAAATTGCCCAGGAGAACATACATTCCCAGGAAGAGAAGAAAATGCCAGGCCGCAAGCCTATGAAGGATAGACTCGCCTCACTGCTGTGTACTGTTGTGAGTGGTGGCCTCAGGAGATCTTCTCTTGGTTAAGCACTCTGAGGCCCTTGAGTATTTAGAAAACATAAAGTTCTGATGTTGTGGAAAATGCTCTTATTTAATTGAGTCATCCATGGAGGCTGGATGCAGAGACAAGCAAGCTTATTAGGGGCCGGGAGTGGGCACCCAGAACATGACCAAGCACCGACCCCAGAGGGCAGGAGGGGAGAATAGTTGTACAGTTCTGGCTCCAGTTCTAGTTCCAGATAGGTGGGGATGTGATTAGTTTTTTCTGATATGATTTAGTGCAGCTATATAAATGGTTCTATAAAGCACAGGCTTAGCTTGCAGGAAAGACATAAAGGTGTTTGACATTTTACATAGGGAACAAGCAGTCTTATGATAAAACATGGGGTGGTGTCAGGTTAGATAACTATGACAACATTTACAGGAAAAAAACTTAAGGAAATAGAAACTTAAGCTCTAAGTCAGTGCCTGAGTACAACATGGTGTTGATTTGATTCTTTTTTCCACTTTAATGAAGACTATGCTCGGGGTCATGTGGATTTCTGATTATCACTTTTTCTTGAGAAGGTCAGGGAAACTATCTGTCCTACTGTTAAGAAATACAGTATGTAGAGGACATATGTTGGCCCCTCAAGGCTCTCTCCTCATGGACAATGTTGCTGCTCATCCACAAGATTTGGAAAATTTGGCTGAAGAATTTTTATGTCTCTCAGTAGAGTTCCTCCCACCTAATACAGCTCCTTTACTGTAGGCTATGGCCCAGCAGGTTATAGGTAACTTGAAGAAGCTAGAAACCAAGGAACTGCTCCTGAAGCGCTCCAGATGGTCTCAGATACAGATGTAACCCTTCAAACCTTCCGGAAGGAACATTACCACATTGATTCCTACCTGGAGTTAATTGAGAAAACCTGGATCAGTGTCTCTCTAAGGACACTGAGATCTTCCCAGAAGGTGTCGCCTGAAGTTGTACAATGCAGAGACTTTGGGGCTATGTAGTGGAGCCTGAGCCTTCCAGTGACCCTGTGGCTGGTGACACTGTCATTACAGCAGTCTGTGGCCTCGCACGTAGGCAGTGGTGTTGCCCAGGAACTGGTGGGGGGAGCACACAGACGAACCTACGCAACTTCTGCCAAGCAGCAGAGAACTGCAGCTGAGGAGCTTTCTGAAGAGGAGGAGGAAGCTCAGCAAGCAGGGCAGTGAAGTTCTTCTGAAATAAAGGAAACCTGAAAAAACGGACAGAGCTGGAAACACTGGTAGAGAAGAGCCACGCAGGCAGAGCAAACGTCCATCACTGCATTCACTTGCTTACTGGCAAAGCCGTATCATACTAAGTGCTAAAGACAAGATGGAAACAGACCACCTTCAACCAGCTTTTAATTCTGAAAAGGTCAGACCTAGTGAGACAGAAGCTGGTCCTAGTGGGCTGCAGACTCCCAAGGAGAGAAAGGACGCCAGGGAGCCGGATGCCTGACGTTCTTGTGGAAGGGGCCTCTTCTTCCCAACAGTCACTGCCTTCCGGCTCATCCTCCCTCCCTGCAGGCCAAAGTTGTCACCTTGAGGGTGAGTGTGGGATGACACGGTTGTTTCTGGTAAACGAGCACATTTCATAACTTTTGGTGGATACACTAGGGAAGTTATTGGGGTTTCTGGTAAATTATGCACATTATACAACCCCATTTTATTATGCAAAAATTAGTTGAGGGGTGCTTTGGGAAGTTCAGAATGTATTATGGGTATTTCCATTATTTCTAATGCAAAAAGTAGTCCTAACTTACAACCAGGTTGAGTTGCAACCAGCCCTCATGAGCTCATAAGTTACAAATTGAATTCATAATTCAAGGATGTACTGTATTTTCATTAGAGAAGTATGGTAGGGGCATCTGTCACCCAATTAGAGGAACCAGGGTTTTTGTTTGCTTGCATGCTTTATTCTTTAATTTTATTTATTTAGTACTGGGTCTCACTATGAAGCTCGGACTCATAGTGATCCTCCTGTTTCTGCCTCTCAGTGCTGGGATGAAAGGTGTGACCCACCCGCCTGGTTTCAGTGGTGGCACAGTTCACCCAGGGTGGGACCAGCACAGCATGTGGCACCAGGTACTGAACCCAGGTCCTTGCACTTGCCCTAAGCAGGCACCTAGACTGATGAGCTGTCTCCATGGCCTAACCAGGAGTTTAAGAGCCTACTAAAATCATTAGGCTATGATGATTGATTTATAAGCATGAGATATCGATCAAAAATCAGAAAGTAAATACCTTAACTGATACAATGTCCATTGTTGGGAGAATTTCTCTTCAGTTTAAATGTCTTTTCTCATCTCTAAAGAAATCTTAAAGCTGGCAAATTCAAGCAATTTACTATCAAACCAATTTTTATAGAACTAAACAAGGAACAACAAACTAAAGTGAAACAGAAGACAGAAGACAAACATGGAGAGAAAAACTGGTGAATTGTAGCAGGACAGAGCAGGCAGATACCATTATGCCATCTAGGCCTCCTAATTTCTGTTTTAAAAATTATTTACTTATTTATTTGTACAGGGTCTCACTATGCAGCTTGGACTCGTAGTGATCCTCCTGTCTCAGCCTCCCCAGCACTGGGATTCTAGGCATGCACCACCATGCCCAGTCTCAGTGGCTGGCTTGGTGCCTGGGGCTGCCTTGCTGCTTGGGGCCAGCCTGGCCTGCAGTATCAGGGATCGAACCTGAGTTCTTGGGCTTGCCAGGCAGGCATTTAGACCACCAAGCTATCTCCCAGCCCTGGGCCTCCTCCTTTCAAATGAACACACAAGCTCACCCTGAGTCTGCTGGTCCTTGTGTGCTAACCCCAGATGTGAGGGTTGGCTAAAATTTGTACAACAACAAACACACATAAAATCCTAAGGAAAAAAGTCACTGGGATTGTATAATGTGTGTGATTTTCCAGTAACAGTCAATGTCATCAACATAGGACACTAATTAAAGCAATTTTAAAAAGTTGTCTATCATTATAAATGAATATGAAGTGTAATAGCTCTTACAAACTAAAACTGTAACCTTGGAGTTTAATTGCTCTCTCCTGTACGGCAGCTTTTTCAAGGAAGTACGCATAAGATAAATGGGATTGAGGTGTGTGCTGTAATCCTTTCTTTTTTGGAAGAATGATCACAGAAGTTGCAAACAGTCTTCCTCGTCTGCTCTGACTGCCAGGGCTCCTGTTGCATCTTTTGTGCTAGCTTCCTGAAGAAGCAGCTGAGCCCCACGCAATCCAGAATCATCCCTCCCTGCTGACATGTTGTCACTTGGGTCATTTCCTTCATGACTGTGGATGCCTTAGTCTTGATCAGTTTCCTGAGACCATTTACTGTCGCATTCATGGGAGCCAAAGCCAGCCAGAGTGGCTTCCGACCCCGCTTCGGGTTCTTCCACTGGCAGGGAGAAAAGTGATGGTGAACCTGGTTCTTCAACAGTGGCATCTTTACTGAGGAGATTCTCCACCAGGTGCTCCTTAGCGATCGCTTCCATTTCATGACGCTCATGTGAGTTACTCTGATATTTACCATCTGAAGTTCCCTCTGGCATGCTCAGCATCAAGATAGAAGCTGAAATACTGGAGGATTCCTTGGGAGAGGCTACATCAGCTGCCTTTCATCTGCCTCTTCTGCTTTCCCTTGCTTCAGGGGCCTTCTGTTTCCTTGACCTTCAGAGAGCAAGTTTTGGGCTTTTGACTTTCCTTCTTTGGTAGTGGTGACGATGGTGCTAAGAGGACCCGCGGGGTCTGTACTGTCCTTTAGAAGCTGACTCCTTGTGTGGCATTTAGTGCCATTAAGGGTGCTAGGCTTTTACTATCTTTTGGGGGAGACTTTTTGGGGATTGGCTTGCTATAATGGGGAAGTCGTTCTGGAGGGGTCAGCTCATGTGAGCAGACCTCCTCTGGACGGGCTGCATCTGAGCACAACTGTGAGAGGATGCGGCTCCTGAGCAACCCGTGAGGGGAGCCTGGCCTCACTGTCCACATTCTGATCCTATGAGTTTGGACTCGAATCACCCATAAATCTTTGCTTGAATACTCTAAAGCTTCTCCAGGCTGCTTACACGAACTTTTCTGAACACCTCTAAAAAGCTACTTTCAGAGGCTTCTAACTGTGTAGTCAGGTGTAGTTAAAGCAAAGCTATCACTTCTGGTGCCAATTCCCTGTAACGCTCAGCTTTTCCATTGCAAAGACGCAATACCTGATGCTCACAATTCATAGCACATCCAGTACCAGGTATTCTTAATCTAGCTCATGGTTCCAGGGGACTCAGTCCATGGTTACCAACACCAAGGCAGGATGATTGCGGTGGAGCAGTGCAGTGGAACAAAACATAGGGCATGCAGCAGAGCAGAGGGGCAGGGACAGGGACCCGATGTGCTCCTCAAGGTCATGTCTCTGTGATGTACCCAAACACACACAGAGTGCTTTTTACCAATCTCTTAGGTGGCTCCCAGTTAAGTTGACAAATTAAAGCTGAACCGTCATATCCATAGCCTATCAGAAAATTTGGAATGCTCTCAAGGCAGTAATTTAGGGGAAATCGTATAGCCCTAAATGTCAACATAAGAAATGAAGAAAAGAGTCAAAACCATAACTTCAATATTCATCTTAAGAAACAAGTAAAACAAAACAAAATCAAAAAAAGGTAAAACAAAAAAACCCCAGAAACGTAAAGAAAAAGCAATATTTGCATAGTTGAGATCAATGAATTGAAAGACAGATTACATAGACCATGAATGCAACATAAAGCTAACACATTGAAAAAATTAATGTCATTGATATATTTCTACATAAAGCTACACAAATCTACAAAATCAGAGGTGAGAGAAGAGACATTACTTTGAGAAATACTGGAAAAAGAATGAAAATATAAACTTTGCAAAACACATAGCTACTAAAAAAAAGCTGAATCTAGATGGGAAGATAGCTCAGCAGCATAAGTGCCTGCCTGGGAAGTGCAAGGTCCTGAGTTCACCTCCCAGTACAAAAAAAAAAAAAAAACCCAAAAAACAAAACAAAACAAAACAAAAAAAACAAACCACAAACCCAGAATCCCATGCCTTAGAGTTGGCCAAATTTAGGGCTAGCCAAATAGCTCAGCAGATTAAAGTGCCTACAAGCACACCCAGGGGCTGGGGGTTTGATCCCCAGGTCTGCTATGCCAGCCCCACTCCCCAGGCGCACTGAGATGGCAATTGAGACTGGGCATGGTGTCGCATGCCTATAATCCCAGCACTTGGGAGGCTGTAAACAGGTGGATCACTATGAGTCCGATCTAGTAGTAAGACCCTGAACACCCTGTAGACCCTTCCCTAAAATACAAAAAATAAAATAAAAATAAAAACAATTAAAAAGCTGAATCCAAAATATGCAAAGAATTCTTAGAACTCAACAATAAGCAAACAAACACCTCATTAAAAACAAAGTAAAGTGCTTAGAAGACACATTACCAAAGATACCCAGATAGCAAAAGAAAGCATACAAAAATGTGCGTGAGAAGACGCTCTACCTCATCTGTCATTTGAGAATTGCAAACAGAATGAAACCAAAACCAAACTGTACACCTCTTAGAATGACTGCAGTTTAAAACACTGATGCCTACCCTGAAAAACATCTTCATGGTTAAAGCAGGATGACCGCAGCACTGCAAGAACCGACAAACAGAATCTGGAAGCAATCCAAATGTGCGCGGCCAGAGGAATAGCTCCATGTATCGAGTCATACCGCAGAATAGCACAGCGCTACTGAAACTAATGAATCATAACTGTAAGACACAATGGTGACCAGTCACAGCAACCAAACGGGTGCGAAGGGGAACTGTAAAGCGTTACACGGCAGTCTTTATAGAACAATTGTGAACAATGCATAGTTTAGGGATAGATTTCTAGGTGGTAAAACTACTTTTAAAAAGCCAAAGGCAAGCTAAACTCTGCCCTGGCTAGGGGAGTCCTTGGGGGCCTGGGTCTCGTTACGTGGGGTCCCTGTTCTCAAGTGAGTTGATGTGCCTGTCCTCCCAGGCCTGTATGCTTCTGTTGCTTTGCTCACTACTGACTGAAGTGTTACCAGAGGGTGTCTCTCTGGGGACTGTTTCCGGGCTCTTGGTGTCCTGGACGAGACACATAGAAGAGGTAGGAAGATGTATAGGCATTGAAGGAAGAAACGAGGTCGCTTTACAGGGCAAGAGCGTGCGGTGAGCAGACGCACACCAGCCAGGAGGGTCAGGGAGAAGGCGTCATTTGTTCCCAGAATTCCCGGGTTGGCTTTCTCTTCATGCACCAAAGGCATGGGGCAGTTGTCCTATCAAAAACCTCACTTGCTTGGTGCCAGATTTAAAATTTTCTATCAAAGACTCATTTGGTTTTCTGCCAGAGGTTAGTAACCAGAGGATGAGAAGTAGCACTTTTCTGGTTGGTTCTGCAAGCAATGCCAAACTCAAATGAGGGACTGAAAATTCCACTTTCTGATTGGTCCAGGAGCCCTGGAGCCACTGTGGGTCCTGTGATCTGCCCCGTCCTCTTAGGAGTTTTGACACATTCCTCTCACTTAGTTATCTGGTGTGGCCCAGCCCGCATCGCCTACATACTTGGAAGGAAGAGGAATTTATTCCACAATATGTCTGAGGAGCTGGGGAAGCCCCACTTGTTTCCTATCACCTTTTCACCATGTATAGGTGTGTGAGGGGTCTTTTATAGAGAGGGACAGAGGGGAGAGGGGATGCAACCTTCTTTCTCTCCTTCTCTTCCCGGAGGAAAGGAAACTGGGCCCAAGCCTCCCGGGCCAGCAGCTGCACATTCCTTCTGTGCATCTGGCCAGTGGTGGCGAACCTACGGCACACGTCACCGCAGGCTGTTATTACTGAAAGCTCGGAAAGCTGGCCGTTCCTGAGTAGGCTGTGAGGCGAGGGCTGCGGCTCTGCCTGGCGAGAGGAAGCTTGGAGGAGGTGGTCACCTGCTGCCAATATCTGCATAGTCCATCCATTCAGCAGGACCGAGGAGAGGAAGAAGTGGTGTTTATGCCCCAGGCCTGAGGAAGTTTAGAGAAAACACTTGTCTCTGAAGAAAAGTCTGATTTTGTTTGTTTTTCATGTATTGAGTACAGGCTCTACAGGGTCTACAGGGTCTCGCTAGATAGATCGGACTCGTAGTGATCCGCCTGTGTTCAGCCTCCCAAGCGCTGGAATTACAGGCCGCGCCACCATGCCTGTCTCAGTAGTTCTCTCAGCGTGCCCCGGGAGCAGGGCCAGCACGGCAAGTTGGAAATCGAACACCAGCCGCTGCGCTATGAAAGTCTGGATTTGAAAGCTGCATTCTGAAAACCAAGCACTCTGCGGCCTGCATGGAACCCCAGCATTTGGGAGGCTGAAGTAGGGGATCGCCAGGAGTTCAAGCCTTCACTACATATCAGAATCCATCTCAAGACCCAGAAAGTTCCATTTTACAATGTTGGTTTCAAGTAGACTCATTAAAAAATAGTTTTCCCCCAAAGTTATAGAAATCATATTACAGTGCTATAACCCTGTTTCCAGCAGCAGGTCGCATGGCGGGTAGTTCTTAGAACATGGCCATTAACCGATGAGTGGACAAAGACAATGCAGTGTTTGCACCTTGTGGACAGCCGCCTTGCCGCAAAAAAAAGGATACACTCAAGGTATATGAGGGAAAACAGGCTCACCTTGGGATGGTGATGTTAAGCGACGTAAATGAGGCACACAAGTTTAAATACTGCATGGTTTCTCTTAGATGAGAAACCCAAAAATACAAATAAAGAGCAACATGAGAGACAAATAATAGGAAGTGGGAAAGTATGCCTTTTTCAAATAGGAAGGGGAACAAGAGATGAAGGGAAGGGGAAGAGGGGAGAAAGGAGGTGCGAAACAGAACTGAGCCGTGTAATGCGCATGCCCAGCGCCGCACAAGGCCTGGGGGCCCTGCAACATGGACCGATACGAATAAAAACAGAAAGAAATATTGACGTCATACCTATAAATTGTATATATTTGCTTATATGTACTCAATATAATATTAAGTCTTCTAAACAGAAGCCAAAATTGAGAAGCACTATCTTTGGAATGACTATGGTGTCTATCTTAAAGAAAAACAAAACAACAGGGCTAACAAATCTTTCTAATGCCATTAAAAGAATCCCTGATAAAGCATTCTCCAAAGGTTGAAATTTAATTAATATAACTTCTTGTTAGATACTTTTCATACTTGCAAGATGTACCTTTACTTAACTGAATGAATTATATTTGCAAAGAAAATGTTGAAAATTATTTCCCATAAATTAGAGCATTTGCTTTGAGAACAGTGAGCTTTAACTCTTCTTCCTATTTGTACTATAAATAGACAGAAGGACCAGGTTCTGTTAAGATAATTACTGTTGTGTGACAATGAATTTTGTTGCCTGTGCATGGGGGAATGCTTGTTGTTTTATTCAGTTCATTCAAAAACTGATCTGAAATTCTTTGCGTCCAGGTGGTCAGGGCAAGCGCTTAATAACTGTAGTAAGTGTTGTTATCAGACCCTGACATTCATACTGATAAGGAGCAGTTCTCTATTACAATCGAAAGTTGGGGTGACATTCATACTGATAAGGAGCAGTTCCCTATTACAATCAATAGCTGGGGTGATATTTTTAATTCAAAAAGCTTACCTCATGCTCAATAGCAGTCCTTGTCATCAAAGGCTGAGTTGAGACCAGTGTGACCTTGGACGACCTTGTCCAGCTCCTATCTTGTCCCTGCAGGCCCCCTAAGAACAGAACAACCACCTCTGTTTGTAGGGGACTCACTGGTCTCTCAGTGTACCCAAAGGAGAAACAGCAGCAGGAAGGAGACACAGATGGACAAGGGACAAGAGCTGGGTTCAGGCGGAGGCCTGTTTGCCTGATTGGCAAAGGACCCAAAGAACAACAGTAGGGGCATTTATTTATACCTCTGCAAAGTTAGTATCGGGAGACACAAGGTTTCCTAGCAACTAATGACTGCACTGTCCAGGCAGGATTATTGTTTAAGACTGAAGTAGCTATGCTGCTTTAGGTCTGTGGTCTTATCCTGCCTTCACATCTATGATCAGTTTCCAGCTTTAGCCCTTCCTGACAACTATTAGCCTCTGAAGCCCACATTTATCATTTACTAAAACTGATATAAATTTTCTGTGGTGTGCCCAACATGTTGCTGGTAAAAGTACAGGAAGGGGAGATGTTCCTTTTTTTCTTTTGTTAAAGATGGGCTGGATGCTGTGTGTCTATGCATCAGGATCAGAGGTCTAGGTGGAAACAAAGAAGGATGATGTGCCCCTGCTGCCCTCAACACTCCCATAAGTGCTTCTTTGTTCTAGAGGTTTTCATCTTACCCTGTGAGAAATTATGAATAAAACACTTTTCATGAATTTTAGACAATAAACATCAAGTAATACAGTACTTCCAATTTAGATCAACCTCCTTCTGTTGAGTGGGTGTAAGGTTTTAACCTGAAAAAAAAAAAAAAAGAGATTTTACAAAGTTTAAATGCATAAAAATGGCCCACACGAGCCTGTTCTTTCCTGGCAGTGTGAAGGCTGATGCTGGGCTGCAGTTCTGAGGGTCTGGAGCCTGGCCCTGGCCAGGCACTCTGCGTGCTTCCCTCCTTTGTTCCTTCCTGGGCTGGGACTGCGTCCTCCCCACCTTACAGATGATACATAGAGCCTTGGAGGCGAGAGACGACACCGCCGAATCCTGACCTTCACCTCCTCACCATTTCCACAAATCAAAAAATAGTCTGCAAATGTGTGTGATACAGCAGCTCCACAACACGAAGGGATTTGGTTTCTGTCAACCCTGCTTGTTATGGTGATTCCAGTGACTCTTGCCCAGGGGATCAAAGGTCATGGGCGTGTTCAGAAGTTTTGTCACTCACTTCCCTTTCTCCTAGAGGTTTCCTCTGGGTGATCAAGCGACCACCCAGCTTCTTGTGAAACAGCGCCTATGTCCTGCCATCCTATCCTGGCACTTCCCATTGTTCTGTGCATCAGTTCAAACACTGCACACTGAACTCCCACTTAGTTGAAAAAATAAGCAAGATAAGTGAGGTAAGCCGCCTGCCTCTCTGGGAAGCGAAGGCAGGAGCGCAGGTACGATATCATCATGTGCCTTAGCAGTCAGTCTTCCGAGGGCACCAGCCCTCTTTCTGAACACACCTAGCGCTTCACTGGGGCTTGCATGTGCTCTGCAACTAATCGTGAAGCATTACTACTTTCAAGTGTGTGAATCTTTTATACTCTAGATGCCAAAAACTCCTCCGCGTTTAAATAAGGTAATGTTTTTCACAGGAGATGTCTCCAAAGCTAAGCGTCTTGACAGACTTCACTGCTGCAGCACTGCACTAGCCAGGCTCGGTAGCGAAGTCTAGAAATAAAAAGAAATTACTTCCAGATTTTAGAAGTTGTCTAAGCCAGCAGCTTCGACTTGAGGGACTTAAAAATACTTTTTTAAAAAACACAACTACAGATCTAAAATATTAAAAAAAAATAATTTAAAAAGAAAGATGCATCAATTTGCATTAAATTAAAATGTAGTGATTTTAAGGTGATGAGGTGACATCACTAAGACAGTGATTTACAAGGGTGTGTAAGAGAATGAATATTTTCATTATTAGATTTCAAGGATTATTGTACTTATTAATATTTTATAAACAATATTAATATAGGAATTTCCACTATTAGACCCATATATTCTAGATCCCTAAGAATCAATAATCTCATTTCCATGAAACTGATCTAGGGAAAGAATTAAGTATTAACAGAAACATTTAAGTAAAGCATAGTCCCCATTCTATTATCTAACTGTAAACTGTATGGGACAAAAAACTAAATAACCAACAAGAAAAAAATGAATTTGTATGTGCACATATAGAATGTTTTCATGAAATAGTTAATGATAGACTAGAGTGTTGAGTTAAAAAGAGAAAGACTAGCAGAAGCCATGACAAAGATTTTGATCCTTTAACAACCGTCTCCCCATTCACAAGATTGACCTCTGACCCCAGCAGCCATATTCGTTTTCTAGGACCCTGTGAATTTAGGATTGGTGGGGGGGAATAAAAATATTCTCCTCTGAGGACCACACATGTGATCATGTGCACAAGAAGGGGATGGAAAAATACTTGAATTTTTGGTAGCTTCTTCAAGCACTTGTGGGTACCACTTTAATTTTTCCCATTTTCATGAAAATCAAGGCCATTGCATTTAAAAATTATTACCTTATGATCGGGATGATCAAAGCAGCCATAGATATTTTTCACCATGAAAATTGATCTGATCATCCTTACCAGCTCTTCTGAGGGATAGGAACACTACATATTGGGCCAATGTGGTAAATACAGTACAATCCAATGATTTGAAATGCCTCTTCAGATAACTGAAGCACTGTGAATGCTTTAGGGTTTTAGGTTGGGCTCCTACTTGCTGCTGTTCTGCAGAATTGTGTCTGGGAAGGGGAGGGTTTCTCTCTATTTGGTGACCTCCTGATGACCATTGCTGAAGCATGCAGCTTGCATAGCTTGATGTGCTGTCTGTGGCTCCACAGTCCCTTAAGTCTATGGCTGCCCCTTCCTGCAGCCCTTCCTCATGCCATGACCTTGACATTTGGCTGTGTCCTCAAAGCTAAGGACATGTCCCTCAGCTACAGAACCTCTCCATCTTAAGGATAAAGATCTATCTCCCCCAGCAAATAGGTAGCCAATCACTACTCACTTCTGAAAACTTTAAGGGCATTCAGTGCATTCTGGGACCTTAATCATTCTATATAGAAGCTAAAATGGGATTGGGGGACCAAGTTCAGGCCTGCTGCCCACCCAGCTCTGCAGGCAGTGGGCACCACCTGTGAGATGACCTCACCCACACTTTCAAGAGGAGCAAGGGCAAGGTCCTCTGCCCTTCATTTCTGCTCTCCTTCTTCCATGTTCCCTGACTTGGGGAGGAGGGCCCTGCATCCTGTCCTACCATGGGTTGCTTTGTTCTTCCTTTCTTTGTCTTCTCACAAGCCATGCGAATCTGATGAGTTCAGCACTCTCTTCTTCATCTTTCTTAACATCCTCCTACATCAGACTCTCTTTTTTCCAGCGGCCATGCCTGGCCTTCTTACTGCTCTGCAGCTTTGGCAGGTGATGAGAGGCAGTGAGGGAGAAATCAGCTTCTGGACGAGGGAGGCATTGAGATTAGGAGGCATGTGTGGAAATGAAGTGGCTTCTCATTACCAGGAAGCCAAAATGACTAAGATAGGTCAAACAACTGTTTGCCAAAAAATACGCTAGGTCTATGGACAGATAGGCACAACACACACACACACACACACACACACACACACACACACACACACACAGAGGCACATAAGCTCAAAGACTCGTTAGACCATGGTGTCTGCTTTACTTGGATCTCTAGTATAGCTGTGCTTCTTGTTAACTAAAAGTCCTTCTTACAGAAGGTTCAACCACCAGGAACAGAAGGTGAAGCTTCTTTGGGCTTGGAAACGTGCACTGACTCTGCCGAATATGTCAGTTCCAGCTCGTTTCTGCCAGCGGGTTCTTAATATTACCTAATTCCTCTGAATTAAATAATGACCTCAAATTCTTCACTGAAGAAAGTCAATAGGTTCTGAAAGATGCTCTGAAAATCCCTTACACAGCTCTGTAGTTCTACAAAAGCTGAATCTGGGAGAAAGGGGAGAAGGAAGAAATGATCTTTCAGCACAGTTTTGTCTGCACCAACAAGGTTTTACTTTATCTTTTTAAACAAATCTCATTGCTCTGCCCCTAATCCAGAAGTTTAAATCCTTCCTTGCTTCTGCTCTTCTTGTCTGGTCCCATCAGGCAGACTGTTTAACCCTCACACCTCAAGCAGTGCTGTTAGTACTTAGAAGGAGTACTGTAAGGGCTTGACTAGGAAGAAAGGTGTCTCCAAATTCCCAAGGGGTGGCAGGCCCCTCCAGGTAGCTGCTTGGGGCAGGGTTTCTGGGAAGATCCTCAGACTGTACCTTGTAGGAATGGTCCACTTCACTATCTTCAGGTGGTTTAACAACTTTCTCACTTCAGGAGAAAGGTTTGGGTGTGCTATGCACTATCTTGGGAAGTGTAAGTGCTGAATGGGCTGAACCGGCACACCAACGCTGAAATCCCACTTGGGGTTCTCATTAGGTCTTTGACCTTGGGCAAGTTCCCTGGTACCTCTGAGCCCATTTCCTGCTAAGCGTAAGTAGAAAGCCTACTCTTCCCAGGAGTATGTTTGGACATAAACAAGTAGAACATTTTCAGAAGACAAAATCTGAATGGTCAATAAATGTGTGAAAGATAACCAACTGCCTTATGAAGTAGAAAAACAGTGTTTTGCTTTGTTTCTGAGACAGGGTCTTGCTTTGTAGTGAGGGCTGGCCTTAAACTCACTATGCAGCCCAGGCCGGCCACAGGCTTCATTCCTTCTGCCTCAGCCTCCCAAATGCTGGGATTGTAAGTGTGCACCACCACACCCAACCTTACCTAGAGAAATATACATGAAAACAACTGCACATGCCTCTAATTGGCAGAATTTGAGTCACAATGATGTTGAATATTGGCCCCTAATGGGAAGTAGCTGTTTGCAATCTCCTGGGGGTGGAATATCACTGACATCATTCCGATAGAGAGAAATATGGCCACATTGAGTAAATTTAAAAATTAACAACCTAATAATTCCACCTCTTCATGGTACTCTAAAAATATATTTTGCATATAAGAACCAGGAAATACAAGCATATTTCACTGAAGCTTTTCACAATAACGAAAACTTAAAACTCAAGATATAGCTCATAAAAGATGAGTATATTATTCATAGAGCTGAATATTACTAACAGTTAAAAGGAATGAACGGGATAACATATGCGTGTAAGATGATGCATCTTGACATGGGTAGATTGTTGAAAACACTAATGCTTTTCCAAAACAGACTACGAATATGCGAACAAATGGAGTCCTAATAGCTGCCTCTGGGAGAAGGGAAGCACTGAGACTGGGTGTGAGAGTAAAGAGGTTTGGGCCCTATTTTAGTGTTTTATTCCTTTGAATAGAAAGAGAAGCAAATGAACAAACACTATAGTTCTTAATTCTGTACTTTGCTATTTTGATTTACTTAAAGATTATCCTTATTCTTGGCTCATATTTGTGGTCTCTATTATTTCAAACAGATTTGTGAAATTAAAGAAAGTGAATCTTGCATTTACTTACCTGATCTTTGCAGCAACTTTTCCAAGTAACTTAAATTCAATTTTGAAGGCATCAAAAGGTCAAATTTTGCTGGTCAGATAGCTCAGGGGATTAAAGCACCTGCTTAGGCAGAGCACAGCAGCCAGGGTTTGATCCCCAGTGTGCAATGCTGGCCCTGTTCCTGAGATGCTGTGAGATTGTGATTGAGGCTGGGCATGGTGGCGGGCACCTGTAATCCCAGAGTTTGGGAGGCTGAAACAGGAGAATCACTACGAGTTTGATCTGTGTATTAACACCCTGTAGACCTTGTACCAAACGTATTTTTAAAAAGGTCAAATTTTTCAGAAAGGAGATACAGACAAAAGAGGGAGGAAAAAGTGGCAGCTCTGTGGTGTCAAATGATGTCAACAAAAAAGAGATCTGGGGGCTGGGAGATTTATAGAGATATAGCTCCAGAGCGATACAATTTCAGTTTTGATATGAATAACTTCTGGGGACCTAATATGCAGGATGGTGACTAGAGTGGATAAAACCATATCATTCACTTGAAATTTGCTGAGAGTCCATGTTACGTGTTCCGATAGTAACCACATGTGGTGCTAAATATATTAATTGATTTGATTATGTTAATTATTTCACCATGCACATATGCATGTATCAGACATCACATTGAACATGATCAATACATAGAATTTTTATTTATCTTACTTGTACAGTAAAGCTGAGGAAAATAAAGCCAGCTGGACAGGCCTTCCCCTGTCCATCTCTTGCAGACTTATGACTGCTTATTTTATTTTACTTCTTTCTGATGTCTTTTCCTCTTGCTTTTTCTTTTAAGATTCACTTGCATGTTTATTTTAAGCTGGCCCCATCTGCATTAGAATACTGAAATTGGAATAAGTGACTCAAAAATATCCACACGAAAATATCCAGAGTGCGAGGTGCTGTCTGCCAGCCCTGTGTGAACTCAGACCTCTTATCTAGCTTCTCATCACGCTTTCAGAGCTTCCTCACTCGAAGGCTATTATCCACTTGACACTCAGAATATCTGCCGCATTTGGATGGTGGAGTTCTGAAGTCTGACATTAAATATGAGAAATACTGAGAACAAACACAAAGGGAAAACAGACCGTTCACAGGTCGGCCAGCACCTTTATTAGGCTGTGTTTTTCCAAAGTGCATTTTCAGCCAAGTATGTCCTCTTAAACCCCCACTGCACCCTTCACTCTGTAAATGAATCAGGGAAATAGCATTTAGAAAGGAAGCTATCTGGAGAAATCTCAAGCCTTTGAACTTTCTACTGTTAGTTAGTGATAAGAAAGAGGGACCTGGGGGGTGCAAACTGGAATTACAAATTGCTGTGCCAACCACAGTAACACAGACTTCCAGACTTCACAGAAATCATTAAGGTTACTATGCAAAATAACCGTGACTGGCTGGTAATGGATTTTGCTTCACGAATTCCTTCCCCGAGCTCCTCATTGATCTGATCTTGGGATGCACCACGGTTTAACTCAGCAGTTTTCCATTATCCATCTAAGATGCATATAAAAGATGAGTCTGATGTAGAAAAACAGTGCCCTCTTTCACAGTTGCCACACCTGCGCTATTTGTGGCTTGGATTCTGTTGACTGCGTCTCTAGCACACTAGTTGCTGTGCTCATGGCTCTGAAGAGTGAATCCTTGATGACGCATGACAGTGTCGTAGTCTTATTTGAAAATTCCTAGAACTTAATTTTGCAATAAACCATTTCTCATCCTTGGCTTTTCCATCATTAACCACAAGTCATTGGTGTCAGATATCATCGCCACTCATGGCAACCCGGAGCCATCAACAGGAGATCAGCGAGACATAGTCATTTAGATTTGTGGTCCCCATCTTCACATCATAAGGTTCCCTGAGGAAAGGTTCAGCAAAACTAAGAGGATAATGGATTTGCTCTAAGCTGCATCTTGGAGGGCTGGCCTGATAGCTCAGCGGACTAAAGTGTCTGCTTAGCCAGAGCACAGAGGCTGGGGTTCAATCCCCAGGGTGCTGTGCTGGCCCCACCCCCGTGGTATGCTGAAACATTGATTGAGGCTGGGCGTGGTGGCGTGCACCTGTAATCCCAGCACTTGGGAGGCTGAAAGCAGGAGAATCACTATGAGCCTGATCTAGTAGTGAGATCCTGCAGACCCTGTACTAAATACATAAAAAAAGAGTACGTTAGTGCATGTTTTCATGACAAAGAGCTAAGATGGTCTGATGAGAAACATCTGAACCTTCCTGACACATAATCAAGTAGAAATTAATAAGTTATTACAATCAGCTAAAATTAGTAAGCAATATGAGGAAGTCTTTAACCTTACTGATAATTTTTTAAAATGCAAATTAAAATAATAAGCAGACACTACTTTAACGTCTCAGAATGAACAATTTAACTAAATTAAAAGAAAATTTTTCCTTGTGCTTAAGTGAGTGCCACAAATGATAATTTTAATACACTATTTGAATGAAATAACCTTTGAGATAGTAATTTAGAAATAAATATCTAGAGCCTCAAAAATATGGCTTTACATTCAGTAATCAGTTTGCAGAGAAACTATACTCATGAAGATGTTTATCAAAATATAACTTACTATAGTAAATATTAGAAATTTATGAAAGAAATGGATAATAACCAAATTGGATTTAAGTAAGCTTTGGTACACTTACAACATGGGTGGTTACCTAGCTGTTCAAATGATATGTATAAAATAATAGGCAATCAAATAAAGATCATAAAAAATAATATAAATAGAAAATGTGATTCATAATTAGATATATACTATTACAATAATGTAGATGAAAAGAAACAAATTTAGGCATTAAAAAAGCAAAGGGAAACCTGAGTGTGGTGTGCATGCCTGTGATCGCAGCACTTGGGGGGCTGAGGCAAGAGAATCATTGAGAGTTCAAGACCAGCCTGGGCTACACAGTGAGCTCCAGGTCAGCCTGAATTGCATAGTAAGACCCTGTCTAAAAAAAAAAAAAAGAAAGAAAAGGGGGATAGACCCAGAGCGCAGGCCTGGCGAGTGAGTGAGACCACCAGGCCGCGGGATCCTGAACAGATTGAGAGCACAGGCCTGGCAAGTGAGTGAGACGACCCAGGACAGGGATCCTGAACAGACCCAGAGCGCAGGCCTGGCGAGTGAGTGAGACGACCCAGGGCCCGCTGGATCCTCATTCGACCCAGGCTGCAGGCCCAGCATGGAACCCTTCAGCAGAACTCCCTGCAAAGAGGCTAGAGGCAAGACTCACCCAGCTGATTCAGGAGCAGAACATCTTGCCAGAGAGACACAAAGGGTTCAACTCTAACGCCTGCAGCAGAAAGA
>NW_004524610.1:14424428-14431127 GCF_000260255.1 Octodon degus
TATATTTCCATTTTCTGTTGACTTAAAAAAAAAAAAAACAACAGAGGTTTGTACCTAAAAAAAAAAGGGGGGGGGAAGCTGAAAAAGTTTAGATCACATGGAACTGAAAGACAAAATATTGCCCTGCTGTTCATCAACCTGGAAAATAGACACAGACGAAGGAAGGGGCTGCTAACATTTCTAAATAGACAGCATTTCTCCCAAGGTCCTGTTACCACTACCAAGTGTGACAATGGTGCTCTTCTTCCAGGGACCATTACTGTCTTGCTAAAATATCTTGTTTTCTGAAATCACAGATTGCCAAAAAGTTTAGGCTTTGGAATCATAGGAATCAGAATGTTGTGTTGTTCTTGCTGTGAGGGCATCGTTCACTTTGATGCAGAGAAGCAGCCTGGATTTCCAGTCCTTGGGCACTGCTGCAGATAAGGTTTTTGGACCCAGCATTTCCCATCTTTCTTAACTCTGGGGTTTCCAAGGGAAAGATCCATGGTCTGCTCTGTACTCCACATTGTGTTCATTCACAGCCCTGCTTTGTCCTGCCTGATCTTAGCCCTGCTTGTCTCAAATCCTGGCACAAGTCTGTTTCTTCCTTTCTCTGGGGACACAGCCCCTGGTCCTCTGCTTTGTGACTCCACTACTGCAGAGTCAGTGAGCAGGATTTTCCACACAGCAGCCTTGGCCCACTGGTGCCTGTTCATGAGTTGGGCTAGAACACATCAACATTGTTATGATGGCTGCCATCGTGGTATGGACCTGAATACTTTTCAATGAAAAATGATTCCTTCCAAAATGTTAACATTAATGATTACATACACATACTGTAATACCAACTACATGGGTGGAAAAATGATGGGAGGTTATTTTCCCTTCTTTGGGTTATTTTTTCTTTCTGAAGTCATTCTAATAAAAATTATTACTTTTAAAATTAGAAATGCCAACAGTTGCCACTTAAAAATCTTTCTATAAATATTTCCACTGAGTGAAAGCCATGTGCCTTGAAAACTCCTGCTGTAAGTGAGCGGTGGCCTTGTTCTCCCTCACCTTGGCCAGGCAGACTACCTTCATCTTCCTCTTCTGTGTGAGCTCCAAGGAGCCAGCTGTGGACATTATTGTTTTCCTGTTGGGAAGCACAGTTTGTTGTAAGGCATTAACAAGAAAAGTCTAGAAGCCTGAAGCATACTGACACTCCATCTCCTCTTCAAGCCTTCCTCAGTGTTCTAACCATTTCCTTGCAAAAACCCTGTTTAATGACTAGGATCCAACAGAGGTTGCTTAGTGCTTTGAACTCACATCAGAAATAAATATTTTACTTATTTTTTCATGCTCATTTATTAGTTTGGCTTTGTTTGAGTTCATTTTATGGCATTATATTGTGTTTCTGTGGCTCATGTGACATGCTCGGTTAAAATGAAATGCAATGAGGAGAAAAGGGATGTAGAATCTTTAAAACTGTAGGAAAAATCTGCACAACATAAAAATTTCCAGTATAGCTATCTTGAAGAGTATAGCTGGATGGCATCCATTACGTCCCCAATGTTGTGTGATCATCGCCAGCACCTACTTCCAGAAACTTCTCCTCACAAAAACCTGTGCCCATGAAGCAAGGACTCCTTGTGTTTCCTCCTCCTCTCTACCTAATCTAATGTACTTGCTATCCCTGCAAAGTTGCCTACTCCAACTATTCTACTTGCACACTGCTGTGGATAAGGTTTTTGGACCGAGCATTTCCCATCTTATTGTATTTCCACACAATACTCATCCTTTCATGTCTGGCTTATTTCACTGAGCAGAATGTTTTCAAGGTTCATCCGTTGCTGACCTTTGGATGTTGAAGGTTCGCTAAAGGGCCATGTATTAAAGGTCTGGCTCCCATGTAGTACCACTGGGAGTTCCCACAGGCCTTCTGGGCAATCCTTCGCTTGGCCAGGGCACCCTCGATAAGGACCGTGGAACCTTGGCTGTTCCCTTGTTCTCTTTCGTGTCCTGACCAGGAGGTGAGCTGGTGGCTCCACTCCCCTCTCCCCATCACTACTCTCTGCATGACCATCAAAGGCCCCAAGCAATGGATATCCCTGACCTTGGACTGGAATCTAAAGCTTTGAGCCAGAATATTTTCTTTTTATAATTAACTATTTCAGGTATTTCAATATAGTGATGGGACGCTAATACATCCATGTTCTCTCACATACATAGAACTCATTGCATTTTCTGACTGAATTATTTTTCACTGTGTTTTATTACCACACTGTGATTATTCATTTGTCTGCTGAGGGCCACTTGGGTTGTTTCTACCTCTTTGTTATTGTGCAGAGGGCTTTTGCAAACATTGGCAAGCAAATGTCTATGTGAGTCCTGTATTGAAATATTTTGACTATACACCTAGGAATCTAACTATGCTTCTTATAGTAGTTCTATGTTTAACTTTTGGAGGAACTGCCAAAGTGTTTTCCACAATGACTGGACCATGTTGCGTTCCAGCAGCATTATGTAAGAGCTCCAATTTCAAGACGGAGGTAAATTTGGGACCTGGTCTCTCATCTCGAATCTTCTAAGGATTTGTTTCACTATAGTATTTAAGAATAACTGAGCATGATATTTCATTCCTTAGTATATTGTTCTTTGCCATCCCTCCATTAAGCTGCAAGTGAAATGGTACCTGGGGAAAGATTAACGTCACTGCCTTCGGTAGCTCTGCTTATACATTACTCTTTGTGTGATAACTCTAGTGTTTCCACAGCTAGGGTCTTTTGGCCAGATTTCAGGATGGATCTTCTTTGTGCACAATTCCAAATTCTATAAATAAAACTATAGTACTATCTTTCCAAATAAAAACCACCTAGAAATAACTAAGGTTTTGTGCTCCATGTAATAGAATACAGTTAGGTCATTCTTTTGCAAAACAAATTTAATTTTTTTTCCTATTTAAATTTCAAGGCAAAATTTCTCCTAAGGAGATTCATCCTTTAAGGTTAGCTAATTTTGGTTCTAAATGTGAGAGGAGACCACACCCCTTTTCCTAAAAAGCAGACAAGCTCTTCCAGATGGTTGCTCTGTATTTTATTCCTAATTGTTCTTGTCACTTGGTAGTGGAGTGCAATGAGTGTTAAAATTAGTAAACTTAAATGTCATCCAATCTAACTGGCATGGAGACATTTGAGAGGCACATGTGCCTTCTGGGAGCCTGAAGATACCTGATCACCACTCTCTAGTTGTCCTGGCATTGTGTATTTCCAGGGGGGTTACAGGTGACACCACATATTTGTATGCACTGTCTTCCTTGGCGAATCATCACATTTCAAACATGAGGTTTCTGGGAAAACCATCATCCACATTCCTGCAAGCTACCTCCCCAAGGCTTAGTGCTGGAAATCTCCAGCTCCCCTTCCCTCTGAGTTGTGTGTATTTTTCTCCAGGTCCTCATGTAGCTCAGCTTCAGGTTAGGTCCAGTCAATGGGGAACTTGGGAAGGGTATCAAAGAGAGAAAAGTAAGGGCAGAGAGTTTTCCTTCGGCTTCCATCCTGAACTGGAACTCCATAAAAACATGGCTGCTGAGGATTCTCTTCCAGAATATTCACTGCTCCCTCCCTCCCTCCTCATGCCATCTTCTCTCTTCACTACCAATGCCAGACTCCTGCACCATGCCTTGTGCTTCTAGATTTTTAAGAAGTCCTTTGTCAATAAACTCTTCCTGAATTAGTTTGATTTATCTGTCCACCCATTTTCTTTTGGGACCTGTGTGACACAGGCAAGAGAGGGTTTTGGGTGTTACCAGTGCTTTAGGTAAAACTCTCACCCTGGCAAAGCTTGTGATTTTCTATCTTAGTATGTGACGGTTCTGGGTGACACAATCTCAATAAGTGTCACAAAATTCTCCAAACAGTTTTCACTGTACTTCAGAAACAAAAATTTGACATTTAGCATCTGCAACCAGTGGGAACTGAAGGAGTATGACTGGGAGAAGCATTGACTGTCATTACTGAGATGATAATTGTCCACAAAACGAGGCGCTTTCCAAGAGGCTGGGCTGAGGGCCGAGCAGCGCTCCGAGCAATGGCCAGGTGCAGGAGACGGAAGACCCTGGCTGCGGCGAACCAGAGAGCAGACACGACCACAGCCATTCACATTCAAATTTATTTTGAAAAGCTGCAAAACCAGCAAAACTGAGCTATAATTTTTTGGACGGAAGCAGATGGTAAAACTGCAGTGAAATGATAGGCACAATTTCTACTTGTCAATTAAAATACTTCGCATTCCATGTTAGCCATGAATATGTACATTTCTGTATTTTTATGTGGCAATTAAAATATACTTAATTTTAAATTTTAAAAAACTTGCTTTGAATCATTGTGCTTGTTTCTTAAACTATAGCAAAAATATCTATTTTTATTTGAAACACCACAAAAATATCTATGCCTCCATCCATTTCTTTTTTTTTCCCATAATTTTATTGAGAAACAAATAGCAATGAGACAGTTTCAAATCAAATTGATAGGACAGTTTCAATAATTAACACATTGCATACATTCTTCCTAGTGGTTAATTGCTTTACAAGATACGGACATGATATTCTATTTACAAAAACCATTACAACAAATCCCTCTATTCATTAAAAGAATGTAGGGGCTGGAGAGATGGCTCAGTGGTCTAAAGCACCTGCTTAGAACAAGCTTGGCAAAGCACAGGGACCGTGGTTCAATCCCCCAGCACCACATGCCAGCCAGCCCTGCCCCCAGGTGCACTGGCCACACACACACACACACACACACACACAAAAAAAATAAAAAAAAAAAAAAGAATGTAACTATATATCTATCCTAACTACTTTGAATACACACATACAAAATGGACATTCGTCTGTATCCCCTTTTTTTGTTAAGTTCCATCATTTAAATATTATAGGTGTGTAAACTCAGCAAAATATTCTAAAAGAGTCCAGCAGCCCATAATAGTATTGAGTCTTCTGCTTGACTGACAATGTCAGAAATTGTTGACCTGAGTCCCCTACAGATCAACATAACACCATGGCTTTACTTCTTATATTTCATTTTTATACTTTTGTGCTGGATGGTTAAAACCAAGGTAAAGCAGGACCTATGTAACAAGAGTTGTAGCTTTTGGGTCTGATAAGGTCAGTGAAATCCCCTCAGGATTTATCCCGAGATCCTGTACCTCAGATTGTAGATCCTTTGTCAGTGTCAGCCATGTGGATGAGTCACGGCCCTTGCTTGACCAATGTGCTCTCTGTGAAAGCCTGAGAGAATGTTTTCTCTCTATGTGACTCTCCTTAGGCACACTCTACATCATCGATCACATTCCTCTTTGGCGCCATAATCTTCTTCATCAGAAAATTTGGGACTCTACTGAGTTACATGATGTTACAGTACAGGTTCTCATATATCCTGAGTCTTAATTGACCTTGGAAGGCTAGGGCCAAAATATTGGCTGTGCTTGCAGCCCTCCTTTTTCTCTAATTTTGGTCTGCAAACTTAAGCTGTTAACCCTCCAGAAGACAAGCTTATTGTTATTACCATACAACCTAGACTGTTGAGCTTAATCTCACTATCTGTCTGAATATCAAACATCTCAGGCATAACATAGAACAGGTATTTTTTATCAAGTATTGATATGTTAAACTTTAAGTCCCTCCAGAATATGATGAAAAAAACTTTTAAAAATTAGAATATATTTTAAAAAAATAGGCATACAGAATTATATACTTCTTATGTTTACACGTAAGTCCAAAAATCTATCCATGTATAACCTTGAAGCAGGACAGTCCCACAATATTCCTTTTCCTGTCTCTTGCCTTCATTCACCACCCCCTTCTTTTTGAACAATCATCTTTCCGAGAGACAGCACAGCAGCAACTGGCATGTCATGACAAGCAGTCCGTATTCAGAAGACCAGAATGGCAGGTACTCCAAGCGTGAAACTACTATTACAGATTACCATCTTCAGTGCAGTTGCTTAGTTCACAGGTATCAGTGTATATAGTTAGTCAGGGTGAGAATCATTCCAATTAACTGCTACATTCAAAACTCTTCTGGAGATTCTCAGGATCATTGCCTTGCCCATTTTCTACCTATAACTGTATGGCTTGACATTGTCATGTTTCGTAGCTCTTTTCCTTTCCCTCTCTTGGTTAGTTCGTCCTTGAGATCCCGCTTTCCTTTTACTTTTAGTATACCCTTCTATTTGTATTTCTTCTTTTGAGTTCTTATACTAGGGAAACTATAGGATATTTACACATGTATATCTGGTTTATTTCACTTATGAGTATATGTTCAAGTGGCATCCACTTCAATACAAAGGCTTCGAGTTTATCATTCTTAACAGCTGAATAATACTCCATTGTGTAAAAATACCACATCTTTTTCAACCATTTCTCAGGTGATGGGCATCTGGGTTGTTTCCAAGATTTGGCTATCACAAATTGTGTTGCTATAAACATAGGCACACATATATCCCTATGATATGATGTTTTCAGATCCTCCGGAAAATTCCCAGTAGAGGAATAGCTGGTATAAAAGGGATTTCCAGTCTAACTTTTCTAAGGAGTCTCCACACTGATTTCCATAACGGTTGCACCAGTCTACATTCTCACCAGCAGTGGAGAAGGGTTCCTTTTTCTCCACAGCCTCTCCAACATTTGTTGTTGGGTGATTTCTTTATGATAGCCATTCTTTCTGGGGTGAGATG
>NW_004524610.1:14435875-14437167 GCF_000260255.1 Octodon degus
CAGTTTCATTGCACTGTGGTCAGATAATGTACATGGGATAATTTCTGTTTCTTACACATACTTAAGCATGACCTATGGACCAGTATGTGGTCTATTTTAGAAAATGACCCATGTGCAGCTGAGAAAAATGTGTGTTTGGGTGGAACACTCTGTATATGTCCACCAAGTCCATTTGTTTCAAGCTCTGGTGCAGTTCTGTTACTTCTTTGCTACGTTTTTGTCTGGTTGATCTATCTTTTGGGGATAAAGGGATGTTAAGGTCTCCTGTTAAAATGGTGGTATTGGATATTAGATTTTTCAGGTCCATTAAGATTAGCTTTATATAGTTGTATGCTCCTGTGTTTGGTGCATACATATTTATGAGTGTTACATCTTCCTCTTGAATTTTTCCTCTATCCAGTATATAGTGGCCTTCTTTATTTCACTTGTTCATTGTTGGTTTGAAGTTGAGACTGTCTGAGAATAAGATTGCTACTCCTGCTTTTATCTGAGGTGCTGGGGCATGTAGTATTGTGGTCCATCCTTTGATTGTCAGCCTCTGAATGTCTTTATGAGTTAAATGTGTTTCTTGTTGGATTTGATATTTGTTGAATTTTGTTTCCTAATCCATTGTGCCAGTCTATTTCTCTTACTTGGTGAATTGAGTCCATTTACATTGATGGTTAGAATTGAGATGTATTGACTTACGATTGACATGTTATTTACCCATTGTCATTTACTCCTTTTTGTCCTGTGTTTAATTCCTTGCCCTATTTAGTTGGTTGCTTCTGATCTCATTCATGGAGTTCTGATCATTTCAGTCCCTCTCTAGAACATCTTTCAGTACCCTGTGTAGGGTTGGCTTTGTCATCATGAAGTTTTTCAGCTCTTCTTTGTCATGAAAGTATTTCACTTCTCCATCAAACTTGAAAGAGAGTTTTGCAAGGTATAGTAGTCTGGGCTGGAATTTGTTTTCATAGAGGACTTGAAGTACTCTACTCCATGCTCTTCTTGCCTTCATGGTTAGTGAAGAGAAGTTGGCTGTAATTCTGGTGGGTTTTCCTTAGAATGTGATGTGCTTCTTTTGTCTAGCAACTTTCAGTATATTATTCTTGTGCTGAATTTCTGGGATCTTGACAATTATATGTCTCGGTGTGTTTATAATTGGGTTGAGGTTACTTGGCATTCTGTATGATTCAGTTACCTGAATGTCAGATTGTTTTCTCATATTTGGGAAATTTTCTGCTATTACTTCTGCCCATATTTTTTTAATGTCATTTGTATTGACTCCTTCTTTCTCATTGATGCCTATT
>NW_004524610.1:14438192-14450632 GCF_000260255.1 Octodon degus
TTTGGATTTATCCAGCTGTGCCTGGCTTGGGTCTGGCTGCTGTGCTCAGCTCCTTCCTGCTGCTGCCCTTGTGGGTGAACCTGTTGTGCCCCTCTGGCAAGATGTTCTGCTCCTGGACTAGCTGGGTGGTTCTGTCCCCTACATACTCTGCAGGGATTGCAGCTGCAGAGTTTCATCCCATGCCTGTATGCCAGGCCTGAGCTGAGTCTGGAGGGGACAAGGTAGTGTAGGGGGGAGAGACAGCTCTCCCACACACTCACCGGGCCTGGACTAGGACTGGATCTGGGGGTTCCCAGAATGCGAGAGAAATTCCTACTCTGTAGGGGGGGTGCGGGGGGTGTACTACAGAGCGATGGAGGGTGTCCCAAGAGGGTGAAAGAGGGTGTCACCCACGCTGCGCCTGGGCTGGGACCAGTAGGTCATGCCAGCACAGGGTAGTCGGAAGCTCCCCCACACACTCACCGGGCCTGGAATAGGACTGGATCTGGGGGTTCCTGGAAAGTGGCAGAAATTCCTACTGGGCAGGCCGGGTAGGGGAGGTGCTCCAGAGTGGTGGGGGGCCTCCCAAGGGGGTGGAAGAGAGTCTTACCCACACTGCGCATGGGCTGGGATGAGTAGGTCCCGCTGGCACAGGGTAGCCGGAAGCTCTCCCACCTGTCTCCATCCATTTCACTGTTACATTCTAACTCTCATGACCTCTAACCAGCTCATTTTCATGCCTACCTGCTTTTTTTCAGAGTTTGAATTTTATTTTTTTACTTACATATTTTTTTATTAATTTTATTGAGAAACAAATAGCAATGCCTACCTGTTTGGATGACATCTATCTTTGTTTCATGAATGCAGGAATCTTCCTTATCACTTTAAATATCTTAATTCTCTATATTATAATTTATATTTTGAATAAAATTTCCTTGGGTGCAAAAAGTCGCTGTGAAATGAATGAGCGCGTGCACCAGTGTTTTCACCCAAGTTGTGTCAGAAGCAGAGTGAGGACCTTGGGTTGGGAGGGGCTCGAGGGTGCTCTGGGCTACCGTCACCCAGTGCCACTTGGCATGGCATAGCCCACAGAAAGAAATTTTCTCCTGGTTCTTGAGCCTGGACATCCAAGATCAGGGTCAGCTGGGTGATTTCCCTGAGGCTTCCTCCTTGTGTGCGCTCGCTCATGTCTGTGTTCTCTCATCAATCCTCCTCCCAGCCCACACAGCTGGTGCCCCTGTGCAGTCACCTTTCACTTTCTTATAAAGGCAGAGGTCATATGGGATTAGGGCCTCCCTGATGATGCAGCTGGATTCCGCCCTTAAAGCCCCTTTATCCAGCTGCATCATAGACAGAGGTACTAGGGATTAGGGCTTCAGCCTAAGATATTGGGGAGGACACAGTTAAGGCTACAGCAGGTGCTAGCATCCCATTTTTTGATCTAGGATATAGTTCCTAAGGTGTCTAACTTACAATTATTTGTAAGTTAAAGCTGTACACTCCTGTTTTCTATATTTTTTAAGATTTTTATGTTTCACAACTTCACAAAATGGAAACAGACTGGCATACTGTGAGGGTCAAAAAACCCAGGTCTGAGCTCACTTCTTTGGATCCCTTGCGTAGATGAACCATAGCCACTTCCATTGCTATAAGCATCAGAAATGGGCTACCTCACATGGAGAGAAAACATTCTCTCAGGCTTTCACAGAGAGTAAATTGATTGGGCAATGACCTTGTCTCATCCACATGGCTGACACTGACAAAGGATCTGCAAACTCGGTACTGGGTTACAGGATAAATCCTGAGAGTACTTGACTGACCTTATCAGATACAAAAGTTACATTTCTTGTTATATAGGTCTTGCTTTATCCTGGTCTTAACCATCCAGCAGAAAAGTATAAAAACAAGGTATAAAAGTAAAGTCATATTAATATATTGAGCTATAAAAGGCTCAAGTCAACAACTTCTGACATTGCCAGTCCTATGGATAACCCACTACTATTATGGACTACTGGACTATATTGCACTATTTTGCCCAATTCATGCACCTATAATATTTAAATGGCAATGGAATACCCATCTCTAACAAAACTAAACAAAAAAAATGGGATACAAATGGAGGACCATTTTGTATCTGTACATACAGAATAGCTGGGATAGATATACAGCTACTTTCTTTTAATTCAATGAATAGAAAGATTTGTACTAATAGTGTTTGTGGACAGGATATCATGTCTGCATCTTGTACAATGAATAACCACTAAGAGAAGAATATGCAATATATTAATTATTGAAAGTGTGCTAATAATCAGTTTTGCAACTGTCATTGCTATTTGTTTCTCAATAAAATTATTTTAAAAAATAAAAAATGGGCTACCCACTGGCACAAGGCTAATTCATCTTGCCAGCATTATTTCTCTTCCTCAGGAAAGTTTAGAAAATGAAAACTTTCTATATCTGATTTTTATTTTTGACTCTGGCAAAGTGAGCAGCTGGGAAAGAGAACAGGAGCCTGAAATCAGGGGCCGAAGTGGTGTCAGCACAACTCTGATGCCTGTGCAATCGCTCTTCCTCCCAAACCTGCAGGCACGAGCAGCGCCACCTCCCCAAGAACAAGGCTTTGAATTTGTCCTCTGAGCCAAGGTGACCTTGTGAAACTAGCGGTTCTGGTCATGAGGCTCTTGTCCTGAAGGAAGAGCAGCACAGGACAACTCAGAAGTTGAGCAGGAGTCTATTTCCCATTCACTGGAGGCATTTGTCACAAAATACAAAGCAGAGGCTTATCACAGCATGTCCATATCCACACCCTGCCACTGCCATAACCTGGGATGTAATTGAATTCTGTACTATCTGTTCTTTGGAAGGAAAAACAAGAAATTAGGCTGTGTGTTGTTATTTGAAAGGTAACAAAAACCTTTTTTCCCTATGCGAAAACTTCCTTGGCAGCCTGGTGGAGAACAAGAGATTCCCATCATTCTGTTTATTCCTCTGCTCATTCTTGAGCAATGTCTCAGGTAGTGGGTTGCAGAGATGAAGCTGATGCCGTCCTTAGCCTTACAGAGCTCTCTGTCTTCTAGGAGACTCTGTAGCTACAGTGTAAGGAAAAGAAGCAATCATAGAGGCCTGACCTGGGAATATCGTAGTGGAAGGGGATATGCAAAGCAGACTGACAGTCCAGGGAATGTTTCCCTGAAGTGATTCTTGCTTAAACATGAAGGAGATTGAGTAACCAGGTCTCCTGTCAGGTGGTAGAGATCCCAAGGAGAGGGCACCACATGGAAAGATTACAAGAGAATTAACCAGCTCAGGGCTTATGAGGCAGGTCATTTATGTCTTTTAAAGGCAAAAATGGAAAGTCTGGCTAGAAGGGTGGGAGAGAAAGGAACTATTTGTTTTATGTTAAGAGTGGTGATACTATTTTCCTTTTGCTAGGTTAATCCGATGTCTGAATAGAGGATGGACAGAAGGGAGAAAACAGAAGGCAAAGTGAGCAGCTAGGAAAGAGGACAGGAGCCTGAAATCAGGGGCCGAAGTGGTGACAGGGAACAACAGGGAAAATCTAAGAAGGTTCCTCTGTAAGGAGATGTGAAGGTGGTGGACAAACCAAAGAACCAAGAACTGAGTCACCACTGTAATCCTAGCTAGGATGACTTTATGAATGACAGCGACACTGGGAAAGGGCACAGAAAGCCCTGGAGACACTAGGCTGGAACCTGATGAGTCTGTGGTAAGCCCTACTGTATGTCTCAGCCTCAGGAGGACAGGGATGTTGAATTCTTTGGTTGCCATGGTCGTTGACCCCCACCAGCTCAGAGCACAGGGATGGTCCCAGTGTTCAGGGGGTTAGAATGCAGGATCTAGGGTGAGTGCGCAGGGATTGAAGCTCTAGTCCTGCAAGGTAATGTCTGTGTAGACTTGAGGCAAATTTTCAAATCTCAGAGCCCATCTACAAAATGGACAGATAATACCAGCTCCCCATGTGAATGAGAGAATTAAATTCATAAAGCATGAAAAATACAAACCTAATTCATGACACGTAGTGTGCAACTCAGTAAACACTGCTTTGATTCTCAGGCAGGCGCCCAGCAAGAGCGAGTAGCCCGGGGAGATGCACTCCTGTGAAGACCAAAATTTTATGAAAAGAAAATTAAGCATTGGGGTAAAATAGAGAGCCATATGGACTCATGTGTTGGGCTGGAATTTGAAGCGGAGCTGTTCAAGGACATTGTTCCGTCTCTGCTAGGGAGCCTTGTTTACAGAAGCTCTAGTAAATGCTTCCACCAAGAGCCTGGCATCACACATTTTTGAAAGTGAAATGCGTGTCTTGCAACCTCCTGTAGCTTTGAGGGGAACAAGAAGCCCGCAGCCGTCACTTTCCTGTCACCCACACAAAGTATCCCGAACCCTCAGTTTAAAGGAGAAGTTTACTTGGGCCCGATGTCAGTGGATTCCGTCTCTGTTCGGCTGGTTCTGAGCACAAATGTCACAATGGCAGGGCACATGGAGGGCAAGCCTTAGCTGCGTGGTGGACAAACAGAGGGAGCGGGAGGAGCCCGCGGCTTGAATGTGTCCTTCCCAGTGACCCGTCCCTTCCCCTCCAGGCCCCACCTCTGAAAGGTCGGATCTAAACACCAGGGGCTTCGCGAGGCTTTGCACTGTGGGCACGGCACCTGCAAGGCGAGTGGCTGCTTTCTGTGTGGGTGTCTGTGAGGCAAGAGAGTCCCACGGGATTTTATTTTTGATCTTGGGAGGGCACTGAAAGGAGACCTGTTGGTTTTCATTTACAAGTATAATTGTAAATAAGCAATAGATCGCCGACGGAAACCAGAAGGTCGTAGAAGCCACTGGAGTCACAGGACCTGAGTGTGTGCGTCTGCTGGCATCCTGGGGGCGGGCGTTAGCAGGGTGAGGTCCATCCATGTTCCCGGAGGAGTGGGAGCCCCACAGATGTCGCCTGCAGGGGGTGGGTACGGTGACCAAGCTGTCGGCAGGCCCACAGGTGACCTGGACAGGGAGGTTAACGTCCCTGTAGGGCTGAGGGCAAACTGCAGTTGGGGGCCGCTGAAAGAGGCACTGAGCAAAACTCTTAGAAAATTCACAAGAGAAAAGCATTGATTAGGTGTTGGGTAGGTAATTGCAGTCATTTTAATCACATTGGGCTTGGAGGATGAGGCTTCAATGCCCAAAGAAAAGGTCACCGTTAGCTGCACCTCTCACTGACGCAAAGCGGAGCACACAACACAATGTGCTTCCTTGTGTGATGTGCTAGACCTGCTCAATGAGCCCCGTCTTTCACTTCCGGGGAGAGTGACAGCTGTGTCTCAGGGGGCAGGTACGCTGGCTGCGTGCAGAGTCCGACAGTAATCAGGGAGGGGATGAGTGGACACTGGGACTTTTTCACATGTTTCAGATATTAGCAGAGATTGTGAAAGGGAGCCAGGACCTTCTCTCCCCATCCTAAAGCATCATCACCTAGCTCAGCTCTCTGAAGAGTCTGAGCTTAATTCCCTAGCTACAAAAGACCCCCAAACTGCGATGGGACAGATCCATGAGCCATTTGTGAATAAGCCACATTAAGTTAACCCACCTAAAATGCCCTTTATTTTCCCCAGATTTGAGAACAAGAGAAGTTGGACTATCAAATGGAGAAACGGCGACGATGTTCACCCCTTTATTCCTCTAGTTATGTTTCCTATACGTAAGTTTTCAATGAAACTTACACTTCATTGAAGTTCACCAAAGGTCCCATTTTAACTTCCGTCAGATCATACAGCAATTGTAAGTGAGGATTCACTGGCTCTCACTTAAATTATGGAGGGAATTCATAAATACAAAAAACTCCCTTTCCTTCACTGAGAAAGCACTTGGGCCTAATATAGAGTAGTTATAAAAATGCGTATGTGACTGGGAAGTTCAGACAAGACTTCATTACAATGAGGCACACTTGGGCTTCTTTAGGTTGTGTCTGCTTAGGTTCTCAAGCTTACAGGGGCAGTAGATAAATTCGTGTGGTCTTCTGGCATAACAATATTTAGAACCCCAGGATTGACTCAGCTCACGATGTTTTGTCAATCACTGCAGTTTATTTATCGTGAAAGCTACAGCCTATACTGTAGAGGGGCAAGGGTGATCATTGCCTTTTCTCTGCTTAGTTTTTTGTTTTTTTTTCAAGACAAGGTCTTAATATATTTTCTAGTTTGGCCTTGAATTCCCGGGCTCCAGTGCTTCTCCTTCCTCAGCCTCATGTGTAGCTGGATGTGCCTGAATTCTTTAGTGTGCAAATTAAGTATGCAGAGTGGGGTTTCTAGCTTCAAAAATTACGGAACTTTATTTTAATTTACTTATATATTATACACGCACATACAAATTATTTATTACACATGCATTACAAGTGTACAGAAAGTAGAATTTATTACATTTCCTTTTTCAATATACTTAGGGGTTTATTTTTTAAATTCATGAGAAATCTAGGACTGGCACGTTTGTAAGACTTGGCATTTGCACAGTGCTTAAAAGTTTAAAGTTCCTGTTTTTAAAATGTTTTTGCTTATACCTGCAGCCACCTAAAGCAGTCACATTTTTCCTCCTGCTCTCCCCTGCCCTCCTCTCTCTCTGCCCTCTCTGTTTCCTCTGTCTTTGGTTGGTGCTCAGGGAGGAGGACCTGGGCAGGGAGTGGAGGTAGGGGATGGGAAGGGGGTGGGTGTCTCTGGGTGCCAGACTGCTGCTAGGAATTTTTTGACCACCACACTATGCTCCATATCTTTCTGTTTTAGCTCTTCCTTGTGGACTAAAATATTTGCAATAATTTTATTTCAGAACAGGTGAAATTTTTAAGTTGCTTGTTCTTTCTTTGAATATTTACCTGACCAGCTCACAGAGGCCTTGCAGGCTCTGTCACACAGTCCCTGTGGGGCCAATGTTCAGTGACCACCTCCCCCTCCTTCATGTCCCAATCTATCCCACTGGGGGAAGGGACAAACAGCAACAAAACAAAGAAGCACCTCTGGGATCAGAACCCAGCAGCACCCTTACTGGGCTCCTGGGCTTTCCTTTGGCCTTGCAATTTCTGCAGCCTCAGGCGAGTACCAAGTGTTCATATTTCCATCCAGTGCTTGGGATCACCTGGCTGCAAAGAAAGGACACATGGGCCTAGTTTCATTTCTGCTCCATAGCATGCAGTGGTATTTGGGAAAGGAATGGAGGACCTCTCCCAAGAGTGGAGAGGGTTGGGGAGACCATTTGAAGGAGGTTTCACCCATGCCAGTAGAAGTTTCTTTCAAAAGCTTTAGAAAGCAAGCATCATTTGTCATCATTAAAATTTTCCTTCTGAGGGTGACCCTATCACATGAATAATTCAAGGCCCTTCTAATAACATGATTTTCATTGCAATTTTTGTGGGGAAAACGCATCCCAGGACTATGAGATGAAGGAGAAGAGCTCACTTCCTCCCTGGCCCTGGTACCCAGGTCTTCCCATCCTAGACCACCACCCTCCAGCTGCCCCACTTGCTGACTGCAGGAGCCTCAGCCCCACAGGGCCAGGGAAAAGCCATGGCGCTCACTCCTGGGCTCCCAGGGTGTGGTGAGGAGCTGTTTGAAGCCACTCACTTTGGAGCACATTCACTTGAACTCCCTAAGGACCAGGGGTCTGCCTGATTCATTTTTCTCCTTTGAAGGCACACACATAGAGTGAGGCCAATAAAATTGATTCATTCTTATGCAAAAACTGTGCAATGAGTGTAGCTTGTAAAATAGGGACCATTTAATTAAAACTGCATCTCTATAGATACATAGCTCATTGCATCAGGTGATTCATCCTCTCCCAGCCCACTCTACGTCATGCGTGAGGACCAGCTACACAGCAAAGCCATGAAACCCTCAAAACTGCTTTGCTACCTGGAGATGAAGCAGGCTATGTTGAAATACAGCCCTTTGGAGTTTTATAGCTGGAAAAGAAGTGTAGACAGAAAGAACAAAAGCAATTATTCTTTTTTTTTTTTTTTTCAGAACCAGGGTTTGAACTCAAGCTCTTGTACTTGCCAGTCAAGCGCTTAATCTACTGAGCTACCTCCCCAGCCCCAAAAGCAATTACTGTAAGTCACCACTTCATCAAGGGTGTCCATCCTGAAAGTATCAGTCTCAGTGACTAATAGGATTTCTAAAACTGGGAAACCCTTTGCTATTGGTAGAGTCAAGCCTGCGCACTGCTAAGGACATACATTGCAAACTTTGAAGGGAAGCTGCAAGGTAAAAATGGGGCCTGTTCCTTTTTGGCCAGCGTCATGATGTGATGAAATGATGACACAGCAGAGGCCACCGTGGCCCAATTGCTAGGACTAAAGAGTCACTGCCTCACACAACCCAGACTGACACGTCTACCAATGTTGACAAAATGGGGACAATGCCTTTCTGAGATGTACTTTTCAGGAGAATGTGCGCAATGACATGCCACACGCACTGCTGTTGCCAACCAACACCACAGCAGCAGAGCTGTTCAAGCCCTTGAATGATGGATCCCACATGGGGGAACTGATTTGGTCATTTTGTGTCTGCCCATGCTCAGAGCGGAGGATTACCATGACTGCCTGGCTTCCTGGCTTCCTGCTTGGACCAAAGAGGTCACTTACAAAGGTGAGAATACACACTGTGTCATCCACAGAGAAATACTAAACAGCCAAAGATGTCCCCTAATAACATTGTGTAGGATGTGATTAAAATGATCAGCCACATCAAAATGCATGCCTGTAATTCACATCTGTTTCCAGTGCTCTTCGAGGAGAGGGCATGCATCTCACACGTGTTCTCTGGCACACAGAGGAGATGGCTTTCCAATGGCAGGTCACCAGACAGAGGTTTTGAGTTATAAGGAGCCACTCACTTTTTCTTTTACAAAAACAGTCACCATTAACTGCACCTCTCAGTGACACAAAGTGGATCATACAACATGCTTCCTCGCGTGATGTATTAAACCTTCTCAGTGAGCCCCGTCTTTCACTTCCGGGGAGAATGGCAGCTGTGTCCCAGTGGGCAGATCTGTTGGCTGCATGCAGAGTCAGAATGGAATCAGGGAGGTGGTACGTGGATACTGTGACTTTTTCTCATGGTTCAAATATTAGCAAAGATTGTGAAAGGGACCCAGGGCCTTCTCTCTCCATCTTGAAGCATCATCACCTAGCTCAGCTTTCTAAAGAGTCTGAGCAGAATTTCATAGCCACAAAAGACCTCCAGACTGGGATGAGACAGATCCATGATCCATTTGTGAATAAGCCAGGGGAATCAACTTTGGCCATGCTAGAGATCTCAACTGCTTGAGATCACAAACGATGGCAGTCTTAAACTGTAGGTGAGGCCTTCTCAGATCTCCACATAAGCCAGGTGGAGTATCCTGAGGTTGCCACAAAGCCCTCAGAGCCTGCTTCCATTTCCAGCATCTGATCTTTGTGAAGTAGGGTTTTCTGAACTGACAACACCAAAGAGAGATTATGCCATAGACTGGACATAAGCAACATTTGTTAGGTGTCACTGCTTCCTGTTGCCCCAGGTGGGACTATCTAGTTACACAAAAACAAGTTCAAGGCTCCCTGTGAGTTTGCATTATGGTGAGTTGCATGTTATTTTATTACATATTATTATGCAATAGTGGAAATGAATGCAAAATAAATATAATGTGACTGAATCATTCCCAAACCATCTCCCTACTCCCATCCAAGGAAAATCGTCCTCAATTGAACTAGTGTCTTCCTAGGGCCAAAATGTTTGGAAACCACTGTCCTGGCACACAGGCAAGGGCCTGATGTTTTCCAGCTGGAGCAGGAGGAGCCTGATGGGTAACTGGAGCTGCCCTCATACCTATTGTTTCCAGGGTTATTAAGCAGCTTGACGCCAGAACAAAAATGATGACTCAGGCTTTGGAGCCATCCACCCAAAAGCCTAAAATTTCCTAAATGGACACATGATGAGATTCAGAAAAGAGTAGAATGAAAAAATGTGCTTCTACAATGTGATATACTGATGCTATTTCACAAACACAGAGCTTGTCATTCTAGTTTCAGACTGATGAGAGACAGCAGCAGGCTATTAGAGCCTGTCGAAGGGAAGGTAGCGCCCACCTCTGACATAGCAGCCTAACCCATTGGGAACCCACTGTGAACCCAGAAAACAAGCCCAGGGCTCCCTGTGATTTTGCATTTAGGCTTTGTTGCATAATGGTGAGGGCAGGAATGACATTCTGGGTGTGTCTGATGAGCTGTCACGTGTTTGAATGAGCAGGCACTTTCAATCAGCACATGGAAGTGACAGAAGCCAAGGCACTCATGCACCACAGAAAGGTCATTGTAGAGAAAACACCTCCATAGAACCAGACTCGTCATGGAGAGCTTCAGCGGGGCACCCAAAGGCTCCTGTGCACCATACCACAGCACCTTCACCCGGAGGCAAATGCTAGCCGTTCAGCCTCCCTGACATATTGTTCAGTCCATATATTGAGTTCTCCGCTTCAGTTATTCAATGTTTCAGTGTTGGAACTTCCTTTTACGCTTTTATACATAATTCTGGTCTGTCACTGAAACTCTCCATCACATTATATAATTTCTTAAACTTGCTAATCCCAGATAACTTAGACTCTGGGTCCACAGACTCCCCAAAATTGAGCTCTTCATTTTGTATTTTCTGTTTCTTTCCCTCAACCTTTTGTCATTCTGTTTTATTTCCTGTTATTCTTGGTCATTTCTGCTTGTCACCAATAGGGTATGAAAAATTGTAAACATTAAAGGTTCTCTCCGGTGCTTTTGTTTCTAGTAAAGAAGTAGGGAGGAGACTGAGTACCTTCATATACCCAGGGGGTTAGCGCTGCCCAGCTCAGCCATCATCTCTGAAAGGCATCTGTTTCCTGCTCCCCTACTCCCAGCTCATAACCCTTGAGATCACAGCTGAGAAGAGTCCTTCCTCCCCACTAGACTCCATATCCACTTGTTCTTGTCCTTTGGTCTCATCAGCTGATAGATATCTCCTTCATCATCTGTCCAGCTTCTCAGAGATGTTCCTCTGACAAATGCTGCAAGAGGCAGAACTGAGTGAAGGTTGGTGCCTGTTACTACATTACTCTTCTCTCTGGGTGTTTGGGCCCCCAGCTGTGGCTATCCTGCTAGGCCTCTGGTGCTTTAAAGTAGATATTTTCTAGTATCATCTTTTGTATTTTTGGTGCTATTGCCAGTAGTTTTCATCAGCAGACAGCTGACAGGAATAGTTTATTAAAGCCATCTTGTCCTTTATGATATGACATGAATTTTTCAAAATAGAAATTTCTGGGTATTTAATTATAGTTTTCTATGATAAAATATGCTTCTACTGAACCCTAAGCCACTGTGTCATACTTCTGTCTTCACTGAGGTTGGGTAGAGGAGAGAAAGCAGAGGAGAGCCTTTCAGGAATTGGTGTTCTTGTCTATGCAGGGTTACTCTCCAGAGGGTACCCAGTGCACAGGCTCCTCTGTGGCAGATGTGAGGGGCCCATCAGCCTCCTCACCAGCCAGGGCACCTGGTCATCCCACTTCATACCTGGAAGCTTGCAGGTAATTTTTTTCTAAGCTATACTGCTCTGTTTTGTTTTGGTTTTTTCCATGGGAGTGGGGATTGAACTCAGGACCATAGGCTTGCCAGGCAGGCGCTTTTGCCCTTGAGCTATCTCCCCAGCCCTATACTGGGATTTTGAAACCAAGAATTAGGCATGTGTTTGAATCAACCTAGTTCCAAGCCAAAAACAGTACCTCATTTGAAGCTAACAATGGGTTAAACAAGCGCCTCACTGATACTTTTCCTGAGCTTTTAGTGGCAAACGAAAGGTTTGATGTTTCTTAAGTCATCTTTCCCCCCAAGTTACTATTAGGCATAGTATTGTCACTTTCCCATGACTGGGATAAATACCTGATTCTCTCAAGTTAAAGAGAGCTAAGTTGGCTTTTGATTTTAGAGGGTTCAGTCTAAGGTTGGTTGACTCCAAAACAGAGACACCATGGTAGAAGGGCATAGAGGGATAAGGCTACTTAACTGAAGCAGCTAAGAAGCAGAGAAAGAAAGGAGGAGGCAGGGACAGTAATACACCCTTTCCAGGTCACGTCCTTAGAGTCCCACCTCCCATGACCAGGCCTGTCCCATATGCAAACAGCTCATTCAGCCAGGAATTGAGCAATGATTGCTCAATGGATGGATAGAACACCTTATGACCAAATCACCATCAGAGAGCCTCCTCTCTGAGCACATGAGATTTGGGGAGTGGAGGAGCATTTCAATCGAAAACATAACAGATGTTGTAGGACAATGACATTTAACTGCTATTTTTAATTTTTATTTTTAGTTTTTATTGTTTAGGGAAAAGTCTACAGGGTATTCAGGGTCTCACTACTAGATCGGACTCATAGTGATCCGCCTGTTTACAGCCTCCCAAGAGCTGGGATTACAGGCACGC
>NW_004524610.1:14451608-14513585 GCF_000260255.1 Octodon degus
AGCACCAAGACTGATAGGTTTTAACGGTGTCGCAGCAGAGAAACACGCAGAAGGAAAGGGGAAAGGGGCTTCATTATAAAGGAAAAGGGACTTCATTATCTTAGAGGACACGGAGAGAATTTGGGAAGATCCCATTTTTAGTTTTTAAAGGACATCAAAGTACTATATTTGCCACTCTCCCCCTTCCACCTTCTCCCTAGTCCCCCAAATCTTTCCTTGTATGTTAAGCAGGTAGTTGTACTTTTGGGAGCATTCAAAAACTGAAGCTTTGGCACCGAAGTGCTTCTTCCTTTAATAAAATATCTGTCATCGTGCTAGCTTCATCTAAACATTTTTAAATACTTGCAGTATGGATTATGAAATAACATTAGGAGGACAATGTGGCATTTAAAAGCATATTGACATACTTTCTAAGGTAGACCCTACTTAGAGGCTAAGGAAAGGACAGCACTTTGCAGAGTCGCAGGCACAGCAGCGGGGTGTAAGCAGTCCATCCTTTTGTTTTGCTCATCATGATGTTCTACTTTTTTTCCCACTATGTTTGAAGCATAAATAAAATAACAAAATGAAAATCTAATTCTTTATCCTTCAATTCTTACAAAACACCAAAGCTATAATATTGCTTATTTAACCAGTCATGGAAAATTCTTCAGTTTTGAAATAGCAAAAATACATCAGAGAATGATGAAATTTATGCATACTGCGTGCTCCTCAAATATGTGTTAATTTGTATTTTACTTTTTACAGAATACAAAATGGTAATAGAAAAAACAACATTAGAAATGATACAAAATTTCACTAAACAAAGTAAGAGGAATGCAACAATAGTTGCTGTACTGCATGATGTTATCTTCAGATTAGTTGTTTAGGTTACCAGATATAAACATGCAGGATTGGTTTAAAGGAAAAAAAAAAAAAACAGTAACAAAAAAGTTATAAGAAATTCTAAAGAAAAAAATAATAAGAGCAAAAAGAAAAATTCTAAGTGTTAACTGCTTTTTTTCAGAAGACTTCAGCAGAAATCAGCTGTACAGTCATCCAAACTATCCTGCATATATACATAAACATCTTTTTCTCTTTTTTCTTTTGTCCTTTACATCAACCAAGGTTTTCCTTTCCACTGAACAAATTCTTTCACTTTCACAGTGTCTACTGTACCTTTTTAATATTGTGTACTCTTCCAAATTCTCACACTAGTGAGATAATACAATGTTTGCATATGTGGGTCCGATTTGTTGTACTTACCAATGTAGTCTCTAGTTGCATCCATTTATCAGCAAAAGCCTCAAAATGGGCCTGTGGAGATAGCTCAGTAGAATAAGTGCTTGCCTGGAAAGCACAGGGTCCTGATTTCAATCCCCAGTACCGCTCAAAAAAAAAAAAAAGCCTCAAATTTATCTTTTTTCAATAGCTGAATAATGCTCCATTGTATAAAAATACCACATCTTCTTTATTCATTCCTCAATTGATGGACATTTGGGTTGTTTCCAAGATCCAACTATGACAACGTGTGCTGCTATAAACATGAGTGCACATATGTCACTGTGGCATGAGGTTTTCAGTTCTTCTGGAAATACCCCAGAGGGGAATAGCTGGCTTGAATGAGACCTCCAATCCTAGCTTTCAAGGGATCTCCACACTGATTTCCATGGTGGTTGTACCGGTCTGCACTCCCACCAACAGTGGAAAAGGGTTCCTTTTTCCCCACAGCCCCTCTAGTATTTGTTGTTGGCTGACTTCTTGATGTTAGCCATTCTTTCTGGCATAAGATGATACCTCAACACTATTTTAATTTGCATCTTTTGTTTAGCTTTCTTTTTTCTTTTTTTTTTTTTTTTTTTTTTTTTTTGGCAGAACCGGGGATTGAACTCAGGCCCTTGTGCTTGCCAGGGAAGCGATTATTCCACTGAGCCATCTCTCCAGCCCCTTAATTTGCATCTTTTGAATAACTGGTGATGTTGAACATTTTTTCATGTGTTTATTTTCCATTTGCATCTCTTCATTTGTGAAATATACATTCATCTCAGATGCCCATTTATTGGATTGGGTCTTTGGAGACCTGATTTTTGAAAATTCTTTATATGTTCTAGAAAAGAGTCCTTTGTCTGAAGGACAGTGTGTTAGAATTTTTTTCCCAGTTTGTTGGCTTTGTTTTTATCCCGTTGGTGATTTCTTTTGATATGCAGAAACTTTTCAAAAAGATAAGAACCCAATTGTTGATTCCTTGAAATACTTCCCATGCATTTTGATTTTTGTTCATGAACTCTCTACCTGCCCTATATTCTTCTCTTTTTTTTTTTTTTTTTCTTTTTTTTGGTGGAACCGGGGATTGAACTCAGGCTCTTGCGCTTGCCAGGCAAACACTTATTCCACTGAGCCATCTCCCTGCCCCCTATGCCCCTATATTCTTAAGATTTCTACCTATTTTCTCTTTCAGAAGATGTAGCATTTCAGTTTTAATATTTAAATTTTTGTTCTATTTTGGCTGTAGATTTTTGCATGGTGATAGGCTTCGATCTATTTTAAGCTTTGGTGTGTGGAAAGCCAGTTTTTCCAGCACCATTTATTAAAGAGGTTATCATGGCCAGCCAGCAGATTAAAGCACCTGCTTAGGCAGATGCAAAGGCCAGGGGTTTGATCCCCAGCTTGCTATGCTGGCTCCACCCCCAGGGCAGACTGAGAAGACGAATGAGACTGGGTGTGGTGGTGTATGCCTGTGCTTAGGAGGCTGAAAGACAGGAAGCATCACTATGTAGTGAGACTCTGTGGGCCCTGTGCTAACTACATTTATATATATCGCTATCTTTCTTTCATTGAACACTTTTGGCCCTTTTTTCAAAGCTAAGGCAGCTGAGTGTGTTTGTAGTTGTCTGTCTCTTCTAGTCTACTCCATTGATCCTCGAGTCTCTTTTTGTGCCAGTGCCATGCTGATTTTATCATAGTAGCTTTGTAGTATAATTTCAAGTCAAGGATTGTGATGTCTGCTGCCTTTCCTCTTACCAAGGATTGTTTTGCTATTCTACGTCTCTTCTGGTTCCAGATGAATTTTAAAAAATATTTGTGATATTTATATTTTAAAGACACAGCTACATTTGAAGAATACACTTATTCAGAATTTTCTTTGTAGTAGTTTGTTTGTTTGTTTGTTTGTTTTTGTTTTAAATCAAGATCTGGGGCCAGCCAAACAGCTCAGTGGACTAAAGCACTTTGGAAGACTGAAAGCAGGAGGGTTGCTATGAGTCTGATCTGTATAGTGAGACCCTGTAGACTCTATGCTAAATAATTTTTTTTAAAGTTAGACAAAAAAGCAAAGTCTGGCTATAGAGTTCAGTCTGGCCTTGAACACACCATGTAGCCCAGGCTGGTTCTGAGCGCAAAGCAATCCTCTTGCCTCAGCTTCCTGATGCTGGTATTATAGGTATGTACCACAATGCCTGGCTCTGGAGTTGTATTTGACAGGAGGTTGAATATAAAGACAAATGTGAAGGAAGCAGTCTCAATTTGGGGGGCATTTTGGAAGTAACACCATACATCTAAAAAAAAAATCTTGATTTAATAATATTAGTAGTATGTAAGTTCATTCTTTCTGTCCCCATTATACATTTCAAGTCTACTATAGCTAAAAATTTTCAAACATTTTTAGTCACCAACTGATGCTTGGCTCTATTTACCAATTTGTGGTTGCTGCATTTTTCAAATTCACACTGAGTCCACACATGATAATTCATACTAAAATAGAGAATTAAAAAGTATAAAGTGTATGCAGAGAACCCTGAATGGGCAAATCACACAAGAAGACCTTGGTAAGTAAAAGAATGGAAATTTTTTTCAAAAGTGGAAGACTATCTCTATATTAGCAGCTACTCCTTTGCTTCAACTAGCGCCCTTTCTTGACTCACAGCTTTATGATTACCCCTCCACCAATGCCATGTATGTACTTATATACACTTAACTGACATTCTTGTACATTAGGTGAAAAAAATCCCTTCATCAGGAATAATTTTTAAAATCAGGAAAAATCACATTTCCTGAAAATGCAGACTCTTAATTTAATTGGTTGACATTGAATATCAATATGGGTGCTTAGCTTGGTCTTTGCTTGCTCAGCACCCAAAGTTCCTGCCTGGGAAGACAAGGTCAGCCATGCAGTTAATAACTGTTGAAGCTACTGACAGGTACCTGGGGCTCATCATACTATTCAAGCTGCTTTGGTAAGTGTTTCAAAATTTTCATAATAAAATGTATTTTAAAACCTCACTTGGGGCTGGGGAGATAACTCTGGGATTTAAGCACCTGCCTGGCAAGCACAAGGACCTGGGTTCAGTCCCTGGTACCACTTGCCATCTGGCCCCGCACTGTGCTGGCCACTGAAACCAGGTGTGGTGGCTCATGCCTGCAATCCCACTGCTGGTGAGGCTGAGACAGGAGGATCACTATGAGTCTGAGCTACTCTGGAGACCTTTTGGAGGCTTACTGTTTGGTTGGACATATCTAACCAAAAATAATATCTGCCAAAATAAGCTTTTGGTAGAAGACATGTTCAAGAAAGAATGGGACAAGGAGGAAGTGTGTATGAGGGCAGGGAGGGCTCTGAGAACCATCAGGAATAGTGCAGGGAAAAGTAACTCTTAAGATGAATTTGGTAAAACTTATCTAGCTTTTAACATCCAGCTCAAAGTCAGCCTTGTACAACTGTCTCAGCTACTTTTCTCTTGCTGGGACAAAATACCCAACACCCAAAATGAAGGAAGGAATGTTCTATTTAGCTCACAGTTAGTGGAGGTTTCAGTCCATACTCAGCTGGCTCCAAGGCAGAGTGGTGCAAGGCAAAGGGCAGCAGTTCATGGTGGTGAGAAATGGCAAAGAGCAGAGGGAGGAGGAGCAGCACCTGAGGCAGCCAGCAAGCCTCTCTCCCTCCTTACATTTGCATGCAGATTATCTGCCCCAGGGTGGGTGTAGCATTCCCACCCCTAATCCTAGCATTGGATCATTAATTAATCACAAGCTGTAGAAACTGCCATATGACTGCAAGAGGCTTTGGGGGGGAGGGGGACAACTAGACACAAGCCATGACAACAACTTTCATTTCTGTTGCCAAACAAAAATAACTGGTCTTGTGTCTGTGTTGCAGCTCTTTATGTCTACATTTCTTATTCGAATTCAGACCTCCTGTTATGGTATTATAAATATGTTGAAATATAGGATTTTCATCTACATTTTGCATCCTTAAATCCTTCTAAAAGAGACTTGGACATTCTAAGGACTGAAAGTATGCAGAATTAAGCCAGATTATCCGTGGATTTTAAAGGTATCTTAAATAACTGCGTTCTTTTTCTGGGCATTTTAGTTTACAAATATGCCTTAAACTGACAATATTAATACAAGAAAGAGTTTGGGAGTCAAGGAAAAATATATCAAGTTGGAAAGAGAATTTTTTTTCCTCCTCTGATCAAAAATGGACACTACGCTTTTCAAAGGGAGCTATAAATAAACGCCCAATTTTCCTGCTCTCTGAAAGAGGCCACTATCTGGCCAAGTGCAGCCTGGAATGTTAATTTCCTCCCATTGAAAGCACCTGGGATTCAAAGCCTTCTCCTTCTCCTGCTGTACAAGAGCGGTTTTATCTGGCGCCCAAGATTTGGAGTGACCCGATTCTGTCACGTCGCTTGGAACAAATAATTGAAAGAAAGTTGCTTGACAGAGATAAAAAGCACAGAAAAAGTGGGGGGCGGGGTCCAGGAAAAATATCGGTCAGGCACATTTGTTGGCACTGTTGGTTTCCAATGAAATGCTTCCCCCTCCTCCCCCGTGGATTGAATAAATTCAGGGTCCTACTTAATGCTTATTAAAAGCTCCAGTAGATGGAACAAACCCGAAGGGTCCATTCGGAGAGAACACTGGCGAACCTGCTCATCAGGAGCATCGCGGAGTGTCCGGGCTCCCCCTGCCGGCCGGGAGGTCACCAGTGGTAGATGGAGCACTCCAGGGCCGCGCAGAAAGGCAGCTCCACCGTAGGCAAGAACCCCAATTCCTGAATAAGTTGTTCTGCTACTTTAGCTTTTTATTTTCCTCACGTCCAACTTCAGTGGGGGACAGAATCATGATATAATGGCTTGGATTTCCACAGAAGTACAATTTACTACAGAATGACTATTTTTAAACGCCTGCACATTTTCAAAATTTTGAGGAAAAAAAAAAATCCCAAGATAGCACAAACAGCAACATACACTTTAAATACTTCTGTCAACTTCTTTCTGACCAATGCTGCTGGCAAGAACAAATAGAATGGCAAAGTGGAGTATTAGAATGAGCGCCTTTTCTTCAGAGTTCTAGGAAATGACTCCCTGGGGCCTTCACAGTGAGCGATGATAGCAGCCCTTCTCATTTGTTTCCTTCCTTACTTATTTGTATTTTTATTTTTATGTTGAGTTGGAATCTTACTGAGTTGCCCAGGCTGGGCTTGACCTTTCAATTCTCCTGCTTCAGTTTATCCAAGCACTGGGATCGTGGATGCAAAGCCTTGTCTGGATCTAAGTGTCTACTTTAAAGCACTAGAGATCTAGAAGAATGTCATGGCCTGGGTGCCAGATACCCCAAGGGAAGGGAGGCCCAGCCACGGGACCTGGCCTCCATGCAGCTGCATCTCACGGCGCTTGCCAGACGAGCAACTCTGAGAGGCTGGACAGATGAGGAAGACGTCTATCTGCTGAGGAGACCAGAGGACAAGAACAAGTGGCCGTGGAGTCTAGTGGGAAGGAAGGAATTTTTCAGCTGGGACCTCAAAACCCCTATGTTCTGGGAGCAGGGCAGCAGGAAATGTGTCCCTTCCAGAGACTGCTAAATCCATGGGTAGGTTAAGGTGATCCGTGGCCACTCACTTACCAGAAAGAAGAGCATCAGGGAAACCTTAAATGTTTAAAATTTTTCCTATACGATATCTGATAATCAAGTAAAAATAGCCAAGCATAGCCAGAAATATGACAGAATGGCTCAAGGTCAAGGCAAGAAACAGAAAATACAAAATGAGGCACAGAAGAGCTAAATTTTGGGGAAGTCCGTGGACCCAGAGTCTAAGTTATCTGTGGTTAGTAAGTTCAAGAAATTATATGATGTGATGGAGAATTTCAGTGACAGACTAAAAGTATATGTTTAAAAATTCAAAAGGAAGTTCCAATGCTGAAAAATTTAATAAACTAAGTCAAAACTCAATATAGAGAGCAAATAGTATACCAGGCAGGCTAAAGGCTAGCGTTCACCTCTGGGTGAAGGTGCTGTGGTGTGGTGTTCAGGGGCTCTGGGTACCCTAGTGATTCTCTGTGGGGTGTATTCTTCATAAGAACCCTTCCAGTGGTGTGTGGGTGATTTGTGTTCTCTCACATAGTTGTGTTGACTGACGGTGCCTCTCATTCAAACACACTGAGTGTGATCCGTAGAGGCCCTAGTGTTGGGTAAAGCTGAGCTGCTGCAAGGAGGACAAACATTGACAAAAAGAATGACTTTTTAGGAGGCAAATGTTAGATTCTTAAGTTACGTCCTTGCAGCAAGTGACTGGAGTCACAGTTCCCTTATTTATCCAGCGGCAAGCATTCTCCGGCCTCACTTGTTCTTCTGTTGCTTTGGATGCATGATTTCAAGAGCCAGTAGGGATTTGTGTGCTACAACATTAATATCACCCATTGAGTATAGAATATGTGTATCTCTCCAACACACAAATATACAGGTATTAAAGATAACCCAATATTTACTACTTCATTGGGTTGTTGGAATCATGTTAAGTGATAGGACCAAGCTGCTTAGAGGACAACCCCAATGCCAGCTGTTATTATTAATCATTAATGTGGAAAAGTTAAAATTTGGATGCAAGTTCTTAACAGGAAATGACTGCTTTCATGAAGATTCTTTATTAAGTTCAAATGATTTGCTAAGTTAGGAGAAAACATGCACTTTCTTGAAAACAGCCAAACCCATAAAATGATGAATTCGACTGAGCGCCTCCTAAGCGTTGGGAACGTGTCCACATTGTGCGAATTAAAAATGTTTCAGCTCATTTCCTTTTCACGGCAGGCACACAGCAGAGAAAATTAAAGGAGATTGTTACAGCAGGCCGCTGACATGGCCCTTAGCTGAACCAGTAAAATCCATGGGTTTAATTAAAGCAGCTTTGCTATTGGTCCTCTTCTATTCCTCTCGAGTCCAGGCTGCATCTTGTGCAGTCTCATAGAAACACAGAGTGTGTTTCAGGACTTCTTTGATCACGTTGAGGGAGCAAAGACAATCTCAGGTCTTTGCTGAGTGCAGATCCCTGACTGCCATCAAGGCTCCGCTGCCCTCTTTGCCCAGCTCAGGTCCGGCGGAGGCTGGCTGTGAACAGCGGAGGGTGTCTGGGCACTCCACGCTCTGGCAGCTCCCCTCTCGCCTACTTGTCCTCTTCATGCTCAGCTCTAGTGTGGACCCCATCAGGATCAGAGAACGTGGAAAAAGAGCACCACAAAGCATTCTTAAATGATGGTGGCTTTCCCTGGACTTGGGAAGTACTTAAAATAATTTTCACTCAAGACAATGTGAGGACTTTCAGAAGCCATTGCCCATCACTCTGTCGAGTCCCTGCTGTGGGCCCTTGGGTCTCCTCTACTTAGCCTTTGTGTGCACAGTGCTCCTCCCCACGTGGGGTCCCTTATTCTGCTGTCGACAAGGCACCTATCAGGGACCATTTCCCTGACCAGCGCTGTCCTCACAAGTCACCTCTCAGGACCACATCTTTCTTCTCTGCAGCATCAGAGCACCTGGCCAGCCCAGCTCTGCCTTGCAGATTCTTCTAGTGCTCATGGAATGCCAGTCTTGGGGTGACTACACTCAGTGTGCAGGAGATACTTATTAACTTTGCAGCTTGTCTTTGAACAACATCCCAGACTAAATACAAATAATTCAAAAATAGAAGGGCTACAAAGCCTATCTAATTCATTGATTTGTGTCTGACTGTGTAAGTGCTTACTAAATATTTATTGAGTGTTAAATAGGCGTGTGCATAGAAGCTTCCTATTCGTAGACATAAATTCACTAAGTGGATATGATAGACAACAAGGAATTCCTCCTCGGAGACCTTTCAAAGTGGGTTGGGCTGCTATATCAGAGAAGTTGGCACTACCTTCCCGAGACAGGCTCCAACAGCTTGCTACAGTCTTCTCAACATCCTGCAGCTAGAACCACTGGGCTACGTTTGTGAAATAGCATCAGAGCTTCACATTTGAGCAGCACCTCCTTCCATCCTTCTCTTCCCTGAATTTCATCACCCATTCATTTAGGGAATCTCAGCCTTCAAGGGAATGGCTCCAAAGCCTCAGTCACCAGTTTTGTTCTGGTGTCAAACTGCTAAATAGATACAGGGCAAGCGTCACCTAAATCATTAGATACAGGGCAAGCGTCACCTAACCATCAGGCTGTTCAGACCACAGCCAGATGAAAGGAGGCCCTTCCTAGGATCCTAGAGCCCAGAAAGGTGCCAGCCATGGAGAGTCCTACCTGCAGCTGCCTCTGCAGCCAGCAGGAGAAATAGTTCTTGGTGGAACAAAGGAAAAGTGGTGGAGAGAGGCCCTGGAGAGAAGAAGGAGGCAATGCAGGCTAAACAGTCCTTGAGGTGACAGAAGTTCTGGGCACCACCATGGGCAGCTCTGTGGGCTGGGCTTGTTCTTGCCTTTTTCCATTTGTGCCATGTGCAAAGTCACCTTGCTGCAAATGGCAGCTCCCAAGTGCTTGCCCTGTAGAGGCAAGCTGTCCTGAGAGCTCAGGAAAGAAAAGGCTCAAATCTGATGGCTCCTGGAATTGATCTGAAGCCACAATGAAAAGCAGTGGAAAAGAGATAAGCTGCAGCTTTTAGTATGTTCCTTGTGTGGGTGTTGGGGCCAGAATGCATCCCCAGCAGGAGGTTAGAGTAAGGCCTTACGGACACCAAGAGGTCGTGGGCAGCGTATTGTGAATATTAAGAGCCTCCTGTATATGTACTTTGTTTCATATATGTTAAGTATCCAGGGGCTTAGTAAATGTTGAGTATCCCTTGATTTTTCTACTGGTCTCAATTGAACTAGTGTATATTCTACATGTTAACTGTTTATGATTAACACCTGCATTAAATTCTCTTTGTGTGGAAGCAACTGTTCGCTTACTACTTATCTCCCTCGAAGTTAAATTGGGGTTTGCCTGTTATACAAGTATGAGCTTATCTCTGTAACAAATTTAATGTCAAAAGCAAATGCATAGTATAGCGTATCTTTCGTTGGGGAAACTCATTCATTTATTTGTTGATAGATGGCTGCTAACAACATACAATGCACATGCAATAAATGTTTTTTGCATAAGAATGAATCAATTTTATTGGCCTCACTCTATGCGCATGCCTTCAAAGGAGAGAAATGAATCAGGCAGACCCCTGGTCCTTAGGGAGTTCAAGTGAATGTGCCCCAAAGTGAGTGGCTTCAAACAGCTCCTCACCACACCCTGGGAGCCCAGGAGTGAGCGCCATGGCTTTTCCCTGGCCCTGTGGGGCTGAGGCTCCTGCAGTCAGCAAGTGGGGCAGCTGGAGGGTGGTGGTCTAGGATGGGAAGACCTGGGTACCAGGGCCAGGGAGGAAATGAGCTCTTCTCCCTCATCTCATAGTCCTGGGATACGTTTTTCCCCACAAAAATTGCAATGAAAATCATGTTATTAGAAGGGCCTTGAATTATTCATGTAATAGGGTCACCCTCAGAAGGAAAATTTTAATGATGACAAATGATGCTTGCTTTCCAAAGCTTTGGGAAAAAACTTCCAGCACCATGAGTGAAACCTCCCTCAAATGGTCTCCCCACCCCTCCCCACTCCTGGGAGAGGTCCCCCCATTCATTCCCCGAATACCACTACATCCTATGGAGTGGAAATGAAACCAGGCCCCCGTCCTCTCTTTGCAACCAGGTGGCCCCAAGCACTAGATAGGAGATCCTTCAAAGAGTAACATGGCCTAGTGGTCTAAGGCACTGGATTAAGGCTCCAGTTGCTTCAGGGGCGTGGGTTTGAATCCCACCACTGCCAGGTACAGCTTTTCCTTGTCAGATACAAAAGTTGCATTTCTTGTTATATAGGTCTTGCTTTATCTTGGTCTTAACCATCCAGCAGAAAAATATAAAAAGGAGGTATAAAAAGTAAACCCATATTAATATGCTGAGCTATAAAAGGCTCAAGTCACCAACTTCTGACATTGCCAGTCCTATGGATAACCCACTACTATTATGGACTACTGGACTATATGGGATTATTTTGCTGAATTCACACACCTACAATGTTTTAATGGCAATGGAATACCCATCTCTGACAAAACTGAAGGATCATTTTGTATCTGTATATACAAAATAGTTAGGATAGATGTACAGCTACTTTCTCTTAATTCAATGAATAGAAAGATTTGTACTAATAGTGGTTGGACAGGATAGCATGTCTGCCTCTTGTACTATGAATAACCACTATGAAAACAACAATATACAATGTATTAATTACCAAAACTGTCCTACTAATTGGTTTTGAAATTCTCATTGCTATTTGTTTCTCAATAAAATTAATAAAAAATGAAAAAAAGAAGTATGGACATTTGGCACTCTCTTAGGGCTGTGGAAATTGCAAGGTCAAAGGAAAGCCCAGGACCCCAGCAAGAGTGCTGCTAGGTTCTGATCCCGGAGGTGCTTCTTTGCTTTGCTTTTGTTGCTGTTTGTCCCTTCCCCTAATGGGGTGGATTGGAACATGGAAGAGCGGGAGGTGATCACTGACTGTTGGCCCACAGGAGCTATGTAACAGAGCCTGCAAGGCCCCACAAGCTGATCAGGTAAGCATCCAAAGAAGGGGAGAATGTCTTTGGAGCTAATGAAAAATAAGGCAGTGGGAGGAGGAGGGACTGGCCATGCCTGGTGATGGGGATCTTAGGGCTGGTCTTGCTCCTTTCCTCCCCTTCCTGGATATCAGCCAGACAGAATGAAGATGAAAGAAAGAGAGAGAGAGAAGAAAGAAAAGCAGAAATAGAAAGAAAAGAGAGTCAGAGACAGAGAGATGCCAAGAGTTGAAATGCCCTTTTAGGAAGCTACAAGTCCAGGAAAATATGTTAAACAGAGGAACATTAGATTTAAATACAGAGCAAATGGCAATGCCAAATTACTTGTAAATTTAGTATTATTTTGGTGGGTATTTTTGGTATCACGATCAAACTCATGGCCTTCAGCTTGCCAGGCAGGTGCTATACCACTGAGCTACATCCCCAGCCCTGCTACTTATGAACTTAGAAGCTAACTCCTAGATATGGGAATAAGGCAAAGAAATAAATTATATGTATTTACATATGTACTCTTAACAAAAATGTACAATAAATAATTTGTGTAACTGTAATATAATGTATAATTATGTATAACTATACTAAGATAAATTTCTATAATTCAACCCAATTGAATATCCAAAATATATTTGCTAAATTTATATGCTAAGGGAAGTAAAGCCCGTGTCTGAAATCCCAACTACTTTTTTTTGTTTTGTTTTGGTGCCTTCCTCGTGCCATCATCTATTCCGGCGTCCACTCATTAGACACATTTAAGGCTTTGGAAGAAGGAATTGCGAACCCAGCTTGCCACCTTGTTCCAGCTTCTGGCAGCTAAATAACCCTCCCATCTATGGGAGGAGGGAAAGCTTCATGTATAATAAGGTTTCTTCGCATCTCTCCTGGAAGAGATCGGGCCCTTCGGAGGGTTCTGAGGTGTGGAGGCAGGAGAACTGTCTTCTGATCCAGGGGAGGCCAACGCCCGCACAGTCTCCCTGGGAGTGGGGAGTCTATATGTCTGCATTTGGGGGCAGCATCATTGAGCTACTTGGCAAAGAGGAGTGGTAGAATAACAAAATATTATTGTGATGATAGAATAATAAGATATAACCATATCTTCCATTGTAAATGTATAACATTTTAAATTAATTGAATCTTTGAAAGCCAGTCAGATTATCTGCCTCCTATGGGCAACAATTTTTGCATTTCTAAGTAGAAATATGTTGGTTCTTTCTAGGATGCCGAATCATCATTAGAATTGGACCTTTGAGTTGTAATCTCCTGGTAATAAGGAAATGCAACAACAGCAGGAATAATAACAACAAACTATTTTAATTCACAAGTTGAGATGCAACATGGGTCACCCTTTAAATAAAATACCTTACTTTCCAAAACCATCTTGCTGTCATGGGAAGCTCCGTCTGCCTCATCACAGGGTCTGTTCCTTCCACCCAGGCTATTCCAAGGTCTGAGAAGTCGAATGTAGGCCAGGACCCTGTGAAACATCCTCTAGTGTTTGCTGTTTGTAGCAGCACGTAAACAGCAGACGGTTGCACTGGTATCAGCACGGGGCAAGGGGGTCTCACCAGGTGTCCTTCCCAGGGTCTAGTCTGTAGGTGCATGACACAGCGCTTCCTTCCCCAGGGCTCCTGCCATCTCCTCACCCTGCTGACAACTCCCTCACCCCTCACACCCCACCATCCTACCTGACCCCTCCTGCAGGTGGCTGGGAGGTCCCTGTCCGTGCAGCCTCCCTGGACCAGCGCGCTCTCAACCATACAGATATCTGTTTCTCTCCTGTGGTCTCAAGAGAGGCATGCATTTTTCACCATTTTTATTTCTGCCCTGGGGGGAAAGGAAGCCACTGACCTTCAGGACTTGGTTGTCACCAGCACTGGAGTTGCAGGGGAGGACAATTTTTTTAATTCTTTCTGATTTTCCCAGAGCAAAAAAATAAATTGAAAGCAAGCAAAAGAACCAAAGAAAAACAACAAACATCCCCAAATACATTAATAAATTGCCCATCAACATACATCTATTTGTGATTTAACTATGGTTTTTTATGAGATGTTTCCACACTCTGAATAGTTAAATGTCACAATTTATGAAATTCTTTTACCAAGTCTTTGAAAAGGCTAATAAAAGAAACTGTTTTGATTGCATTTTGTGTGACTACAGATATGTAGCAATGTGATGTTTTAAAATTGAGTTGCTCCAGAAAAATTGTCTTCCTTCCTTCCCTCCTCTCCCTCCCTCCCTCCCTCTTCTCTCCCTCCCCTCCTCTCCCTCCTTCCCTTTCCCTCCTCTCCCTCCCCCTTCTCTCCCTCCCCCTCCCTTCCTTTCCCTCCTCTCCCTTTCTCCCTCCCCCTCCTCTCCCTTTCTCCCTCCCCCTCCTCTCCCTTCTCTCCCTCCCCCTCCTCTCCCTTTCTCCCCCCCCCTCCCCTCCCTTCTCTCCCTTCCCCTCCTCTCCCTCTCTCCCTCTTCTCTCTCTCCCCCCTTCTCTCCTTCCCCCTTTTGCTGCTCTTATCCTTCTCCTCCCCCTTTCTCCTCCTCCTCCTCCTCAAATTGTGGTCCTGGAGATGAGACTCAGCCCCTCCTGTGTGCCAGGCAAGTACCTTCCTGCAGAGCCTTCCTTGCCCTACTTGGTAAGTAAGCACCACACCACTAGCCCATGATTTTTACTTCTGCAGTGTAACAGGCACACTTAACCCACAAATACTTTTAACCTGCACTCTGAGGTGAGAGGCCCAGTTCCTTATGAGGCTGCGGCAGCTGCTCTGCCGAGGATGCTTCAGCCACTCTGCTGAGGGTGCTTCACATGAAGGGGGATGTAATGATGGACACCTTGCCTCAACTTGAGAAGCTTAGAAGTGAAATGAGTGACTCAGCTGGGGCGGGGGCCTCACTGTGTAAACATCCTGAGCGTGTGCAGGAGGAGGGCACCAAGATAGTGTAAGCGCTGCACCCGCCCAGGGCCAGGATCCTGCTTATAGCACAAGGGAGGACAAGAGGTTGCCCCCCTTTCTGCACTCCTGTTGCCTCTGCTGCCCTCTGCCATCCCACCCTGTCTTGAAGCCAGCTGATTACAGACAGAAACTTCCACAAACTGTGAGCTAAATAATCCTTTCTTTCTTAATTTTAGGCATCAGGTATTTTGTCTCAGCAACAAGACAGAAGTAACTAAGATGGGAGACCAGGACCTAGCATTTGTCCCCCTTTGTCCCCCTCCAGTCCCTGCCTCCCTCTAGGCCTCCCAGTGTGGTCAGGACAGATTAAATACATGCTAGGATGTATCGATTGCTTCTCTTCCTCAGGAGACAATTACTTCAGCATAAGGGTATGAGTGTTGGGTAGAATTGAATGGATTTTTTTTTTGTATGTTCATTTTCTTTGAAAACCAATTTCCCTCAGTTTTCTTAGAGAAACTTGAAATCCCTGCAGATCTGGTGATGATAACAGCCCTCAGCCGGATTTGCCTGTGTCTGAGGTACTGCACTGATCCAGTTTCCTTTTTCTAGTTCTTTCAGGAAATTGAGGATGCAGAAAGTGAGCTCGAGAGAACGCATTTCCATTTCACCACTTATAAACATCCACCCCCAAACAGCGCTGCTTCATGTTGGCTGAATAATTCACGCATGGGCAGATGGACCTGCACTTATAGCTACAAGCTCGGGGTGTCCCCCACACAAGTCTCCTTCTGGCGAGCCTTCCTTATTCCTTTCCATCACAGCTAAGGTGGAACACGGGGGAGTTAATGAAAACGGCTGCCCAGGTAAACTGCTTCTCGCACACGGATTATTCAAAGTCTTCCTCGTGAGGTGCTATAACCCTAGAGTCCTATGAGAGTCATTAGAACCCAGGCACTGTACTACGAAATAAGCACCCTCTCCAATTATGTGCCTGGTTCTGTTTCTTTAAAAACAACAACAACAACAACAACAACAACAACAACAACAAAACACTTTAAATATAATTCTTGCTTTTCCCTTTCAAAAGCGTGCACCACAAAGTAGAGCTAAGTCACCACCTTGTTCTGAGTCTGTCGGGCGCAGGCTTCCTGCGGCGCGGCAGCGGGGCGTGGGGCTGAGAAATTAGACACCGTGCTCGCTCCCTGGGTCTCCATTTAATTTTCAGTGACCTTGTTAAAATTACTTCAAGTGTCTTGCGCTTTTACTCGCTTTTAAGGTGAGGAGAATAAAATCAGTCTCCTACCAAGAAAGCATGGGGTGAATGGCAAATGAGCAGCGCTGCAAACGCACCGCTAATAATGTGTGAAGACCGACGGGAGGGCACGAGGATAAGCCAGCTGACCTGAGTGGGAGGTGACAAACAGCCACTGTCTGTCTCTGCAGCTCAGACAAGGGGCAGCTGGGAAGGACTTGACAGCTTTGGGCTTAAGGGCATGAATAACTCATTTTGGTCTAGAGAAATGAAACATGAACATTTGCATAATGAGGTATTTTAACAAGAATTTGGAAGGCGTATGCTCACTTCTAGTTTAGCTTAAGATCTCCAAGGGCTCAAAAGTTATTCTGTCGCATCTTCCTCTACCCGCCCCCAAGCCTTAGTGTTATAGGAACCCCACTTCTGAGCAAGGCCTTTTCCCAGGGCAGCCACTGGCCAGCTCCTGTGATGGTGTGTGGCAGCGGCTTTTCTTGATTCCCTACAGCGGCTACACACTGGCTGTAGTCCTACTCTCTGTGGCAGCAAAGTCAGTCTGCTTCTTTTCCATGTGAAAGAGTTCTGGAGTTTGGAGGTCTGAACCTTTGAGTCTCTGTTTTCAGGTAAAATATTTCCCATTCCATACCTCACAGGACCTGGTCCCTATCCATGGCCTCTCACTGGCAAGAGTATGATATTAATTCTAGCAAGGGCATCTATTGGCCTTGTGTTATGGTTTACATTTAGATGACCACCCAAGACCTCATGTACTCATAGGTGGTATTTTGAAAGGTGACTGGATTATGAGCCTTCCAGTTGACTGGCTGTTAGGCGGTGGGCCTGGTCGGAAGAGGTGGTCCCTGGGAGAAGGGCCTAGAAGGGTTTATCCCCCTCCCCAGCTCCTCCTTCTGGTCTCTCTGCCTCCCATCTACCATGCTATGAATAGCTTTCCTCACCACATCCCTGTGCCACGTGGCCTGCCCTGGGGCCAGGGTACCAGCTAAGACTTCTGAAGCTAGAGCCCAAGCAAGCCTGCCCTCCTTTAGCTTGTTGGTATCAGGTAGTGTGTCTAGCAACAGGAACAGTGACTAAGGCACTCATCAGGCTAGTGTCTTATGATAATTGAATGGCTGCGGGCAAGAGAATGGAACACTGTCCCTCTTGGATCAGGAGTTTGAAAGCAATTAAAATGCTTCAGATCCACTCAAGATTTTCTGAATTAGAATCTCAGAGGCAGAGTCCCCAAAGCTCACGCTTACACAGGCAGCACAGTGATCCTTCCTGAGGAGGTCCATAGGTTATAGCATAAGAAACCCTGCCAGTTATAGAGGACCTTGGGCAGCAAAGTATTAGAGAACTCTCCAGTCTGTAACCCCAAGTCTTGCTCTTGTTGGAAGATGTTCAGGCTTTTGATGTGCTTGAGAGGCCTGGGGTTCAAACATGAGTTTGGTGTGTGACTGCAGAGCTCACCTCTCTCTCCTTGTGCTTCTCCCTCCCACAGGGGAAGGACGTGGCTCCAGCGGTTAGGAAAGGTTGAGCAGAAGGGTGTTCTGAGGTCCACTGCCCAGAGGCTCCTACCACCATGACCCCCTGCCCAGGACTACGACCGAGCTCTTCCATCGCTCAGGGTGTGGTTCTGCTTCCTGTTGTCTGATACTCACTGCCTAGGACTTCAGCTCTCTTTCATAGCCCTTGTGGTCTCTGATCTTGCATTGCCAGGATGCCAAGCTCTGCTCATCCACCAGATGCTCACCTTGTCTCTGTCATACCTTCTACCTGGCCCAACTTTCAAACACAGCCCACTCAGGGGGTCTTCCAATCTCCAAGATCTATTTTTCTGAGGGCATTCTAGACAGGCCTGGAAGACACAATAAGTTCTCTGTACCTAAAATTTCTACATCTTCAGACAGCCAACTGTGAGTGGTAAATATGCCAAAAATTTCTGAAAAAGTTCTAAAAGGTAAAAGTTTAATTTGCCATATTTCAAATATAATGTTACATGCATGACAATGAAATGATCTGTAGGCATTCCATTAAGTCTTACAAGTAATCTAGAGACAGCTTTAAAGTAAAAGCTAAACTAGTCCTTTAAAAAGCATAAGATTATAGAAGAAATAGCAATTATCACTTGTTTTCAACAGAAAACATGTCGGAGAAAAAACTGGAGACTAGAGAGACGCAGGTGCTGTCACTTTCCAAAGCTACACTTTAATAAAAATAGACAAAAAGCTCTAAATGCCATGTTAAACTCTCCATGTACCTGTTCCCTCTCCACTTATTTAGGTATAAGTGACAAATTAAATCATATACCTATTCATGATGTAAAAAGTGATGTTGGACATGTAAATAGATAGTGAAATGATTTCCACAATCAAGTTAATTAACATATTGATCCCTTCACATAACTACTGTGTGTGTGTTGCAAATACTTAAGTTCTACTCTCTTTGCACAATTCAAATATATATATGTTGTTATCAGCCACTGTCGCCAGGCTATTCTTTAGGTCTAACAGCAGGAACCCTGTCACCAACAGCAGCCATGATGGAAGAGAAGGGACAGAAAGTTGACCCTGTAGTGTGGCAAGGAAGTGGCTCCACTGATGGGAACTTAGATGAGGTCAGAACAGCACACTCGGAGCTCTAGTGGTGTGATCGGTTAGCACATGACACTTTAGAACAGAATAGCAACTTTTATTTTAAAGAGACAAATAATAATAATAATAAAAATGATACAGAATTTCAAAATAAGATGATAGGAAATTAACGATGGCTATTATTGTCCATATTGTTATCTTCAAAGTAAGTTGCTCAAATGACCAGGCATGCAAAATCCATCAAGCACATAAACATTAACTGTTCCTTTCAATGAACTAATAGAAATGAGTAGTATGTTTATCTTAGCTGTTATTATGGTTCGTGTCTAGTTGTCCCTCCAAAGCCTCTTGTAAGTCGTGGGGTGGTCGTGATTGGAGAAGTAGTAGAGGCTTAAGGGGTGGGGCCAGAGGACCAGGGCGAGGCTCGAGGGGAGGGGCCAGAGAGGTGCGAACCGTTATACTGGTCTGTGGCCTCTCCGAGGTGTGGGGCGGGTTATCCTGGATGGGGCAACGCCCCAGCCTCTCTTCCACGCCCTGCAGTGTGGGTGGCGGTGTCTGCTATTGAGGCCGCCTGCGGCAGAGAGGAGACGTTTGGAGAAGACAGAGGCACTGACCCTCTCTCCTGAGCAAATAAGGCTCTGAGGTCTTGCTACACAATTCAGGTTTCAGAGTTTTATGATGTTTTTATTTCTTCTGGGAAAATACCCAGAAGGGGAATAACTGGTCCTAGTTTTTTTAAGGAGTCTCCATGCTGATTTCCACAGAGGTTGCACTAGTCTACACTCTCATCAACAGGGCAGAAGGGTTCCTTTTTGTCCGCAACCCCTCCAGCATTTGTTATTGGTTGATTTCTTTTCTTTTCTTTTTTTTTTTTTTTTAACTTGCTAAACAGAATGGATTCTTATTTCTGGGGAGTTGATTTCTTGATCATAACCATTCTTTCTGTGGTAAGACAGAGTCTCAGTGTTGTTTCAGTTCACATTTATAGAATGACCAATGCTGTTGAACAGTTTTTCATACGTTTGTTTGCCATTTGAATTTCTTTATCTGAGAAGTGTGTATTCATCGCATATGCCCATTTTTGGATTGGGTCTTTGAATTTTGTGGCTGTTTTTAAAAATTCTTTATTCTAGATAAAAGTTCTTTGGCTGAAGGAGGGCTGGATAAATTTTTTTTTCCAATTTGTAGGCTTTCTTTTCATTCTGTTGGTGATTTCTTTTGAAATCATAAAATTTTTAATAAAATGAGATCCCAGTTGTTGATTCCTTAAAGTATTTCCTATGCAGTGTGGTTTTTGTTCCTGAACTCTATGTCTACCCCTGGGTTTTCAAGATTTCTGCTTACTTTCTCTTTCAGTAGGTTTAGTGCTTCTGTTTTAGTATTTAGATACTTTTCTAAATAATTTTATTGAGAAAAAAATAGCAATGAGACAGTTTCAAAATCGATTACTAGCACAATTTCAATAATTAATACAGTACATACTGTTTTCTTAGTGGTTATTCATTGTAGAAGATGCAGACATGATATTATGTCCACAGACACTATTAGAACCATCTCTCTATTCATTGAATCAAGGGAATGCAGTTATATATCTATCCTATTTTGAATATATAGATGCAAAATGGTCCTTCATTTGTGTCCCTCTTTTTTGTTTAGTTTTGTCAGAGAAGGGTATTCCACTGTCATTTAAATATTGTAGGCGAGTATTTAGATACTTAATCCATTTTGACTTTAGTTTAGGATTAGCACGTTTTAGAAATGGGACCATGAATGAATGTCAGCACTCTGTGTTCTCCTGCCACCAGAAAGTGCCTCCCTGGGCACACAGGCAGGCCCTTAGCATGCTACCACAAATGTGTGGAAAAGAGGCTGATGCAGCCACTCTTCGGTGAGAATGCTATGAGAGCACCACTTGCTCTAAGTGTCAGGCTGTCTTGGGCTTTCAGTTGACTTTGCTGTAGGCTGCATGTTCTCCTCTTTCTGGTTGTTGGGCTGGTGCCAAAGGATGCACTGGGATTCGCACTCAAGTCACCCTAGGATGTTTTCTGTACTTCGTTTCTCATAGTCAAGGGACATTTTTCTTCCAAAAGGCTCCAAGTTGCAAAACACTATTTTGGGATCTTCTTATCCTATGTTATTCTGCCTTTTCCCTGTTGAAACAGCACATATGTGTATTTGCCTCTGGAGATGAAAGAACAGGATAAACTTGGAAATCTAGGTTTTATTTTCCAAATTCCAAGCCCTTCAAGGAGGAGAAAATGTGTGAGCCAAGGATAAGTGAATTTATAAGCATGGTGAGCAAAGCATTCCTCAAGATGAAGAATGTTCTCAAGGGCTCAGGACAATAGAGAAAGGGGTAGAAGACCTCATGCCCTTCTGCCTGGTGGAATTCCAGAGAGGTGAAAAGATCCCTTGGGATCTGTTTTAGTTAGTTGCCTCTCATTACTGAGATAAAATGCCCAACACACAAAGTTAAAGAAGGAAGAGTTTATTTAGTTCACAGCCTGTGGAGGTTTCAGTCCATAATCAGCTGGCTCCCAGGCAGGGTGGAACATGGTAGAAGGACGGCCACTCATAGCAGTAGAAGACAACAAAGGCAACAAGGGAGAGAGACAGGACTCTTTCAGTCCTTTATAATGTATACAGCTACCAGCCCTAGGGAAGGTGTAGCACTGAGCCCTTAACCCTTGCCAGGACCGTGCCAAACCAATCAGTGGATTGATTTACTAATCACACACCCTCAATCCCAGTGTCACACACTCTAGATTCAGCCACCTCTGAAAAACACCCATGACCACGTGAGGCTTGCGGGGCCATCTAGACACAGACCATAACAGAGACCAAAAGCAGAAGGGACTACAGTCTGGCCATCTACAGTGAGACTGTGGAGACAAAGGCTCTGTGGACTCTGGAGACAGGAACATCAGTCACTGCGTCCAGGTTCCTGGCAAGAAACATAAATGTAAAACTCAGGCTTGGATCATTGTACACGAGGAATTAACAAGGCTGGTGTGGAACTCTGAAGTACATCCTTGGCCTGAGGCATTTTAGTGCTACATTTAAAACAACTGTGAGGACAAGGGAAGTGCCGTATCTTATTGACAAAAATGTTACCTCTGTCGTAGGGGCCACATTACATGGGTTAACATTAGGTGTCTTAGTACTATCTAGTGTGAGCACATAACTGAGGTTCAGGAGGTCCCCAGGCCTGCAAGTCCCATATGCCACCAAGCACTGTCATCAGCTCACATGTTGGAATGGAAGGCATCCCTCCTTGTCACTGGCTCACAAATATCCATAAATTAAGGAAAAAGACCTTTATTTTGACTCAAAGATTGTAGAGGTTTCAGTCTATAGTTGATTGAGTCCACACAGGACAGCATGGCAGAGGGCCATGGCAGGAGAAGAGTTGCTCACAACACAGAATCCAAGAAGCAGAGTCAAGAGAGCAGTGAGAGGGGGGGCCGGGGAGTTGGCTCAGTGTTATAAGTACCTGCCTGGCAAGTACAAGGTCTTGAGTTCAATCCCCACTGCCACAAAATAAAAAAACAACAAAAAGAGAGCAGTGAGGAAGGGAGGTACTTCCCAGAACCTGCCTTCTAATAGCAATCAGCTATGTGCCCCCATAATCCCATCACCCCCCACCTTGGAGCAGATGACGCTTTGGGGGAACAGCTAGATATAAACTATAACAGAAGGAGTAAAACCCTTGAAATGATTTGGGTTAGCTACTCAAACACATTCCCAGATGAGACTTCAAATAGAGTCAGCTGAGTTGTAGAAATATTCCTGGGAACCTTGAACCTGACCCCACATACCCTCCATCATTTGCACCGCTTCACCAGTGTAAATCCTGGTGCTACTAACAAGCTATGTGATGTTGACGATGACACTTAGAGCACTTCAAGCCTCACGTTCTTCACCCATTAAAGGAGAGCGATGGCAGCGCTGATATTCCTCATTCAGCAACCTACCAGTTTAAAGACTGTTCGGGCTTCCAACCCACCACTTGGACGTTTGACTCATCTTTTTTTTTGTACAGCTCTTAGCATCTTGTTTATGGAGCTTCATGTCTTTTTTGTACACTACAACTTGTTTATTCAGTACTGGAATTTCTGGGGATTGCACTGAGCAGTATGGCACTAGTTTTATGTGCTGTTATATAGTACAGTAGTGCGTGGAAGAGTTACGGAAATAAAAGCAAAGTCATCAAGCTGGAGTTTCCTCTGGCAATTTCCTTGCTCCAAATATTGTAATGTGCACATTATATACGACTCCTAGATTAGTGTCCAATCCATTTGATGAACTATTCACCAGGGTTGTAACTCAGTCATTAAATGAAGAGTGCCTGTATTTCCTCAAAATGTTGCTGGATTAATTGGACCATTTCAGTCAAAGACCGAGAATGATGCTTGACTCCTAGGAAACAGGCCTTCATCTTGTAATAATCAATAATCCTGATACCTGTGCTCATAGACAATGTAAAAGTTCACCATGGTGAACTTTTGCTGTATCAGCATTCAAGATGTTGCTAATAGATTCTTTCACCCCTTAAGAGTGTTTCCAGTCTGGCTCCCCTCACATAGAAAAACTCCTAGATTCTCCCCACCAGCCCTCCCGACAGGCTCAAACACCCAAATCTTAGAAATCTTAAGAATCCTAGGCTTGAGGCATGTTAAGGCAAAAGTGGGGTGGGGCTTTGTTTCCCCGCATAGGGAAATTATCAAATTAAGCCGGTGCTTAATGAAGCCTTTGAGGGACCAAACTCTCCATGTACAGCACGGTGTGGGCAACCTTTTGGGACTCAAGTGGCTTCAAAGTTAGAATAGTCACAGAAGTAGAAGAATTGATAGATATTCTTTGTCATAAAATCTTTAGCTATCACTTCTCTCTCTCAAATGGACTTCTGAGTTGTTGGAAATCTTCACTTCTAGAACTTTGTGTTAATCTTTGTCCTTAAACTCCTTTAAGTATAGGGAGGAGAAAAAACATGTAACTCACAGATCTTTAGCTTTCCTTTTCACATTACCTAGAAATTCCAGACTGCGTTATCCTCCTCCTTCTCCTTCCTCTCCCTCTCCTTCTCCCTGTACCTCTTCCTCTTCTTCTTCCCTTTCTTCTTCCTCTTCTTCTTTTTGGAATTGGGAATCACACTCCGGACCTTGTGCTTGCCAGGCAGGCGTTGTGCCACCGAGTGACATCCCTAGCCCTTCTCGTTATTTTTAGTAACTATTTAAAACACCGATTCTGTGGCCCCCTCACTCCCTCCTAACACATGGTCCTATTTTCTACTTGCTCTCAATTCTTCTCTCCTGCCTGCTCTGCAGCCAGCCCTGGTGCTGCGCCTTCAGCCTCTCCATCCGCGTTATCTACGCCTGCCCACAGCTCCTTCACTGAAAGCAAGCAAAAAGCAAAGCTGTCACTCAGTCCTGGATTCTGGCTATCTTTATCTTTTTTTCCATTTTGAAAGTGCTGCATCCCCTCCTCTCTCCACTTCCTCAGCCCTCAGCTACTCCTCCACTCAGCCTTGTGTGTGCCCCCAAGCTGTCGCCAGAAACTGCTCCTTCATGGGATAAGTCCAATGGCAAGTGTTGAGTCCTTGCCTTCACCCAGAGGTGTCTTTGACACTGATGACCCTAGGCTGTCCTCTGAAGGACAGTCCAGGGCTCTCTGATTGCAAGCCAGTCTCAGAGAGCAACTCATCCAGCCCTAAGCATCCGTGTTCCTCACAGTTCCCTCGGGAGTCTTTTCTCTCATTCCAGCTTCTCTCCAGGGGTAGAGTCCCTATCCCTACGCCTTCATTACCACCTGAAAAATTATAGCCTAATGGGAGTTATTCTTACCTTTTCATTTTCCCGGCTCATAGCCATATTCACCAAGTCTTCTCCAGCCTTCACCTTGGCGTCTTGGAACCCTGGGCACTTCCCTTCACCATCACTGCCCCAGAGTAACTCCAGCCACCCGTCTTTCCACACTGGGGCTTGAGCTAGCTTGCTGCTGGGCTTCCTGCCTCTCAGGTCCTTCTGAGAAGCACTGCACCTTGATCTTTCTATACCAGAGGTCTGCAACCTGCTGCCAAATGTCAGATAGTAATGGTTTCAGACTTTGCAGATCTTACGGTCACTGCTGCAATTACTGCAATCTACTGCTGAAGCACAAAATCAGCCATAAAAAACATGTAAGTACATAGCACAGATGGGATCTGATAGAACTGTATGATGGGTCAAGGCCAGATCTGGCCCAAGGGCCAACATGTGCTGATCTCATTCTTGTTTGTTTGCTTGTTTGTCTTTCCGTCTTTTTGAGACAGGGTTTGCTATGTAGTCAGGCTGGCTTTGAACTCACATTGTAGCCTAGACTAGTATAAAAGTTGCAAAATTCCGCCTGCCTCAGCCTCCCGAGTGCTGGGATTACAGGTGTGCGCCATCACACCATGCTCTGAATTCATTCTAAATCTGACATTTAATCATGTTCTTCCTGTTACATTTAGGAAAAACTACATATTCTTTCAAACTCGGCTCCAGCCTTGCTGGAAGATTCATATGACTGCTTTGGGTTTAGATCTACAACTCAATAGGTCTGAGTGAGCTGGATGTAATATGCAACTCTGAAGGCATGAAGAGCTGTGGGTTTGAGTTCCACTCAAACAGTTTCACTCTTCAGGAAATTTAGATCCTAAGGAGGCTTCAATTTCTTCACTAAATCCAAAAGGAGATGGCTGCATTACCCGAGTGTAGACATATCTCCTGCCCCTTACATGATTCAGTTGCCTGAAAATAAATGGCATAATGGAGAAGGAAGCAAGCCTGCACTTTGAGTGCTATCCAACTGTCGTTCTGCCTTCGTGGGCTGGCGGGGCCCTGCCTCTCCCTCTGAAGCATCACTGGTCTCACACAGGCTGTCTCTTCCTGCCCTCTACATCTAGCTGCTTACTTGCTGTGCCATTCAGCTCCAGTTTAGTGATGCCCTGGAGAATTCGGGCCACCTGCGCCCTCCTGACATTGACCCACTTCTTCCATTCCAGATTCCCTACCCATCCTGTTGTCGCGTGATGGGAGCCTGAGTCACAGCTCCTGCCCTACTTCTGGTGCAATTTCTATTCCCATGGAATCTCTCTCTCTCTCTCTCTCTCTCTCTCTCTCTCTCTCTCTCTCTCTCGTGTGTGTGTGTGTGTGTGTGTGTGTGTGTGTGTGTGTGTTTAGGGGCGAAGTTGCCATAGGCAAGGAAAGAATCAGGCTCTGCCCTTTTTAGCCCTCTTTACATCCAGGATGTTCAAGGGAATGGCAAATGCATTTTCCAGGGGAGGAATTATGGAGTGAGCAGGTGCAGTAAGTAGAAACAAGGGAAACCAATGCATAATTTATAAATCAGATATTCCCTAGAGCCCTGGGATTATTTCTACCTCTGCAGTATCAGGATATGGTCCATACTTAAACATCAAACAGGACCCTTGACTTCTATATTTGCTTTTGTATAAAGCTGCTTTAAACCTTCTTGTTTTGGTTGTCTTAAAGCTTAAAGGATCTCTGACTCATCCGGGCTACTCAACGCACCATGCTGAAATTTTCTGACAAGCACAAGAAGCTAGTCTTCTATATTCTGTAAAGAAACAGCAACCCTCACATCTGGGCACTGGGATTAACTTCAAAGGACAGTAAAGATGGTGCAAAGGCACGGAGTATGGGAATTGCTACTTTGCTGCCTGGAACTTAAAAAAATACTTTTAAATGAAAGAAAATGATAAGGTACACCATTTATATACTTTGCACAAGGCTCGCCCTTTGGGTTCCCAAAATGCATCACAACAGGTATTTACAAAAATAAAATTCAGTTACTGTGAATGGAATTGCTTTTCCTTTGTTTATATATAAATTGCATAGTACAATATTTTTCACAAGAGAAAATGATTAGAATTCCCAGGTATCTTTGGGTAAAAACTATGATCCTTCAAAGTATTCAAATTGGTGTAGACCTGGTTAAAAAAAAAATCAAATGGGTGTAGAAGAGCTTCTTTTTAATTTTTTTTTTTTTTATGTATTTAGTACAGGGTCTACAGGGTGTTAAGGGTCTCACTACAGAGATAGGACTTGTAGTGATCCCCTGTTCTCAGACTCCCAAGCGCTGAGATTACAGGTGGGTAGCACCACATCCAGTCTCAATTGCTGTCTCAGTGTGCCCCTGGGGACAGGGTGGGCACGGCACACCAGGGATTGAACCTCGGCCACTGCACTCTTCCTAAGCAGGCACTTTAGTCCACTGAGCTATCTGGTCAGCCCAGAAGGGCTTCCTTATTAGGCAAATAAAGTATTTATATTATGACTTGGATCTGCACTGTGGCCCCAACCTCTCGTGTGCTCAGATGGCTTTTGGAAGGTAACCGGATCATGGGGCACTGTAATCGTTGATACGCTGCATCACCATGAACAGTCTAGGAGGTTAACTAAGTCAGCAGCTCTACATCCAGGGGACAGAGAACACGCCCTTACACGGTAGCATGTTGCTCACTATGTCAGCCTGAGAAGTGTAGAGGCTAGGGACTCAACATGGGGCTGGGGGCCTCATTTTGCAATCATCCTGAGCCTGTACAGAGGAGGAGACAGTGAGGCTTTGAGGGCTGCCTGCCCCAGGGTGAGCGCTGGCACACAGTGTAAGCGAGGGAAAGAGGCTCGTTCCTCCCTCTCTTGTTCTTGTTGCCTTTGCTGTCTTCTGCCTCTTTGAATTCCTACACCTGTGCTACACCTGCCTTGGCGCCAGATGATTACAGACTGAAACCTCCACAAACTGCACGCTGAATGTACCTTGCCTCCTTAACTTTGAATATTTTGTCTCAGCGATGAGAAAAGTAGCTAAGACAATGTGAAACCCAAAAATTAAAAATTTAAAGAACCAATAAAACAGAGATGTTAGAAAACAGAGAGGAGACTCTGAAGATGGGAAAGGGGTCAGGGAAAGGAGGAAGAAAGGAGAAGAGAGAAGAGGAAATAGAAATGATCAGAATGTAAAATACATCTTCTTCTTAGTTCCTCACAAGGAGTATAATTATTAGGTATTGCAAACATATGCCAACAGTGAAAGAAGAAAATGAACCTAAGAAAAAAACAATGAGGATAAATATTTTATCCCTGCTCATGACCTGTGTCCTTCTAGAACTTCTGAGACATGCCCTCTGCTTTTAGAAGAAATTCTATCCACACTGAAGAGAGGTGTAACTCACATGGATCCAGGAGATGCGATTGTTACAGAGAAGGTCAAGCTCAAGGCCTAACTATGGAAGCTTAGTACTGAAAAGATTGTTTTTATTCAACAACTATTTTGGGGCAATACCTTTGCATAAACTGTCTTGGGTACTTCTGTCTCATCGCTGGGACAAAATACTTGATGTCCAAAAACAAGAAAGGCAACCTTATTTAGCTCACAGTTTGTGGAGGTTTCAGTCCATAATCAGCTGGATCCAAGGCGGGGTGGCACCTGGCAGAGGGCAGCAGTTCAAGGTGGCAGAAGACGGCAAAGCAACAAGAGCAAAAAAGTGGAGAGTATGCCTCTCTTCTGTCCTTACACTGTAAGCAGAGTACCTGCACCTGGGGCTAGTGGAGCACTCACACGTCTCCGCGCCCGCCCGTTGCCCAGGATGGGCTCTTTGCACAGTGAGAACTCCAGCCCCTTCCCGAGGCAGAAATAATCTTTGAGTGTTTGAGCTTAATTATAGAATGGAGTGACCTGAATAGAATGAGTTGGAATAACACAGATTATAGAAGAGGAGCCAGCAGGTATAGCATTCCAGGCCTGCTTGATAAACCTTGGCTGAAATGTTGAATTTTGTTGAAAATAAAACGCAGCTTTTCAAAACATTTAAACCATCTGGGTGTGGTGACACTCCCAGCGCTGAGGAGGCTGAGGCAGGGGACTGCAGCGAGTACGTAATCATCCTGGGCCACACAAACAAACTGAAGACCAACCTGAACTACATAGTGAGACCCTGTGTCAAAGGAAGGGAAGACCAAACATGCTTAATAGATAGACATGTTTATAGTCACTAAGAACAATGTCCTAGTTATTGTAACAAGTGTAGGATCGGGGCCGGGGAGATGGCTCAGTGGAATAAGTGCTTCCCTGTCAAGTCCAAGGACCTGAGTTCAGTCCCTGGTTCTGCAAAAACAAGTGTAGGATCTGTATCTAAGAGGTCATGCCTTTTTCTCAAATTATTTCTCAAAATATCTACATATACTCACATATATTATTCAACATGAAATTTAGAATATCTGACAACAAACAATGGAATAAGCACAAAATTCACAACTAATTGCTTAGAATACAATTGAATACAATTGCTTAGAATTGTATTCAATTTCTATGTTAACTGGTAAAGGCATAATGTACTTAGGACATTTTCTTCACACATATAACAATTACACGTTTCTGCACATGTATAGAAGAGTAATTTTGAACATTAAAGAATACTACACAGTAAATTTTATTTACGTGCAAGTATTTTAGTTACAGCTATTGTTTTTATTCTTTTAGTATCTTGTCATATAAATTTTTCCAAATCAACTATTTACTTGTTTTTGCTATTATAAAATAAAATCACATTTGCCTCCCATTAAATCTATTTTAAGCTTATGCCATTTGCAGTGTTTGATGATGTCATAGATGTATCGGCATAAAGATTATGAGGAATGATAAATTTCTCTGTTAGAATTTACCATCAATTTTCTTTTTCTTCTATGACTTCAAACAGGCAAATTGATATCATAGTAATGGTGGGGACTGTCTTCTAATTTGATGAGTGGTACTTCTAGAATTTAATCAGTTAGTATAATTTTTTTCTATTGAATCTAATGAATAACTTCATTCATATCAGAGATTTTATTTAATGAAATTTAGTACTAACATATGAACCAGAGTGTTCAGACAAAAGAGAAAATTAGGTAAAGTTGTAAATGGTAAAATTATAAACTTAACCTAAAATTATAGAACAAAAAAAAAAACTAATGTTAATAAAAGTCTAAAGCTAAAGTTTTTCTTTTTATTAGCCTGAGAAATTTTTGGAAAATCCTTTAAATTTTTATTGTATTTTCATTAAGACATACATCTGATGAATAGATCTAATACATGAAAGTATTATTTGTAGCAAGTATATGATCAGTTCTTGTGTGTGTTCCATGAATGAAATACAGTAATAGAGAATATTGCTACTGTACAATTAAACTCTGACTACACTGGACAAGTATTTCCTCCTCCACTTTGCTATATTTCTGAATTAATTTTCAGAAATGTATTGATAGATTAAATAATTTTTCTATTTCTAAAATACATTGTCAGGTATATCTTGCCTCATTGGTCTCCATGGTGAGGTGCATTATGATTTAAATTATTCATCCTTTCTTCGCTTTAAGTTTCTGTGTTAGCTGTCATAATATTTATTTTTTGAATTAGTTATCATTTTTTGCTTATCTCTTAATTTTAAATCTTTTTGAGATCTTCCTTTAGCTACATTTCGGAGTTCATAGTTTTTTAATCAAATAAACAATTTCATTTAACCACTAAAAAATTTAAAAATGAAAACCGTGAGACCACAAAACCTGTCCGTCTTTAACTTGGCTCTGTGATCCTAGAGATGATTAAGTGACTGAGGTAGAATTTGCTACAGAGCTGGGAGTCAGCACTGTAATATACCTGAGGGCACAGTTACAAAGTTCTGGTGGGGCTGGGGAGATAGCTCAGTAGAATAAGCACTTGCCTGGCAAGCACAAGGTCTTGAGTTCAATCTCCGGTTCTGAAAAAAAAAAGAAGTTTTGGGAACTGGTTTATGAGTGGAGTTTGAAAAGGTTTGGAGATGCAAGTTAGAGAGGCCCTGGGATGCGGTGAACAATGGTTGGCCACACTGGCCAGAGCTGAGAAGCACAGAGTGCTGATGGGAACGCAGTAAGATCAGGCTCAGGAGCTTTCAAGTGTGCGCAAGAGCTTCACTGGCTGTTGGACTTGAAACCATGTATGTTACACTTTGGTTGAAAATTTGTCTGCATTTTGCCCTGATCCTGAGATTTTGCTGGAGATTAAGATTAAGGGTAGCAGACTAATTAATCTGGCAGGGGAAATTTCAAGGAAGCCTAGCACTCAGTCTGTGACATGGGTACTTCTATAAGCTTTGAGCTGTATCTGTTGTAAGAACCAGGACCAAAAACCAGAGCTGAAGAAAATGTTTATAATTTGCTTTTGGTTAAAAAGGAAGCACAAGGAAATAGATCTGCGGCAAGAGAGACCTGGGAACAGGAGTGAAGTCAGAGAGGCAGCTACAAAGGCTGTCCTGAAAGCCAAAGGAGCCAGGAGTATTAGTCAGGTTTCTGTTGCTGGATCAAAAGCCTGAAACCTGCAACTCAGAGGATGAGAGGTTGTATTTGGCTCACAGTTTCAGAAGATTCTGTCCTGGGTAGCTGGTTCCGAGGCAGGAGCCTCACGGGGGAAGGCAGAGTGGAGCAAACCGCTTGCTTGCTTGATGATGCGGCCAGAAAACGGAGCATAAGGGAACGGCACTGGCGAGGTGCGCCCTCCTGAGCCGCGGGGACCCCGCTGCACCCGGGCCGCACCCGCTACCAGCGATTTCAGCTGTGGACATCAGTGAGGTAATCCACTGTCAGTAGCGTACTCCCACGACCCAGGTAGCTCTTGAGGGGGCTCTTAATACAGTCAGGTTGACGGGAAAGCTTAGCCGTCACACCAGGAGTGTCCGGCGTTACAAGAAAACCAGAGTATACCCACGGGTGCAGGATGCGTTTCCGTCGTTGTAGGAAATCGGACGCACCTTGAGAGGGCAGGGCTCAGGGAGCAGCTCAGACTCACAGCCTAAGTTCACTCTTTTTTTTTTTTTTTTTTTTGACATGCGAAACCCAAAGTGTAAATTAAAGAGCAAAATAAAAGACAGATAATAGGAAACAAGGAAATAGATCTGCTGCAAAAGAGAAGGGGACCCAGAGCTGGAGGGAGGAGAGAGGGAAGAAAACAAAGGAGCAGAGATGTGGCACGCGCGTGTGCCAACTCGCCATGAGGGGCGGGTGGCATCGTTATGCAGTGCATGTGTGGCATTTACGAAAATAATTTTTTTTTAAAAAAATAAAAGAATTAAATAAGCAAGGCCAAGATGGGTAACGAAGAACACAAAATTAAGGAGCGGCCAGATAGCTCAGCGGACTAAAGCTCCTGCTTTGGCAGAGCGCAGCGACTGGGTTCGACTGGGTTGATTCCCGGGCCTGCCGTCCCCGGGACACACTGAGATGGCGACCCCAACTGGGTGTGGTGGCGCGCGCCTATAATTCCTGCGCTGGGGAGTCTGAAACAGGAGAATCACTATGAGTCTGACCTACTTAGTGAGATCCTGTAGACCCTGCCCTAAATTCATTCAAAACAAAACAAAAAAAAGAGCAGTGGAAGAGAGCAAAGATGGGTAGCTGGCCCAGGTCAGAGTGGGGACAAACACATAAAGAGCAATGTGACCGAGGAGCTTGCTTGTTGCGGGGAGGTCAGGCCCCTTGCCCCAAACACTCATGTTCCTGGCTTCCCAGGCAGCCTGCCCCCAAACTCTCTCCCCTTGGCCCCGTGTAGAGCCTGAACAAGCAACCAGGAAACTGCTTTGTTAACATTAAAGGTCCCCCCAGACCAGGAAGCCCTGCCAAGATTAGCTCTCCCTCGCTGTTCCAGCCAGTGATCACCCTCCCTAAAAGATCCTATAGCATCTCCTGTTCCCCTTTATTCGCTGCTATCTTGGTCCGCTAGACAGCCAGCCTGCTTGATGCCCCCAGTAAATCTACTTGCATCAGAGTGCCTGGTCTGGTCCTGCTGTCTGCTCCATTGCGTGGGTTCGTACCTAACAGCCTCTGGGCTGGGCTCGCCCAGCTCCAGGCCCAAGCCTATCTCTTCCCAGGCCTCGTGGCTCCAGATGATATAACTGAGAAGCTGCATGTTCCTGCTCAGGCAGACTGGAGACTTTGTGGCAATTTTGACACCACTGCGGGGCCTCGGAAGAAACCCAGTGCTTATAAGGTCAAGGCTGAATTCTGGGAATCATATTAGTAGTTGATGTTTATCAGCGTATCTGTATGTTAGAAGCTATGAAGAGGCCTTCACTGGGAAGAATGTGTATGAAATTCTCTCTCTCTCTCGCTCTCTCTCTCTCTCTCTCTCTCTCTCTCTCTCTCTCTCTCTCCCCCCATACCTATTCATTTTATCTATTACAAATGTCCTAAAATTTATATAGTTTCATATTTACTCATGTTGTATAAAGGAATTTAAAATAACTACAGGACATTCTTGAAGTACAAATATGACTCCTGACACTCCTACTCATCTCCTTTATATTTCAGTTCCCCCTTCAAACCTCACATCTTTGAAATGCCAGTCCGAAGGTCTCTCCCCTGACACTGTTCCATGTCAGCGTTACTGTACCTCCCCTAATCACATGTTGATGATCTGCACATCTCTCCCTGGTCCTCCTGTTCCAGGTGGGAGCCATATTTTCCACCCCTCAAGCTCCTAGGGAAGCAGGTCTTCTGTCTCCATAGGACCTCTCAGATCTACTACAATTCATTCTGCAAACTACAGGCACAATCATATCATCCTGAGGAACAATTTAGTGCAGTCAGTTGAGGGAGTAAGAATTTACACAAACTTAGCTTTATCCTCAGAACCTGTTTTTGCTTTTCTCAGTCTGTGATGATTCTAGTAACAATCTCTGTTTTCTTCTTTTGTGCATGTGCAGAGTCTCATTACACAGCTCAGACTCATAGTGATCCTCCTGTTTTCGGCCTCCCAGTGCTCGGATTATAAGCGTGCACCACCATGCCCCGACTGAGTACCCAGCTCAGGGCACCCAGGAGCCAGGCCAGCGCAGCATGTGGTACCAGGGATCAAACCCGGCCTTCTGTTTCCTTCTTTCGTGTGAATTTATTTGCTCTCTTCTGTCTCTCAGAGTGGAATGAGAAGGACCTGTGTGTTCCAGGATGAAGGGCTTATATTGCTACCATTACTCATGGAGGACCTGGTCTCTGTCCCCTGGGGAACCCCCAGCGGCCCTGTGCCTGGCCCTGTCAGGCGCAAGGTGCTTTGCCAGCCAGAAACTGTGACTCAACTGCTTGGCTGGTAATAGCAGCCAGACTCTCTGCCCGTGCTCCAAGAGAACTTCCTATCCTTCTCGCCCCTGGCAGTGACAGTCACGCTTCTTCAAACAGTTCAGACAAATCCTCAGGAGAGGAAGGATAAGAATAGTTTTTAGCAAATGAGGGAGAGAGGAGCTTCTTTTGTAGGAAGTTTAAATTAGGAGAACCATTGGGCTTAAATATTTTGGTTCTGTTTGGAATATATAAGTGTCTTCAAACATCTTAACTTCATTCATAAATTATATTATATATATATATATATATATATATATATATATAGTTTCTTAAGCACAAAAATTGTGTGACTTAGCTAAACAATAGCAACAACACACACACAACAAACCTCAAGTCACTTTAAAAGTATAAACAACAGCCATTCATGGTTGCTCCTATCTATAACCCCCGCAACCTGGGAGACTGAGGCAGGAGGACTGAAAGCTTCGGGCCTGGGTAACTTCATGATTTAGGGAGATCCTGTCTCCATATTTGAAAAAAAAAAAATTAAAAGTAGGACTGGGGTTTAGTTCAGGGTAAACGCCCAGGGCTCAAGGCACTCTCTTGGCACATAGGAACACTCAGCGGAGCAAGGGACACGTGGCTCAGGGAAGGTGAAGACTGGCGGCTTGAGGCTAGCGTTGCGGGGCTCTAGTCCTCAAAGCCCAAGGCTGACTACCTTTTGCCTAGATCTTATTCTGGGGAAAGAGGGTGTACATATAGTATATAATATTGGACAAAAAATTCTCTTAAATGCACTCAAACTTTCAAACTTGGTAAGATTTCATTTTAAAATCATGAATTAAAGTTACTCAGCTATACCTTTTAATTTTTTTTTTTTTTTTTTTTTTTGGTTTTTTTTTTTTTTTTTTTTTTAGTGGAACCGGGGATTGAACTTAAGCCCTTGTGCTTGCCAGGGAAGTGCTTATTCCACTGAGCCATCTCCCAGGCCCTACCTTTTAAATTTGATATACAAAGCAGATCTGCTGCACTGGCCAATTCTTAGAAATTTAACAAATGCATAAAAAATTTTCAATGCATAATGTTACAAATATCAATACTGTGGTTTTGATTCACTTAGTCATTTCTGTATTCAATTCTAAATCTTTACAGAGCTGAAATATGCTTAGATGTCAAGGAAATAATTGCGCCATCACAAGCAACTTCGAAGGATATGGTTCTCCCTTTGCTATTCTTGGTATTTCCAGGTACATATATATTTCTGAGTTTTCTGTTTAAACAAGATATTTTAAAAATCCAGGACTGAAGTGGGCCAGCCAGATAGCTCAGCAGGCACAGGGACAGGGGTTCAATCCCCAGCATGCCATGCTGGTCTGTCCCCAGGGTGAGCTGAGATGGTGACTGAGACTGGGCGTGGCGGTGGGTGCCTGTAATCCCAGTGCTTGGGAGGCTGAAAAAGGAGGATCACTATGAGTCTGGTCTGTGTAGTGAGACTCTGTAGACCTTGTGCTAAATACATGCAATAGAAAGAAGAAAGAAAGAAAGAAAGAAAGAAAGAAAGAAAGAAAGAAAGAAAGAAAGAAAGAAACTAAGAAGAAAGAAACTAAGAAAAAAGAAAGAAAGAAAGAAAGAAAGAAAGAAAGAAAGAAAGAAAGAAAGAGAGAGAGAGAGAGAGAGAGAGAGAGAAAAGAAAGAGCCCAGGACTGGGCCTGGAATCCAGCTCAGCGGCAGCACAAGCATCTGCCTGGCAAGTGTAAGGCCCTGGGTTGGATTCCCTGTACAAAAAAAAAAAAAAAAAAAAAAAAAATCCAGGATTGTAAGAACTAGCGTGAGGCCCCAGACACTGGCTCCAGTGGTTGAATAGAAGTACAGTGTGCGCAGGAAAAAGTCTGGTTTGGTGTTAGTAGATGCGCTGGGGAGACTGCAGTTCTTCACACGACGTAAAGGTGACACAGTACTTTAAAAGTGCGCCACCCACGTTCCGCCGGCTTCTACCCTACAGTTTGTGTCCTACCAGGTGGGGCTGGAGAGCCGTCTGCCTGTCAGGCTGCTTTGCAAGAGAGACTGCCCTCCGGTCTCCTTTAGCCGGCTGGTCCTGTCTCTGTATCACTGTCCTCTTTCTCCCCCAAGCGCTGCGTTCTCTTTGCCTTGCCCTACCGCCTGTGCAGCTCTCAAAAATAACTTCCTGTAGTTAAGGGCGCCCCGGGAGGAAAAGCTATACTCATGATTCAGGGCGATGATTTCAATTCTCAAATGCCCTCTAAAAATAGAGCCTACTTGCTTGGGAAAAAAAAAATGTGGCAGGTTTCTGGCTCTCAGGAATCGAAGGGAGTGCTGACACTGACGGGAGGGGTGGAGTGAAATGCGGAGGGAGCTTCCCAGTGCTGCCCTGGCAAGGCGAGCTGTGTCCCCTTGGGGGCGGGGAGGGGGGGTGACACACCTGTAGATTGTTGTCTCCTTGTGGCTTTCCAGCTGAATGACCCAAGCGTCAATGTTTCACAATTATTTAAAAGCAAAATGTAATCAGCAGGAGAGCTTGGAGCCATTTTTGATTTATTACCTAATTTCCAGACACTAGATATTAACAAGAAGAAATGAAACGGAGCGGCAGACAGCAGAAGCCCTGCCACGGGTGACTCATCCAGAGAAGCAAGTGGCGTCCTTTGTTAGCAGCCTGAGAGCAATCTAGGTGTGGCCGCGTGAGAATGCCCCCAGCGCCCGCCACTGTCTTCTCTTTCCTAAGATTCATCACCACACATTCCAGGGCTGCTCATGAACTTTAGCTTCACAAGGCAGCGGGTCTGGCTTCTTCGAAGGTGTTAAAAGAGAAAGAGAAGCAAAACTCTTGTAAAGTTGTAATGACCACACACAAACACACACACACACACACACACACACACACACAGAAAGAGCAAAACAAAAGCCAGATTCTGTCTCTTCTGCCTCTTTGCTTCATGTACCCAGTTTTTGCATCTGAATAGAAGCCCCGAAGCATTTGTTGCATTTCTGGAATTGCATGAACAGGTGGAAGAGCGTCTTGCTTTGGAATTTGTGGGACTTCAGAATCCACAGAGATACCTGTCCTGTCTTACACTCAGCTGCTTGGGAATTTAGTAAGTAGCCTTCAGAGAAACAGCCTAAAGTAAAACCTTAGCTTGGAAAAGGGACATCACTAGCCTAGTGTGCCTAAAATGTTTCAAACCAAACCAACGAACAAACAAACAAACTAAAAAAGACAGAGGAAGAGGGAGAGAAGACCACCCATTTGGGATCCCTACTGTCAATCTTAGATAACTTTCTTCTTCTCAATAAATACTTCCTGGAGCCGGGGAGATATTCAGTAGAATAAGTGCTTGCCTGGCAAGCACAAGGCCCTGAGTTCAATCCCTGGTTCTGCCAAATAAATAAATAAACACATAATTACCTCTTATTCTTAAAAAAAAAAAAAAAAAAAAAAGAGGACGGTAAAAAAATACTTATAGTAAGGAAGATTTGAGGTGCAAGGATGCTAATGCTGACCTGGCCTTTTTGGTCACTGAACATGACTTTGACTGATCCAGCCCATCTTACCACCTGTTTTGCACCCAGCTAACGCATCAAATCTATGTCCACCTGCAGCCTGGGCTCACATTGCTGTTTTATTACGCTGCATTGACTTTTATTGCTGACAACTATTATCACTGATCTTGTTGCTGTTTTTATTAGACATGGAGCTAATATATTTTAATTTAAACTGTTCCTTTTGGTTTTGGAGAGCAGATTAACTAACTCTTCTAGTTCTTCCATCCATCCCTGGAGGGAATCGTGCCTCTCCACTTTATCTTGGTGGTGAATCTACTTCCCTGTCCTGCAGACTTCGGAGGTGGCCATGTGACCCCACTTGAGCACATGGATGTCAACTTTTGCCATCCAAGGAATGTCTTTAACTCTGTTTCTTATAGTAAGAGCACACCCCTGGTAGCTGGTAGACCTTTTTAGAGGGCTGAGAGTGAAAATATGGTAAAAGAAGTAAACCGGACTAGAACTGGACTGCAGCTTGGCATAGCAAAGCCCATCCTACATCAGCTGAACTACTACAACCTGCAGACCCGTGCGATGAAAGCAAAGGTTTATTGTAAACCATGGAAATCTTGAGTTTATTGTATAGTAATAACGGGTGCATTCGGACATTGATACTGCAAGTGTGGGGTCACCCGGGAAACCTGTGCAGTGTTGTCACTGGGACTAGGAGGGGGGATGATATGAACCTCAGCATAGGCAGTTGGAAAATTTGCAATCTGTGTCGTGTGCTAGCAAGGCAGTGGGACAATCTGCCATCTTCCATACCTTGGAAGGTAAAACATGTACCTAATGCACCTGTGGAATCAGACAGGTTTCAAGGCAGAACGTTGACAGCAGTGAGCAGGCTGTCGCAAGAAAGAAATGAGCCCAGAACTGGAAAGGCCAACTCACAGCAGAACTGAAAAGAAATAAAGAGAGGCCAATGCTACAAGACTGCATCATAGGGCCGGCCAAATAGCTCAGTGGATTAAAGTGTCTGCAAGCAGGTGCAGGGGCCGGGGGATCGATCCCCAGGCCTGCCGTTCAGCCCACCCCCTCCACTCCACCCCCGAACCCTGCAAGCGTATAATCCCAGCTCTTGGGAGGCTGTAAACAGGCAGATCACTATGAATCTGATCTAGTAGTGAGACCCTGAATACCCTGTAGACCCTTCCCTAAATGTAAAAAAATAAAAGACTGAATCATGAGACTGTCACTAAATCATAGCTGTGGCCAAATTAAGAGACATAGGATCAAATTTTTTTATTTTACTTTTATTCATTTTTTGTTTTTATTGAGACAAGGCCTTGCTATGTAGCTCAAGCTGGCCTTGAACTCATTGCAGCCCTCCTGCCTTGGCCTCCGAAGAGCTGGGATTCTAAGTTGTGTACCAGCACACCACCACATCTGGCAGCATCATTTTTTAAGACTTGAAAAATTACAGTAGTGCTACAAAATCCTCATAGAAATGTTAAGTTGGCTGAAATCCTAGTTATAACTGGGATTGCTTGGTAATTAGTTTTTCTAGTTTTGTGTCTAATAATTCTTTGCTTATCTCAGAGTCAAAAAAATACTCTTTTTTTCTTCTAGAAATATCATAGTTTTAGTTTTCACATTTGGGTCTAAGACATTTCAAATTAATTTTTGTCTGTGGTATGAAAGGAGCTCAGCTCTTTTTCTTTATAGCTATCCACATGGGTCAACATCTTTTTTCTTTTTTTGTTCTTGAGGTGGGAGCTCGCCAAGTTGCCCGCCTGACTTTCAGCCTGTGAGCCTCAGTCTCTCCCACAGCTGGGACTGCAGGTTCCCTCCCCTGCTTTCGTTTCAAAATCACTTATTGGAAAGATTTTCTTCTCAATTAAATTTTTTAGAATATCAATAAAAATATTTTTATATTTAGTCATCTACTTTTCTTTCTAGTACTTTTTATTCTTTCCCAAAGATCCGTGCTGTAGTCTGAGATCATTTCTGTCCAGTTCACAGTACGGCACTGGAACCCCACTAGCTCTGCTGGCTGGGATGCTCTCAGCTTCTGTTCCAGGCACACGCCTTGGAGTTTCGGCGCTCCGTGATGTGCCTGTCGCGATTCCTTCCTCTTCTGCTGCTTGGGATCAGCTGGAAGGGAAGATCCTCCCGTGAGTTTTCACCCTTCCCCACAATGCTTTTGCTTCGTAAAAATATGAATACCCTTAATTAACTGGCCTGGACTAAGCCGTGAGAATTGAACAGACCACTCCGACCAAGAGCCCTCAGCTCCAGCAGACAGGGGAAACTGACGAGCACATGCAGGGGACCAGTGACATGGACTAAGGTAGGAGGCCTGATTCTGAGGAGTGTCCAGCTTCCTCACACGCTGCTGCCAGGCAGCTGCTGTCCCGGTGCTGGGAGCCAGCAGCCCCTCTCTGGTCTTTATCTCAATAAAGCCTGTCCTTGCTGCAGATATTCTCTCTCCTTTATTTCTTTTTTAAAAAAAATTTTATTGAGAAACAGCAATGAGACACTTTTGAATCCGATTAGTAGGACAGTTTCAATAATTAATACAAGTCTCCACGCTGCTCCCTGGTGGAGCTTACTGCTATCTAGGCTTCTCTCTCACCTGTGACCTCTGAAGCCACCCTGTCTGCCTGCCACATCTGCACAGGTAGCCTCATGGCTGCAACCTGTGAGATTAGTAACATTTTTAGCAACTACTTCAGTGCTATATACAGCTTGGAGGACCCCAGCCTGGCCTCTATTCCTCCTGCTGCCACCTTCAGGCCTGATGACTTGGTGCTGTCCCTGGGCATCTCCCAGATGTCGCTGGAGGGCACTGAGAAGGCCAGCTGGTCAGGGGAGCAGCCACAGTTGTGGTCAAAAGCCCAAGTTCTGGACTGGATCAGCTACCAAGTAGAAAAGAACAAGTATGACGCCAGCTCCATTGACTTCTCGCGGTGTGACATGGATGGGGCCACCCTGTGCAGCTGTGCCCTTGAGGAGCTGCGGCTGGTCTTCGGGCCTCTGGGGGACCAGCTCCATGCCCAACTGCAGGATCTCACTTCTAGCCCTTCTGATGAACTCAGCTGGATCATTGAACTGCTGGAGAAGGACAGTGGAGTGGCCTTCCACGAGGCTCTCAGAGACCCAGGCTCCTTCGACCAGGGAAGCCCCTGTGCCCAGGAGCTGCCAGAGATGATGGAGGAGAGCTACCAGGCCAGCCCCTACTACGCCCCCAGCTATGGTGCCGGAGTGCCCTCCCCAGGCTGCTCTGAGATCTCTACAGCAGGGATCGGTACTCCTCAGAGTTCCCATTCTTCAGACTATGGGGGAGGCGACATAGACTTGGACCCCACCGACAGCAAGCTCTTCCCTAGAGATGGGTTTCCTGACTATAAGAAGGGAGAACTGAAACAAGGGAAGCTGAAAAGGCGCCGGCCCTGGAAGCTGAGCAAAGAGTACTGGTAGTGCCTGGAGGGCAAGAAGAACAAGCATGCACCCAGGGGTACCCATCTGTGAGAGTTCATCCGAGACATCCTCATCCACCTGGAGCTCAATGAGGGCCTCATGAAATGGGAGAATCGGCATGAGGGTGTCTTCAAGTTCCTACGTTCTGAAGCTGTGGCCCAACTTTGGGGCCAAAAGAAGAAGAGAAGCAACATGACCTATGAGAAGCTGAGCCAGGCCATGAGGTACTACTACAAACGAGAGATCCTGGAGTGGGTGGATGGCCGGCGGCTTATCTATAAATTTGGCAAAAACTCCAGTGGCTGGAAGGAGGAAGAGGTTGTGGAGAGTCGGAAGTAAAGGTCTTAACTAAATTGAGACCAAAGCCACAGACTGGACTGGAGGCTGAGGTTCCTGCAGGACCAGAGACCAGATGCCCCTCCCCTCCCCTGAGGACTTGCTCCCTCTGCTGGTGTGAGGAGCTGAAGACCAGGAGCAGCAGGGCCCTGGACCTGGAAGAGCCCGTGGCCTCTTCTCCCTGCCCTCTTGGAATACAAGCTCTGGGGTCTGAAATGAATTGTGCCCATGTGGCTCCTTACAGTCCCAACGCTGGCTGCAGACTGTGCCTTCCTCCTGCCTGGACTCTGCCAAGGAAGTCAGGGGAGGCCAAAGCATGGGCGGACAGGGCTGTGGCCTCCAGCACCTCCTGGATTGGCTTCTACACCTCCCTGCTCAGTGCTTGGGCTCCACAGGCAGGGATCAGAACATCCCTAATTTATGTGCTATAAATATGTCAGATGTACATAGAAATCTATTTTTTCTAAAATATTCCTCTCCCTGACTCCTCCCTCTAAATGCTGGTGGCCAGACTATTCTATAACCATGACTGGGCCAGCAAAAGTGGGAATGAGCCCTACCGGAACCCTCAGGTTGAGGTTCTGGCTCCTTTCTCCTATGAATGAAGGCAGAGTTCTCCAATAAAGTGCCCTCTGGGCTTTTTCTAACCTCTGTCTTCCTGCTGTTGACTTTCCATGGCAAGAGGGTGGGCTGGGGATGGATTTCCTGGCTCCTTGGATGGGGGCTGGGAATGGGGAAAAAAACAAGCAAGGTGGCAGCTAAGGACAGAGCTATAAGACTTCACACAAGCAGGAACACATGCACAGGAAGCAGAGACGGAGCTGTTATGCCCCAGCACATGGGCGCTGTGACCTTGGCAGACTGTGTCCTCTGCAACTGTTTCCTCTTGTAAGACAGAGGTTTGGATCTGACATTCTCTAAGAAGTCTAGAATTGCATGTCCAGCCTTGTGGAATAAATAGATGCTTTTGCATCAACAAAAATAATACATTGCATATTGTTATCTTCTTAGTGGTTATTCATAATACAAAAGGCAGACATGATATCCTGTCCAAACACTATTAGTACAAACCTTTCTTCTCATTGAATTAAGAGAAAGTAGCTGTACATCTATCCTAACTATTTTGTATATACGGGTACAAAATGATCCTTCACTTATATCCCTTTTTTTGTTTAGTTTTGTCAGAGATGGGTACTCCATTGCCATTTAAATATTGTAGGTGTGTGAATTCAGCAAAATAATCCAATATAGTCCAGTAGTCCATAAGAGTAGTGGATTATCCATAGGACTGGAACTGTTGACTTGAGCCTTTCACAGCTCAGCATATTAATATGGCTTTACTTTTTATACCTCATTTTTATACTTTTCTGCTGGATGTTTATGCTATAGGCTAATAATATTAAGCTTCTCTTCTGGAGGGTTAACAAATTAAGTTTGCAAACCAAAACATTAGAGAAAAAGAAGGGCTACAAGGACAGCCAACATTTTGGCCCTAGCTATTCAAGGTCAGTGAAGAATCAGGACATAGGAGAAACTATACTGTGACATCCTATAACTCAGTGATGTCCCAAATTTTCTGATCAAGGAGATTATGGGGCCATAGAGGAAAATGATTGATGATATAGAGTGTGTTTAAGGAGAGTCACATGGAGAGAAAGCATTCTCTCAGGCTTTCACAGAGAGCAAATTGATCAAGTAATTGCCGTGACTCATTCACATGGCTGACACTGACAAAGGATCTACAAATTGAGGTACAGGGTTTCAGGGTAAATCCTGAAGGGATTTCACTGACCTTGTCAAATACAAAAGTTACATTTCTTGTTATATATGTCTCGCTTTATCTTGGTCTTAATCTCCTTTATTTCTTACATTAGCTAAAACTCTTAAATCTGTGGTTACATATCCTTCATCAGTGTTTTACAAATTGTCAGCCACTATATTTTAAAATATTTCTCCTGCTACAGTCTCCTCTACTTTTGGAACTTCAATTTTGTTACACTGGGTCATTTGACATGGTTTCATTTGTCTGTTTTTATATGACCAAATGAGCTAAGAATAGTTTTGACATTTGAGCTCCACTTACAAATTTATGTCCACACCAAGAGTTTTATTCATCCCTTAGTAGATCTGCATGACAAAAATCTTACTGCTGTGGCACACATCTGTAATCCTAGCTATTCAAAAGACTGAGGTAGGAGGGTCACATGTTTGAGGTCACCCTGGGGTTGTAGCTAGGTGATAGCATACCTGTAAAATGGATTCCCCAATATTGGAAAGGAGAGAGAGAGAGAGAGAGAGAGAGAGAGAGAGAGAGAGAGAGAGAGAGAGGAAGGAAGAAAGCTCACTTGTAAATATATCTTCAATTTTATTAATAAAAGCTATTATTATTACAAGTACTTTCCTAATGTTCTCTATTTTACTTCTTGGCCTACAAACCATAGGCTACCTGGCTCTTGACAGAAAACCTTGTCAGCTTCTAAACTAGGCAACAGAGGAAAAATGCACTAGAGAGAGACTGCTTTATTTGCCATTTTTTTAACTATTGATTTTACAGTTTAATTTAGAGAAGCTGTGTGACTAATTTCATGATTTCAGGTGCCTATAGATTTTTTTATATATAATTTCTGAATAGGTTAATATTTAATTCAAGTCAAAAGTTAAAAGGTTTTATATTGACCTTTCTCCATTAGTTGGATTAAGTCTAGAAACTTCTATTGCTACCGCTGAGGGTTTGTCATTTAATAGTGTCTTTCCTTTATATTTAGTCTGAAAATAAAAGAGACTATCAAACTTGAAAGACAAAATATTGCATATCAAAACTATCTTTTTGTATCTTTTTCTTTTGTGGTAATCCAGTTTGTGTGCATTAGCATGTTTTGTTTTGTTAGGGGTTGGGGAAATAGCTGAGTGACAAACACCCCTACCAGGCAAATACAGGGTCCCAAGTTTGATCCCCAGTAGTGCAAAAGAAAAAAAAAAAAAAAAAAGAATGTTTTGTTTTGTTTAGCACACAGCATAAATTACCAACTAATTAGAGTAGGTGTTTCAGGTACTTATGCGCATGTAGCAAAGGACTCCAAATTTGGTGGCTTAAGCAACGACAATTTAGAAGCTCTATGGATTATTTAGGTTCTCTTGCATCCTAGGGCCAGGTGCTTTGGTGGCTGGGAGGGCCAAAATACCTGATTCACAATGCTGGCTCTTGGTGGTAACTACCAGTTGGGAGTTTCCTGGGGGTTGGGGGTTGGGGTTTCAGTAGGCTTCTCACTGCATGGAAGCAGGAACATCACATCTCAGTACTAGAAGTTTTGCGCCACCCCTGAGCCAAATATCCCATGGTTATGGAATTTATTACCTTTAGGGGGTTCTGGGTGAAAATGACCCATTATATGATGTTTACAGCTCTTCTAGGAGATAAACTCATTTTTAAATAAAAAGTTTAAAAAGAAGTAAGTTTCATAGTGAACCCAGATTTAAGGAGAGGGCAAATGGACCCCACCATTCAGTGGGAAGATGACAAGGTCATAATCCAAGAGAGCTTGTCTGTCTGATCTTGAATGCCTCCCCACCAGAATTTTACAGTCTTCATTTTTTCATTTTGAGTCAGCCTCGCTAGTATGTACACCCAGTCTCCCCTGAATCACGTTTTCTAGGCATGATGTAGAATGAGTAGATTGTCCCAGATAAGGCGAGGAAATAGCCACCAATTTGGCCATAGTGTATCAGGCTGACCTGCAGCTGGGGAGTCGTCTGTTGAATGCAAACAAAATGAGGTGAAGCACAGAGTGTTTTGTTCCACGAGTGCTGGGTCTGTAGACTGCACTGTGACGGTTAATCACAAGCTTTAACGTTATGATTGGATTTACCACAAAATACTGTAGTGTTTGAAGTCTTTGTTGTGGTAGTTTATAAGTCACTTCTAAAATCTTCAGAATTCATTTATAATCATATTTTACCTTCTGCCTTGGTCTTTTCTCAAGGTCTACATTCTCTTTAAACTTTCTTTCACATCGGTGCATGGGAATCCAGAGTTTATAAGGAAAAAATACAAAATCCTTTATTATTTGGCATAGAAATTCTGTCCAAGTTTCATTGTTTAAGAAAGTACCATATTCATAAATTATTTTTGTGCTATCTATACCAGATTGGGCATAAGAAATATGCTAGTTTTCTAAAATGATGTATGTTTTATTTTTGTGCTATCTATACTAAATTTGGGATATGAAATTGGTAGTTTTCTAAAATAAGTTGGAAGAGTTCCATCTTTTCACGCTCAGCAGTAATTTAAATAACTCAGGAGCCCGCTTCGCTTTGAAAGTCAAACAGAAGGGACATCACTATAAATTCACCTGGGTAGTAAATATTTTTTAGAAGTAAATCTTCGGTAATATACTTGAAATGTTCAGTGAGTATTGGTCTATTCAAGTTTTCAATTTATTTTTCAATTTTTAAAATTTATATTTCTAAGAAAAGCAGGTGTTTCCTCTAGACCTTCATATCTGTTGGCAAAATGAGAGTCACTTCAAGTGATCTCCCTGCAGTACGATGAATAATTTAAAGATGTTTAGAGTAAATGAAGCATAAAGGACAGAAAGGAATGAAATGAGTGCATTTTAATGGCATTTAGGTGGCTATAACCTGCCCTGACTGCTGTCAAATTGAAACTTGGGACTTCTAAGAAAAAATTACTTAGGTTATATTTTAAGAATCAAATGCATGAAATGTCTTACTATTTAATGAGAGTTTTTCTCCAGTCAGCACCATGTACTTCCACATTATGGAATGGAATCTCTCTCTTCTTGATGCTGAGGCAGATTCCTGATGGGCAGAAAGAGATTTTTAAGTCATTAACGAAGCGACTGGTCTGCCGTCATTTTTACAACCTAGGGAGGACAACTCAGATGGGATTAGGAGTCCAAGGTTCTTCAACAACTGCAGATTACTATAAAAGGGTAATTTCTTGGTTTCAGATTCTTCTGGGATGATAATATAGATCTTAATTTTAGTCCAGTAGTTTTTCCATTATTTCATTTAAATCAGATGAGTATATATATATATATACTCATATATATGCCAGTCTTGTCCAACAATAATAAACATCAGCATCACAACATGAAACTCTACATGATACCCTAAAGTCTTCTGAATTTATGAAACCATCCTGTTATCCTCATCAGTGTTATTCTACGTCTTCCCATGAGACTCCTGACTTGCAGTGGGGCTGGGCCAGCCCTCTCTGAGCACCAACCATCTCCAGATCCATGCCACCCTTCCCTTTTCTCTTTATAGCCCACCACTGCCAATTCCACCTTCATTCCTTCATGTTCTTTGGTTTCGACCTCCTTTGCTACCATCTTGTTTTCTGGAACAAGAAAACCCAGATTCATCAACCATCAGCACTATATTAGACTCTGTGGTAGGTGTTGGCTGCCTCTCCAACTTACTCTTTGTTTGAAAATTCCTTATAAAAGAACCACAGTTGAGGAGTAGAGGCAACAGAAATGGAATTCCTCACAGTGCTTGTGAGTGGAGGTCAAGATGGAGGGGTTAGTAGAGGTAATACCGTCCGAGGCCTTACTCTCTGGTGTGCCAGTAGCCATGTCTTCCTCTCCGGTGTCTGCGTCCTAATCTTTTCTTCTTATAAGGACACCACTCCCACTGGATTAGGGCCCACCCTAACGGCATCCCCTCATCTACCCATCTCTTTAAAAGGCCCCCCCACCCAAATACATTTACCTTTTGAGATGATATTGGTGGGTGGGGTGGGGACATGATTTAGCCTAGAACTCTCTTCTACCTGTTCTCTCATCTTCTACTACTCCTGACTTCTCTAGGATGGAACTAGGGGAAGGGGATGGAGAGTAAAGGAGCAAATGCCTTTTAATTTAACTCCCATGACTCTCTCCACTAAGGCTGTCCAGTGAGTATCCTCCTGCCAGCACAGAATTTGAACTGTTGATACCTACAGCTTCTCTGGACACCCCTTATTCCCAACAGTGGCATCTACCCTACACCCTTCCACTATGCTGGCTCCCAGACCCCCTCCCTGACCCGTGCTCTCTCCTTCTCATGTCCTATCCAGCCAGGGGCACACTCTGTGTAGAGTCTTGCTCTCTTTTGGCCACAACAGGCTGCCCTCTGGGTCAGAGGTTTCAAAGATGACTGTGGTCTGGCTTCTCTACTGAGGTTCACAGAAGCTTGGAAGTCACACGTCCTTCTTTGTCCCTACAATCACAGTCTATTCTCACCCTCTGCCCCTTCCATCAGAGGTGAATCTAACCATCGCTATTTCACTCCCACACCCTCAGGTTCGTAGAAACACACGTCAGGTTCTTCCAAGAAATTGTGATTGTACGGTGGAGCAGAGGCTGTGTGTCTCTAGTTAAGGGCAGGGTGAAAAGTTCCTGGGCCCCAGCCAGACAGACCTTGCTTCCCACGAAGGGCTCTCTCTAGGCTGACTTACTGAGCCTGGGCTATGTGCAGCAGGGAAACGCCACAGTGCTGCACTACTGCTGAGTTTCAATAATCCTCTTATCTGTCAAATCATCGAGGTGGCTGGTGACACATCAGTAAAAGCCGGAGGGAGGAGGAAAGCCCGCTGTGAGAAAATGTGACTTCCAGAACAAGTGACTAAGGGCAGGACACAATTTTTTTTTTGAAGTGCATTAAATGAGACAATAAGGTGATAAATAGTAGAGGAAACTGCAACCTCGTTAACTTTTTGTAGACCTACAATTACTTCAAAGGTCAAAAGTAAAAGAATAAAAGCAGTGGAAGAAGAACACAGGAAGATCACAGGATAGAAATACCAAAAGAAAAAAGAAAAAAAAAAAAAAAAAAGCAGGAAAGGCTCCTCGCTCCCTCAACCCTCAACCTGTTAGGCAACACTGCCGTTCTCTAGCCCCGCCTCCCGCCTTCTGCTCTGCTGCTCCTGCCTGCCCCGCTGTGCTCCTGCGTGAACTGTTCTCCACCTTGGCCAGCCGTTCTATGCTCACCCCCGGCATAGCTGTGGGGTTGATTTTCTTGGTTTCTTGAACAATGACGCTTTCCAAGATTAGATTCAAAACAGTCATGCCAGAGAGCTAATGGCTGTCAACACAACGTCACAAGAGTGCTGGGTGAAATACATTTGGAAAATGCGGGGTGAAACAGGTATAATTCCAGTTTCTTTTTAAGCGTAACAAAAGGCTTTTGGTTGCGGAGCCGGTTTTACCCACTTCTTACCAGGTCCGTAGGATAACGTAGCTCTTTCTTCTGTTGCCGCCTAGTGTCCCACGCGTACAGATTGTCAGAGTGCAGCTGCAGTTGCCCAGTTGTGGTTGTTGTTTCTCCACCCCGACAGCCCGCTCAGCGGTGGCCTGGCTTCCTTGCACATCTTCGTGGGTTCCCTCCACCTGAGTCCAGAAGTAAGGGCACCCACCCTCGTGCCAAAGAACCCCTTCTTATACACCGACACTGGCTCTGCGTCCTATTATCACCACAACAACACACTGTTCTTGGTCGTATTCAGACTATTAGGTATGCATTATAAATGGACCATCCAGTTTTATTCTATACAACTTTTGTCTTAGCTTTTAGTGTAAGAAAACTATAGATAATAAATGGCATATTAAGTGTTGACTTTAAAACTCATACATATAAGTTCACGTAGTCATCGAAGGCCTATATGATTATTTCAGTTTTCAAAACTGTTTTGGTCCCTTAACAAGTGGAAGAAATCCACTATCTTCTAGGTATAAAATTATGTGCCAGAAATGCAAAGATAAGCAAAAATGTCTTTCCTTCCCTCGGGACATTGACAACCTAAAAGCTCATATGACCTTTGAATGTGCAAAGTTAAAATTAGAATATTAAAATGGAACAATATGAGTGGAGAGTACTCACTTCTGTTGTTTCCCCTCATGCAAACACAACCAATTCCCTTTGTGTGTGCAGCTCATTTTAGCCTTCCTTCCAAGTCTTGGTTTATCGCCACACTGAAGAGTTTAAACTTGTCAGCCAGCGAACCAGCCAGATTAGGAGGGTTGCTGCTTTCATGCCAATTGGTGGGTGGGTTTCTTGTTATGGTTCAAAATATATTATAAGGAAGCATCTTCCTTTAACTCATGCAATAAAATGTGCTCCAGGAAAGTTTTCAGAAATAAAAAATGTCCATATTACTTAATTATATCTTGTATCAAGCCTTATCATTTTCAGACTTCTTTGGGGCTAGGGAAGATGTACAGAGCTGGCTAGAATTGCTAGTAATGATGACAATATCCTGACAATATATGACAATTATTATAGCACAATGAGTCTGGGTTGGGCAGGGCGATCTGCCTATTTATAACCATTATCATTTGTCCTTATAATAATCTAATGGGGGATGCCTTACCACCAGCCTCACTTAAAAATGACAAACCTGAGAATTAGGGATGTGAATAATTCACCTGGCTCCTAATAGGTGGAGGGACAGTGAAGTTTCTCATTCTTGTTAGTAAAACATCCACTTTTATTTGATTTTCAGGCAAGTGACCCATAGACCACTTACAACAGTGTTTACAAGTGAATGATTTATTAAGCCAAGACATTTCTGGCCCTTTGTCTGATATCTTGGATTATTAACTTACTTTATGGCAAAACCTACTTCCTGTCACTGTTCAGTATCAAATATCTCCATCCAGACTGCATCCTAAACAATATCCATGGCAATGCTGTTTCTCCCTTCTCCAGACTCCTGTCCCTCCTCTCTGTGTCGTGGGGCACGCTAATGGCTGTGGGGACCATGCTGCATTGTGCTTTGCCCATTAGCAGCCATCACTGTGTGGGTGAAAAGAAAACAGCTCTCTGAGATAAAATCAAAATACAGCATCCCCAGCCTCTGTCCACTGGATGCCAGGAGCCAGCCCCATTCTGCAGTCACGGAATTCCAATATATCTCCAGACATTGCGAAACATTTCCCATGGTGCAGAACCACAGCCAGCAGGAACCCTCGGGTGAAGACATTTCTCTTCCAAGCCCCCGTGGCCACAGCTACTCAGTGTTAGCCTGGTGGGAGGGGACTCTACTCCTTCAGATGGCTGTGACTCCCAGCTCTTTCATTTACTACCTCTGAGCCTTAATCAAACTGCAGAATAATACTAGCAATCATTTATTGAATGATGATTATTCACTCATCTATTCTATCAAAATATTACAGGAGCCAGGGAGTTTTCTAGCTGCTGGAGGTACAGAGTTGTACAAATGTAACCCTGACTTCTGATTTCATCAAACTTACAGCCTAGCAGTGAGATAGGTATTAATCAAACAACTGTCCACATGAATGCCTAATTACCCATTCACATGAAAACCGTGAAGTATATGGGGTTGGCATGGGACCAGTGGTTAGAGGAAGACAATCTAACAAGCACCAGGCATTCTGAAAAATTAGCAAGCCTTAACTACGGACAGCAAATCTGCTATATTCCAAGTACTGCATAAAGAAGGCTACATATGGCCTGGCACAGATATTGGTTTTTTTATTTTTGTTTTTTTAAATTTTATTGAGAAACAAATATGAATGTGACAGTTTCAAAGCTGATTAATAGGACAGTTTTGATAATCAATACATTGTACATTGTTATCTTCTTAGTGGTTATCCACAGTACAAGATGCAGATAGGATATCCTGTCCAAACACTGTTAGTACAAACCTTCTTCTCATTGAATTAAGTGAAAGTAGCTGTATATCTATCCTATTTTGTATATGTAAATACAAAATGATCTTTCCTTGGTATCCCCTTTTTTTTAGTCCTGTCAGAGGTGGATATTCTATTGGCATCTAAATACTATAGGTGTTTGAATTCAGCTAAACAATCCAATACTGTCTAACAGTCTATAATATTAGTAGGTTATCCTCAGAAGTTATTGACTTGAGCCTTTTACAGCTCATCGTATTAAAATGGTTTTACTTTATATATCTCGTTTTTATATTTTTCTGCTGGATGGTTAAGACCAAGATAAGGCAAGACCTATATACCCAGAATTGTAACTTTTGTATCTGATAAGGTCAGTCAAGTTCCCTCAGGATTTATCCTGTAGCCCTGTACCACCTTTTGTACATCCTTTTGTCAGTGTCAGCCATGAGGATGAGTCACGGCCATTGCTTGACCAATGTGCTCTCTGTGAAAGCCTGAGAAAATGTTTTTCTCTCTATGTGACTCTCCCCACGCACACTATACATCATCGATCACATTCCTCTGTGGCTCCATGATCTTCTTGATCAGAAAATTTGGAGCACAACTGAGTTAAATGATGTTACAGTACAGGTTCTCCTATGTCCTGAGTCTTCACTGACCTTGAAAGGCTAGGGCCAAAATGTTGACTGACCTTGCAGCCCTTCCTTTTCTCCAATTTTGATCTGCTAACTTTGGTTGTTAACCCTCCAGAAGAAACGCTTATTATTAACCTGTCATATATGCAGTTCGGTTTACCCCATCTGTCTAAATATCAAACATTGGCACAGATATTGTTGATGCCATTATAGAGCATGTGAAGGTCTGTGATATTACCTCTCAGCTGACGTTAGAGGATTAGGGAGTGTAAATGCCAGGAATCAAGACCAGATCCATTATGCTTTAATGCCTTGCATACTTTATACTTTAATTACTCAAATAGTTACCTCTTCATTATTCCATTTTTTACTTTCTTATTTAATTGATTTATTTTTCATAATGATAATTTTCACATATGCACAGAGGTATAAACCACAACAAGGTATACACCCATATACCCATCACCCAGCTCAAGAAATCAAATGTTACCAATTGTTCATTTTGTTTGTTTGTTTGTTTTAGGGAAGGGTCTACAGGGTGTTCAGGGTCTCACTACTAGATCGGACTCATAGTGATCCACCTATTTACAGCTTCCCAAGAGCTGGGATTACAGGCGTGCACCACCACACCCAGTCTTGTTACCAATTGTTATAGTCAGAGTTTGCAAGGGAATACATTGAATACAGGATACATAATTTATAGGATTATTTTATAATATTCACCAAACAAGTCAAATGTAAAAGAGTGAAATAGATATGTCCACACAGTGATGACCTGGAGATCCAGCTCGGAGCCTGGATCCCATGGCAGTGTCCTACATGAGTCCAGCTGAAGACCTAGAGCCCACAGCAATGTCTCATGCAAGTCTGCACAAAGGATCTGCACAGGGAGGCCTAAAGGCCAGTGGTGGAAGCTAGAAAGCCTGTGCCAGTGGGATGAAAGACCTGTGCCAGCAGGCTGAGGGATCTACACCAGAGCCAGGAAGCAACACTCAAGGTAAGGATCGGAGCTCCCCCAAAAGAACCACAGCCATCCTCAGGGATAGCGAGGACCTGGGCTCCTCCAACTATGACTGCAGCTGAGTTCATGTGAGGGAAGCTAAAGATGCAAGCTTCTCCATGGAAGCCACCATGCACCGTCTTCTCCTCCAGTTCTCCTTTCAGGTTGTTGGCAACAGTCCTCAGGAGAGCCTTCCACATCCAGCACCACACTGATTCAGTTCAGCTGTGTGTTACAAGGCAACCGTTAGTGAATCCACCACACCCACATATCAGGGGGGCCCTGCCTACTGCTTCTTGATCTTAGCGTCACCCCCAACCAGGTTCTCCAGAAGTAATTTCCACCTTGAATCAGGTGTGACCCTCTGCCATTTACCCCCTTCACCTGGGCTACACATACTAACAGGCCAAGAAGTACAGAGCAGGGTACTAGCTCTTGAATAGTATAAAACAATAGCACACTGTGTGTGGCCTTCCTCAATTTGCTTAGCGTACTTCCTTTCAAGGTTCTACCAGGCTGATACAACTCTAATTCATTCATTATCATTGGTCTATACATCCATCCTAGAAATCCTCCAATTTATTCATTCACTCCCTCATCAAATATCTATTTTCAAATGTCTTGATGAACTACACTATTTTTTAGTTTTTTATTGCTTCAAACAATGCTGTGATGATACTCTTGTTTATTTTCTTTTGGGACAAATGTCTTGTTTTGCCAAAGACTTTATGTAGAAATTGCTGGGTTGAAGAGTAAAAACATCTTCAATTTTTACTACAATCGCAAATTGATCTTCAAAGTGATACCACTTAGAAATCTTAATCAAGTAAGTGAGAGATCTCATTTTGTGTCTTCTCCAATTTTAGTACACTGCCAATCATATATTATTATGTGCCTCCCAGGCTGTAGGCTGCCAGCTCACTTTATTTATGACGCTTGCTGTTAAGCAAAAGTTAATTCAAACATAATTAAATGTATCAATCTTTTCCTTCATGCTCTGTGCTTTTTGTGTCTTATTTGATGAAACCATAGAAATCAACAATTATGAAAGTTCTTTGCATATTCTGACTAGTAATGTTTTGTTAGTTACACATACTGGGTTCTTTTTAATTTCTTGGTGTCATTTGATTCTTTTTCCTTCTACTTACTGATATGTCAGTTATGCAAGTTGCAAATATCTTAGCCCACTTTTTAGCTTTTCACTCTGTTTATGTTGTCTTTTCCCAAGCAAATGTCACTAAAGTTGATGCAAATTTGTCATCTTTTCTAAAGGAATGCACCTCCTGCATCTCATTTACAGAAACCCCCCCAGGCATGGTGACACACACCTACAATTCCAGTCCTGGAGGCTGAGGCAAAAGGATTGCCATGAGTTTGAGGCTACCCTCAGCTCCACAGTGAGTTCAAAGTCAGTCTGGACTACACAGTGAGATCCTGTCTCAGAAAAGAGTACCTCATGTTACCTCAGAGCCACAAAGATGCATTCTTCTGAAATGCTTAGTTTTATTTCAAAATTATGGCTCTGAATACATCTACAGAAGACATTTGTATATGATCTAAGCTGAGGGCTGAATTTTATATTTTTTATATGGACAACTAGTTGTCCTACCCCTCTACTGCACTAACTAGTACCGCCCTCTCGGCCAAACAGTCAATAGCCAAATATGTATGACTCTAAGCTCTTTTCTTCCACTTGATTTATTTCTTTATGTTTTCTCAATTATTACAGTCTTATGGTGAGCTTTGGTGTCTGATTGATCCTATCTAGTATTATTTTGGTTTTCTGAATTCTTGTTTCTCTAACATGGTTTTCAACGGCAACCTTTCCAGTTCTATCAAATTTTTTCTGGAGTTCTGATTAGAATTATATTGACTTTAGAGAATAATCTGAGAGAGATGTTGTATTTTCTGAACCCAGACATGACCATGAATATCTTTTCCCTTCAAGTCTCTTTAATATCTTTCAGAAAACTTTATAATTACTCTTCTACTAGTCATACATTTATTTTATTATATCTATCTCTCACTAGCATGTATTTGCAGTACATTATGTTTATATTTCTTTTTTATGTATTTGGTACAGGGTCTCACTATGCTTGGACTTGTAGTGACCCTCCTGTTTTCAGCCTCCCCAGTGCTGGGATTATAGGTGTGCACCACCACGCCCGGTCTCGGGGACCAGCTCAGTGCGCCCTGGGGAGGAGTGGGGTCATGTGGTGCCAGGGATCGAACCCTGCTCCCTGTGCTTGCCTAAACAGCCACTTAGTCCACTGAGCTATCTTGCCAGCCCTTCCTTACCTTTCCTGTGTAGAGCTGGCATATGAGCATAGCACATCTTCACCTGCTTTGCTTTCCTCCCTCCTCCCTCCCCACCTCTCAGTCTCCCTTCGTGTTTTAGAAAACTGTAGCTTTCTACATCCTATTATCTACCTCTTACTTTGCTTTATATAATCCCAGTTTCTCATATAAGAGAAACCATAGGATATTTAAACTTGTTTGTCTGGTGTATTCCCTAACACTACGCTCTTACATGGCCTCCAGGTTCCTCCAAATGGCTCAAGCTTATCTTTATGGCAGAGCCGTGCTACACTGTGTGTAAACACTGCACTGTCTTTATCATTCATCTCTGGATGGGCAAAGAGGCTGCGTCTGAGATTCACATATTATGAATCAGGGTGCCATAGTCACGGACATGCATGGGTCCCTAGCATTTTTAGACTTCTTATTTTTTAAAACCACAGTTCTTGCTTGCTAGAGTGTGAAAATGCAGTTGAGTTTCGTACAGGGTTCTCTGACTTAACATTCTTCTTGAGCTCTGCTTAGACCTCCCATGTCTCCTATAGACTTTCTTGGGTTGGCTGTGGGATTTTTGTTCATTTCTTGCCTTAGTCCATACTGTGCTGTCATAACCAAATATCGCAAAGTATGTAATTTATAAAGAATAGAGCAAAGGGAGATTGGTAGGCACATGGCATACTTCTGTATTTTCCATATTTGTGTATTAGTGAAGACTTTCAGTAGCTCAAACTTCCATTAGGTTATTAAACATAAACAATATAGTGGACAATTTTATTTTTTATTTTAAAGTTGTTTCTACATTCTCACCATCAAATATATTTGCTATAGATTTAAATATTTTTCTTTACTGATTTGAGAAACTTCCCTTGTATAGAAAGATCGCTAAAACATTTTATCATTGGAAATCAAATTGCTTCTAGTGCATGTTTACTTATATGTTTACTTATATGTCTTTAGATGTTTTTCTTCAATGTGCTCTGATGGTTTTAAATGGTAACAAACACGATGAATCACAGTAATGGATCTGAGCATCGGTTTCCTTAGGTGTAAATTGCAGAAAAAAAATCTTTGTAGAATATTGTGAGGATTAAATTAGAGGGCATCTAGGAATTGCAGCAGCCACACAAAGAAGCCAGGCCAGCACGTCCCTTCCTCCTTTCCAGACCTGCCCTCTACACCGGCTCCGTGCTCCGAGACTGCTCTGGTGGTCCCCTGTCTGTGCGCACGCGCTGTCCTACAACCTGTCACACTCATCGTGGGAACCGGTGTACCTCTCGGTCACCTTCACTCCTCCTCGCCCGCGCTCTGTCCTCCCTTCTCCCTTTGCTCCCAGCTCCCCTTCCCATCTCCACAGAGCCCCCTTTCTCTCTCCCACCGCCTCTCGCGTATGTTGCTCTTTATATCACTTCTATTTGGGTGTCTCCTGCTACAGCAGCCAGCAATCTTTAACCTGCTGTGTCTAATTTAGTTCACTTAGAACTGCAGTCTAAAGATCCATCGATCTTCCTACAAATGATTGATTTATCTTTCTTGGTGGCTGCATGAGGCATTTTCTTTCTTTCTTTCTTTCTTTTTTTTTCTTTTTTCTTTTTTCTTTTTTTGCGGAACCGGGTATTGAACTCAGACCCTTGCACTTGCCAGGGAAGCGCTTATTCCACTAAGCCATCTCACCGGCCCCATAGGCATTTTCTTTATCTGTTGATTCTGTCTCTGGCTAAATTCAGCAAGGGGAGGTAGCGGCAGCTGAGGAAGGATGCGAGGAGAGTGACGTCAGAGTGCTTGTTCTCCCAGTCCGCTCCTTGGTGGGCCAGAGCCAGTTTATTCCCATTCTTCTGGGGAAGACCTCGGTGCTCACCACGCAGCACTCTGTCCAGTGAGTGCGAGGGGCCGTGCGCACATGGAGCAGTCTCTGCCCAATCCCCACCCCATGCTCGCCCTTCCCAGGGCAGCCGCTCTCCCCAACCCACAGCTGCAGGCCTCTGAGTGATGCTCTGACTGCCCTGGACCCTAACCTTCACAGACTCACTTTATAAACTCTATGAACTTCATCCTGGCCTTTACAAATTGTGTCCTCACTTTATAGTCCTCAAATCGTTCATTTCATACTCATGCTTCACAGTAGAAATCTGACTGATAGAGAGGTAAGCTAATTGCCCATTACATCCCACTACTACCTGAAAGGGTAAACGCAGCTTCTAAATTAAGTATTTTTGCTGAATGAGCATTGATTTGTTGTCCTGAGTGACTGAAAAGATTGGGTTAATAATTCTACATCTAGTGCTGTTTTTTCCCTTTTAAACTAATGAAAACTCCTTGCGGCTTTCAGGTAAGAGTTAAATAAGCAGTGAATGTAAAGAACCCCGCACAAACCTTGGAGGTGTTATAAAGGTCCTTGGACATTTGTTTTGTTTAAAAGGAAGAATGAAGGAGTTAGCAAAGGGCTTCCGGAGTAGAGACTGGCGCTCGTACAATAATTTTCAAGTTCACAGGGCTCTGCAAACCCAGCATTACCTCCAACCTGTGATATTATAATGGAAATTATAGAGCAGCAGCCAGACCTGGAAGGCACAGATACGGGAATTCGTCAGCATACAAAAGGAACCCACACCTGCTGCAGTTTTCCAGGCGCTTAAACCTATGCTCTTCTCATCTTGGAGCATCTTCCATGAGCTTTGTGACAGCTCACAGTTGACCGAATGGGCCATGTTAAGTAGGAACTGGGAAGCGTTATGTAATCAGTCCAGTGAGAAAGATATAGTGACCATTCATTTGCTGGTGGCTGCTGCTGGGACTTTGAATTATTCTAGGATAAGAGAAGTTGCAGGTGAATTCTAAGATCCAGGGTGCTGGAGGACACAGTTTTGGAAGGGATCCAATACTCCTGGGGAGAAGGAAAATTGAAAGCAATAACCATTGTCTTCCTCGGTGCTTTCAGTCCTGAATTTAATCTTTACAAAGTATAACTTGACTCTTGTTTAAAGAAATACTCAACAAGATATTATTAGATTTGGTTATTTGCAGAAATACTCAAGGTGTCTAGTTTCAAAATAGGCAAACAAGGGCCAGCCAAGTAGCTCAGCAGATTAAAGGGCCTGCAAGCAGGCACAAAGGCCAGGAGTACAATCCCCAGGCCTGCTGTGCTGGCCCTGCCCTCAGGATGCCCTGAGACAGCAATTGAGACTGGGCATGGTGGTACGTGCCTGTATTCCCAGCTCTTAGGAGGCTGTAAACAGGTGGATCTATGTATTAGTGTACATAGACTACTAAGCCAAATAGTAGCTATAGAAAACTAAAGCAACTGCGAAATGAAGGGCATAGAGGTTCTCTGGATTGGTCCATTTAAAATCTATTCCACACTCCTTCTTGTTCTGTAAAACAATAGGGTTTCCCAGACCCTCTTGGAGGAGGAATGTCAGGTGCAACAGGCTCTACCATTCCAGAGCTCGCTTCAGACCTTGCTCACCTCTGACTTGTGTACAGAGAGGGGCGGTGCTTGAGAGCTTGTGGCACTGGTCGCGTGTTTGTGCTGGCACGAAGGACGGTAGCCTTCTGATCCTACAGCTGCTGAAAGAGGAACAAGCCTTGGATAGACCCTTAATCTCTAGCGTGTACCAGCGGAGCAGAGCCTGGAGCCAGCCTTTGGAAACCCTGCTGAATACAGTGGATTACAGCACGTCATTGTGTTCCTGGCAGAGCTGAAAAGAACTATAACAGGAAAAGACCACGGCCTCTGAAACGCGCCCAGGAATGGCTGGTGCGCATGCTCCTCACCAGGTTCTGCGTAAACCGCTCCAGCACAGCCACCAAGGCCCCGTGAGTCGGTAACGTGTGTGGGCGTCGGTAGTAGCCAGGAAGGACAAAAATGCTGATGGGAAACAGCCAAATATTCAACATGGTTTCAGGTAAAACATCTAAAGCTTGCCCCTCTTGGAAGCCTTTTGAGATCAAATGGGGAAGAAAGAAGGGAGGAGACAGAAGAAATCATGAACATAGTTTACATGAGGAAAATTTAGCGAAGAAAAGAGGAAGACGTCTAACACTTCATAAATATCACTTGACCTGTACAATGCATAATCATTATTGCGCTCAAGAATTCGTCACAGAGACCAGGAAGAGTCAGGAATATTGATTACATTTTCGAGACAAGAAAATTGAGCCTCAGGGTCTGGGGTTCCAATCCAAGCGCATCTACCTCACATCCAACAGTTTCTCAATGTAGTGTAACGTAGCGATGGTGAGGACAGACTTACCAAAGGTTCCAGTGACCTTTGCCAAGTCAGTAATAGAACAGTCCCCAAAGGATTAGACTGTAGGACGAGACTCAGAGTTGTGAGCACTCGTTGCCTCGGGCTTTACCTAGAGCCTATGATTTTTCTTTGGAGCACATACATTCAAATCTCTATAGTCTACATGTTTCAACCCAGTAAATTTGAAATGAAAACATGGACGTTTCCAGACATTTTTCAGACTGTTCCTGAAAATGCTGCTGGCCTGGCCTGTTAGTGCCTATAAATGTGTCGGTGGGACGAGGGTGGGGGACATTAGCAGGGGCCAGCACGCCAGACGGGCCTGTGCGTTAATCACAGCACAATTGCAGATTTAAGTTAAGCAGCCGTGTAATGAATAACCTTTGAAGGACATGCTGCATGACCAAAAGAATCTACTTAATTTATTTTGACAACTGCTTCTAATTAATAAAACAAATTACATGGTAATAAAATGGCCTAACCATATGAGACTTCGTGGTTTTTTTCAGATTAACTCAGGGATGTATGAGTGTGTACTGTGGGGTTCAGAAAAGCTTTTTGATTCTTCGATGTAAAAGGAGGTTAAGTTTCATGCAGAACACAGAAAAGATTCTTAGTTACTAAATACTGACAACCCTCAGCTCAGAAAACAACCACCTAAAGTTTATGTTAGGTTAAATTACATGCTAAATTAACTTCCACCTTCCTTGTTGGTGGGGTAGACCATTATATGTTAATCTAGCGCCCCCTTGTGGGATAGATTTCAATAACAAGGTTCACGAGCCAGTACAGGCATTTAGGTAGTGTGCTTTGCCTTCTAATTCCAAAGGATGCGGCCAGCAGATAATGCCATTATTATATCTTCTTTTGTTATGTTTTATTTTGAGCCATATTTTCTCTTGTTGCTAAGTTGCCCAGGGTGGGCTCAGATTTACGGAGCTCTTGCCTCAGCCTGTCATAATACTGGAGTTACGGGTGTGAGCCAGCATGCCCCACCCTGTCTTCTTTGTTTTTATTCTCAAAGTGTACCTAACAAAAATAGAGAAATGAGCCTCGGAGAAAGTAGTACAATCAAGGGGCTGCGGCTGTAGTTCAGTGGTACAGTGCCTACCTGGCAAGCACAAGGTTCTGAGTTTGATTCCTGATGCCAAAAAAAGTAGTACAATCAGTAATAAATACAGGCATAAATACAGTCTAGAAAATGACAAACTGTAGCAACTCTTAATTTGCTGCCTTAAGCTATGGATACAAGATTTATACAAGATTTAGTTATATTAAAAGATCTAAGACAAATTAGAAAATTAAATACAACAAAGAGCCCCTAAATAGAGAGATTATACCCTCAGGGGAATTCTTTTTTTTTTTTTTTTTTTCCTTTCAGGCTGGGCTTGAGCTCCCTTTGTAGCCCAGGCTGGACTCATAGGCATGTGACACCATGCCCAGCTCTAATAATGATGATTTTTTAAAAAAATTATCTCCCTGGCCCTTTTGGAAAAAATTAAAAGGGATAAAAGGAAAATAAAATAGAAAAAGAAAAGGAAAAATCGAGATTAGAAGAAAGGATAAAGGAAGTTTACCTAAGCTTTGGGAAAACAACGAAGAAGACAGAAAGGAAAGAAAAAAGAAAACACAGAACCAAACAAGTCTAAAAACAATATGCATGTTCATTTAAAAAAATAAAAAAGCAAAGAAAGCGAGCACTTCCTCTGTGCTCTCAAGCCAGTGGTTATCTTCTGCGTCTGCAGTTTGCAGGTGGTGTGCAGTGCAGGTCTCCGAGGCCAGGGCACAAAGGAGGCAGACAGAGCCAGGGCCTAGCCAGGGGACCCCAGCGAGCCTGAGTCGAAACAGGGCAGGGGCCCATCCTGGGGCCCACAGAAGTTCAGGCGGATTCCGGCCTCTGCTTGCATGGTTGGGGCCTCCGTCGCTCAGCCTGCAACTCCGGGTGTCTTTGCCGGTCTGACCGTGGCTCCCTGGCCCTGGATGTCTCCTGAGGTTGTCTCCACCCAGCCCCTGGGGACCATGCGAGGAAACCCCGCGCCCGGGCTGTTCTCAGGCTGAGTCAGCCTTGCCATGAAAAGGCGTCTGGTGGGCCCCCTTGCAGGGGACGCTGGGACTGACCTCGGTCGCCAGCTCGGTAGCTCACCACATCCGCTGCTCCACCTCAGAATCACTGCTGTATGGGAACCTCCTCTCTCACCTGGGAGCTGGGAGTCAGGGAGAAAGTGCATTTATTCTCCTTTTCCTGCATTGAGGTCTGTCTCTTTACTTCCCCTGTGGGCTCTACTTCTCCCTTCAGATCTTTCCTGGGTCCTGGGGATCTACCAGTCTCCTTCCCCAAGTTATTATATTTCAGTGTCTGGATTCTGAATCTCAGAGGTTGAGTTGCTGCTTCCCACCCTGCCATCTCTGCCTCCCAAGAAAACACTTTTAAAAACATCAGTATTACCATTGAAAAAAAATGAAATCTTTTTGCAATTATTTCATCCTCATAATCCATTCCACTAAGAAGGCATAGTCAGGGTGGCTGTCCGGGCGTGTGAGCTACTGAACAGAACAGTGCTGGCTCTCAGAGAGCATCAACACGGAGCCTCGGAGGCTCTGAGAACTCTGGTAGAGTCGGAGCTCGGAATGAAGTGGACCTAGGATCTGGGGACTGGGAGCCCCACACCCCAATCATCTCTGATGTCAAAGGAACTGCAGTTAATCCAGACAAATTCAGAAGAGAGCGGGGAGAGGCGTTTCTATGAGGCTGTGCACAGTGAAGAGCTGGATGTTCAGCTGTCACTGAACACACAAGTTCAGACCCAAGGAAGCCTGAGGCGGCCCGGAATAGGCTAATAACAGGGTCTTCATATTTTTTCTTCCATCTTTTGCTCTTCTACAGCTCACAGGTGACCTCAGGCGCTTTCCATGGGTCCTCTCTTCACCCGCTAAGCCTCTAACTGGGTCACAGCCCCTTCCAAATGCCGAGGCTTCTGATTGGCTCAATAAAACTTATTTCTTTGGATTTTTACTTCTTCATTCCTATCCCTAATCTGTATGGACTAACATGCTTTTTCAAGTTGATCTACATGTTTATAAATAAAAATGTATTCTTTACTGTAGGAGTTTGTCAACTTTTTTTTTTTTTTTTTTTTTTTT
>NW_004524610.1:14513795-14515531 GCF_000260255.1 Octodon degus
CCTGAGACTGTCAACTTTTATGAGACAGGAAATTCACCTTCCACAAGAGGCCTTATGCCATAGACTATGTAAGTGATGAGCGCTGAAATGTGAGTTGTTTACATCATGCTTCTCCATGTGCGCAGGGACACTAGATACTGTCCTCAGTGTCACAGGTGACAGTGTCACACAGCACTAAATGTTCCAAACTTGTTTGTTCTTCTTTCCCAAGAGTGCCATGGGCTTCTCCCCATTCTCGTGCCAGTGGCCCACACATGATAACTGTAGCCAGTGGCGATGTCTGGCACACGACATTATGGGACAGGAGCTAATGACCTTCAGGGCAGTCTAGTATCTCTGACCTCATCTGCTGGCTCTGCAGTGTGTGTTATTTTCCTTGACTTGTCCTAAATTTAATCTTATTAAAAACATGATATGGTTGGCAAGTGAGTGAGATTTGATCTGATAGCACATGTAGGGCATTGAACACAGCTCTATCACCAAGCGAGCTCCCTTCAGGTGAGCTTGTCTTACTGCCTGATCTTGGGCGTAGTCATTTTCGCAATGCTCTGATGCAACTCTATCCTCCATTGTGTGTGAATGTAATGTCAAAATACGGCACACTTGATATTTGCCTGTGCTTCTTCCTAGTCTTCTTTCATTTTTTACATTCTAGAGTGACTGCAAATGTTAACACAAAGAGAACTATGTGAACAGAAACTGTATTCGGTGTGCATCATTCATGGCTTCCACTACCCAGAACTGGCTGCCCTGATTTCCTCCTTCCTCACAGACATTCTGCCTGCATTCATTTGACTGTTAGCAACCCTAGAATATAACAGTTTTTAGCCAAATTTAGACAGCCACACAGCCCTAAAACTTGGCAAGAGCGTAGAAGTCCCTCTTGGGAAGCCAATTGGTAAGAAGCTTATCCCAGCACTTGGAAGGCTGTAAACAGGAGGATCACTATGAGTCCGATCTATGCAGTGAGTCCCTGTGCACCCTCTACACCCTCTCCTCAAATACAAAAAAAAAAAAAAAAATGCTTACCATCATTTGTACAGTTTGCCATTCCGAGATGGTTCTGCAAGGATCCTGTTATGAGACTAGTGTCAGAAGAAGTGTGAGGGACCATTTTCTGGATTAAACTTGCATATCTTCCAGCCGAAAAGTTACCAGGAAGGTTTCAGTGCGTACATCAGTCAGCTTTCTCATTGCTTGGATAAAGTACCTGACACCTGCAACTTCAGGGAAGAGAGGTTTATTTTAGCTCATACTTTCAGAGTGTGGTTTCCTTGGTTCAAGGCAGGAACCTGCAGGCAGAAAGCACAGAGCAGGAAGAATGCCCAACTGATGCCATCCAGGAAGCAGAGCACACAGGAAGAGCCAGAGAGGAAGAGCTTGGGGGCCAGATATAGTCCCCAGGTCACGCTACCAGGAGGCGCTTCTTCCAGCTCAGCCCACCACCTTCTGGCTCGCTTAGCTATGGGGCTCGTCATCCTAGTGACCCTTTGACGAAGTTGTGCCCTCACAACCCAATGACCTATGCAGGAGACTCTTAGCCCAATCAAGTAGACAGTTGACCTTAACTGACACAAGGCAGACAAGTAAAGACAGCATCAGCCCAGTGGTTCTCCAACTTTCATCTTCATCCTAACCACTTGGCAAGTTTGAGAGAAAAACGGAATTAAGACAACTTTCTCTCTCTCTCTCTCTCTCTCTCTCTCTCTCTCTCTCTCTCTCTCTCTCTCCCTCCC
>NW_004524610.1:14515631-14521432 GCF_000260255.1 Octodon degus
CTCCCTCCCTCCCTCCCTCCCTCCCTTCCTCCTTCCCTCCCTCCTTCCCTCCAAAAAGATTCCAATTCATTAGGTGAGGGAGAGCAGGGTCCCAGGAATCTGACATGAGTACACCAGGTAGCTTGTTGCAGGTAGTCCACAAACAAAACTCTCAATAACACTGGTAGCATCTGTTTAGTTTCATTCAGTAACAATACACTGAATGCACAAGGTTGAAATTGGGCATCATGAACAAAAAATGAGTGCATGCAGTACATTAAAAAAGAGTATGAGGCTGCGTGTGGTGGTGCATGCCTGTAATCCTAGCACTCGGGAGGCAGGAGGATCCCTGAGTGTTTGAGACTAGCCTGGGCCATACAATGAGCTTAAGGCCAGTCTGGACTGCATAGTGAGACCTTGTCTCAAAACAGAAATCAGAATATGAAACACTGATAAGACAATAGCACTGAGCACTTGCGTGGTGTGCATTGTGTCTAAGCATGTTTGCATTCTCTGCCTCAACTCTCAACTATGTGAGAGAGGTAGTAAGTGATTGCTATTTCCATCCACAAGAATGGATGCAAGCAATTTCCCCAGGTCTACTTGATATGCCGCATGATAAGCATAGATCATGTCCAGGGCCTTAGCCTGCAGTGTCAGACACGATAATCCCCCCAAGGACAAGGACATAAAGCCCCGGAGAGAGGCCCAGTGCTCTTTATCAAGGGGAGGAGTTGGGGATACCCTAAATATTCATCCTTAGCTGACTCATTTTTAAAAATGTAAACACCATGGATCCATATGGTGCAATGTTCTGCAGTCTCCCCAAAGTACAAGGCAGGTTTTGATTTATATTGAAAATATTTGTGATGCACTGTAAAAAATTTTTTAAAGTCTCACTACTCTGTAAATCTTACCTAGAGAACAGAAGAGACAGAAGGAAGGAGAGAGACTGCAGGGGGTTCCTGGAAAACAGGTACCACTGGGCCAACACTGAGCAGCAGGACACAGGACCTTCCCTGGACCTTCATCAGGACAGAGGACTCACGACGTAATTTCTCTAAATTAAGTTGTATGCGAATTTGAGGAGCGTTTGGTACCGAAAAGCCAAAGAGAAAAAACAAAGTAACAAGGAAATGCTTACATTTGCAGTGACGGCCATGAGTTGGAGGTTCCTCTTCCGAACTTTGGCTCTCTATTCCTAACTGTAATCAACTGACTGTACCATTTTATTAGCTTATAAGAGCCAAACATCTGAAAAGACAAAATCCAAGTGCAAATCATTGTTATGCTTTTGTCAAAACACAATATGTTTAGGTCACCTATTTTTGTCTTATAAAAGATGAATTTTAAGTCTTGAAAGGCGAGATTTGGCCAGGAGGAAGAAAATCACGTCTTTATTTGAAAAAAGAATCCAGAAAACTGTTCCAGAACATCATAATGATAATAGTTTATTACTATTTCTTGTGCGGTTTTTCAAAAGTGAGTAGTGTGTGTGAGCAGTACAGCTCAGCTGTCAGCCACTTGCCGTGGTCCAGGAGGCCATGGTAGTGCTCTTGAGAATGGATAATCTCATCCTTTAACTCTCAAATTGCAGCAAATCCTATTCAAACTAAAACCGACCAAGATGGGCCTTCACCTGCACAGAGGCTCCGAGGCAGAGAGGCTAGCGTCTTTATCGCCTGGTTGATTATTTTTCAACAAAATGAAATGTTTTCATACTGGAATAAGGGGACCTAAAGGAATTTTTTTCTTTATTAATGGAGAAGAAACCTAGAAGAAAATGGTATTTCATTCTCAGGACAGTGGCTTGTAATATTTCTGGGTCGTAGTTTCCCTTGTGAGGCTGACAGATGCTGAATCTGGCAGGGCACGCTTGGGAAATCGGCTACTTTGGTGGCTGAGGCGGGAAGGGAGGAAGCTTGAGAAACACCCTACCTCGCAAGCTCCAATGACAACCACAACAACAAGCATCTAAGAAATGCGTAGCAACAACAAGCAAGGGGAGGAAAGTGGAGCCCGGCCTGGCCGCACCTGCCTGTGAAAGCCTGCAGACGAGTTCCGGCCGCAGAACATCTCCATGGGGCTGGTTGGGCAACACCGTTCTAGAAACGTGTTCTTTTCCAATTCAAATGTTGCAATATTGATTCAGCAAATCTACGGCGCCTGCCCTATGCAGAGCTGTGTGTGAGATGTGGACCAGCGGTCCATGTTTCCACAAGCCCCCACGTAACTCTGACCACATGCTAGTTCTTGGCTCCACTGCCTGACATCAGACTATGCCATACTCGGCCCCTGACCCCAGGGCTTCTGATTTATGAAGTGTGGCATGAGTCCAGTCGTGGATATCCTTTGAAACCTCTCCAGGAAATTCTCATCTGCAGCCACAGTTGAGACCCCTTAGGTTAAACTCTGGGGAGGTGCTTACCGGGTCTGGACAGACATTCATACAAGAGGAAGGAATCCTGCCATCCACACCTATCTGCGTGTCGGTGACCCCCGGCCAAGCTGCAGAGGGCCCCGCCTCCAGCGCAGGGACCTAGGGCACTGTACTCCCTCCGCACCTCCACTCATTTACTGTTCCACAGTGGAAGCCTCCAATTCTTCTTTCTTGATAATTAATTTTTCCTATAGACTGGCTGTGTGAATGGAGAAGCAAAAGCACCCTCTCAGAAGCGAGGAAATCGAAAATCCATTTTTAGGGTGGAGGCTTTTATCTTCCAATTGCTGGCCTTTGTGACAAACAGATCAATTTTCGTTACTAATTGGCCACTCTGCTAATAGTTTCTGTGAGACACATCTGTTTCACAACTAATGGAGAAATTTTTGAAGAGTTTCTACGTTTGCAATTCCCAGGAGAAAATATCTTAGCAAGTCCTTGCCCTCCCTCCTGAATACCCACCTTCAAGGTGAAGTCAGATAAAAGATACTGCCTGACCTCAGAGAGTGGTCTAACTCAATCAACCTCTTTCTCTCTTCCTCCATTTACGGCCCTTTCACCTTATTATAAAACTTTCCATTCTACCAAGATACAGAATTCTAATCATGCTTCTATAAATTACTGCACCGTGGACAAAGATTCATGATAGAATTCCCAAGTTCTATAATTGAACACTTAAAATGTTTGAGAAAATAACTACAAAATTTTTTTCTCCCTCTTTCTTGTTCCTGGGAAAGCTGCCTCCGTCTTAAGCTGGTAAGTTACTCTCAACGATACAGGATTTCTCTTGACAGACATATAAGAGCCTGTAGAATGAATGGATCTACCCAGCCGCACTATCATCTGTTACTGTATTCAAGTAACTGGGTGAAATGCTGCTCCATGAATTATGTGCTTTTTAGTAAACTACAGAAAAGCCAACATTTCATAAAAAAGAAAATACCCACTTAAGACCTGATTTGTCTGATTTGTCTTTGTTAAAAAAAGAGAGCACAAAAATATTCATCAAATACTCACTCTGCTTAGTGACCAGATGCTGACATGACAATAGCTTGTGGAGAAGGAAAGATTATTTTTTTATCATTGCAAGGACATTTAATTCAAATGTGAAGTATTTCAAATACATTGTTTCTGATATATTTTATTCAGGAATACTTTTTCTAAAAAAAAAAAACTCAATTTTTACTCAAATGTAGATAATCAATTTGAAAAGCCATAACATCTAGACCAAGTTCATTATATTCTTGGAGGACTAAAATGTTCTAACAAGTGCATCTTTTTTTCTTTTTTTATTTTCCATAATTTTATTGAGAAAGAAATAACAATGAGACAGTTTCAAATCCAATTAGTAGGACAGTTTCAACAATTAATACATTGCATATTGTTGTTTCAGTGGTTATTCATTGTACAAGATGCAGACATGATATCCTGTCCACAAACACTATTAGAACAAATCTTTCTATTCACTGAATTAAGAGAATGTAGCTATATATCTATCCTATTTTGAATATACAGATACAAAATGGTCATTCATTTGTATCCCCTTGTTTTGTTTAGTTTTGTCATTTAAATATTATAGGTGTGTGAATTCAGCAAAATATTCCAAAATAGTCCAGTAGTCCATAATAGTAGTGGGTTTTCCATAAGACTGGCAATGTCAGAAGTTGTTGACTTGAGCCTTTTACAGCTCAGCATATTAATATGGCTTACTTTTCATACTTCATTTTTATACTTTTCTGCTGGATAGTTAAGACCAAGATAAAGCAAGACCTATATAACAAGAAATGTAGCTTTTTTTAGTCAAATTCCTTCCGGGCTTATCCTGAAACCCTGTACCGCACTTTGTAGATCCTTTGTCAGTGTCAGCTCTGTGGATGAGTCACAGCCATTGCTTGACCACTTTGCTCTCTGTGAAAGCCTGAGAGAAGGTTTTCTCTCCAGGTGACTCTCCTTAGGCACACTGTACATCATCCATCACTTTCCTCTGTGACCCCATAATCTCCTTGATCAGAAAATCTGAGACACAACTGAGTTACCTGATGTTACAGTACAGGTTCTCCTATGTCCTGAATCTTCACTGACCTTGAAAGGCTAGGGCCAGGGGCCGGGGAGATGGCTCCGTGGAATAAGTGCTTCCCTGGCAAACGCAAGGGCCTGAGTTCAATCCCTGGTTCCACCAAAAAATTTGTTTGGGGCTGGTGAGATGGCTCAGTGGTCTAAAGCACCTACTTAGAACAAGCTTAGCAAAGCACAGGGACCACGGTTCAATCCCCCAGCACCACATGCCAGCCAGCCCCGCCCTCTGGTGGGCTGAGCTGGCCACACACACACACACACACACACACACATAAATAAATAATTAAAAAAAAAGAAAGAAAGAAAGGCTAGGGCCAAAATGTTGGCTGTCCTTGCAGCCCTCCTTTTTCTCTAATTTTTGGTCTGCAAACTTAGGTTGTTAACCCTCCAGAAGAGAAGCTTATTGTTATTACCATATAACCTAGGCTGTTGAGCTTTTCCTCACTATCTGTCTGAATATCAAACATCTTAGGCATAACATGGAACAGGTATTTTTCACCAAGTATTGATATGTTAAACTTTAAGTCCCTACAAAATATGATGAAAAAATTAAAATATATTTTTAAAAATAGGAATAAACAATTGTATATTTTTACACAGAAGTTTAGAAATCTAACCATATACAGCATTGTAGCAGGACAGTCCTGCAACACGCCTTTTTCTGTCTCCTGCCTTCATTCACCACCCCCTTCTTTTTAAACAAACATCTACCTGAGAGATAGCACAGCAGCAACTGGCATGTCATGACAAGCAGCACGTATTCAGAAGACCAGAATGACAGGCACTCCAAGTATGACCCTACTATTACACATTGCCATCTTCAGTGCAGTTGCTTAGTTCACAGTTATCAGCATATATAGTTAGTCAGGGTGAGAATCCTACCAATTAACTGCTAGTTTCAAAAACCTTGTGAAGATTCTCAGGATCATTGTCTTACCCATGTTGTACATATAAATGTGTGGCTTTGCCCCTGTTGTGTTTCCTAACTTTTTTCTTTGCTCTCTCTTCATTGTCTAATCCTCAAGTTCTCACTTTCCTTTTAATTGTGTTATATCTTTCTATTTGTATTTCTTCTTTTGAGTTCTTATACTAGGGAGACAATATGATACTTACACATGTGTGTCTGATTTATTTCACTTATGAGTATATCGTCAAGTGGCATGCACTTAAATATGAAGGCTTCGAGTTTATCATTATTTATAGCTGAGTAATACTCCACTGTATAAAAATACCACATCTTTTTCATCCATTCCTCAGGTGACGGGCATCTTGGTTGTTTCCAAGATTTGACTATCACAAATCATGC
>NW_004524610.1:14523422-14524622 GCF_000260255.1 Octodon degus
TTCCATTTAGACAGAAATGTCCCAAGCTTATCCTTATTCATGGCAGAGTAGTACTCCATTGCATAAAAAAGCCATATCTTATTAATCTACTCATGAGTTGATGAGGATTTATGCTGTTTCCAAGATTTAGCTGTTACACCACGTGTAGCTATAAACCTGGGTATGTGCATATCACTGTTGTACACCACTTTAAATCTTTTGGGGAGATACCAAGAAGCCTGAGTCAAACGGAAGCTCTACTTTCAGTTTTCTGAGGATCTCCACAGTGGGGCACCAGTCTGCACTCCCACCAACAGTGCAGAAGGGCTCTTTTTCCCCCTCATCCCCTCCAGCATTTGTTATTGGCTGACTTCTTGATGATAGCCATTCTTTCTGGCGAGTGATGGAATCTCAGTGTTGTTACAGTTTACACTTCCTCAGTGACCAATGATAGTGCCTATTTTTTATATATTTACTTGCTATTTCTATGTCTTCATCTGAGAAGTGCCTTTTTATATCAGATGCCCAGTTTTGAATTGAGTTCTTTGATTTGGGGGTTACCTGATTTTTTGAGTTCTTTGTATATTCTAGATAATACACCATGACCAAATAGGATTCATTCCAGAGATTCAGGGACAGTCCAATATATGCAAATAGATAAATGTAATATACTGTATTAACAGAGCCAGGGACAAGACAAAACTCATATGGTCATCTTAATAGACACAGAAAAAGTGTTGACAAAGTCTGACACCTATCAATGATAAAAACCCCACAAGCATTTTGAATACTCTTTACTTCAATATGATAAAATGCATGTATGACAAATCAATAGTCAACATCATACTAAATGGACAAAACCTGAAAGCCTTCACTCTAAAATAAGAAATAGGGCTAGCGAGATAGCTCAGCAGACTAAGCACCTGCTTAGGCAAGCCTAGAGACTGGGGTTCGATTCCCCAGTAACACATGCCATGCCAGCCCCACCCTCAGGTGCCCTGGGCCAATGACCGAGTCCAGGCATGGTGCTGCACACCTGTAATCCCAGCACTGGGGAGGCTGAAAACAAGAGGATCACTACGCGTCCCAGCTGTATAGTGAGACCCTGTACCAAATACATAAAATAAAAGATAAAATAAAGAACAAAACAAGGATGTCTGCTGTCACCATTCTTATTCAATAGAGTTCTGGAAACATTAGCCAGAGTGATTAGACAAGAGA
>NW_004524610.1:14525437-14534076 GCF_000260255.1 Octodon degus
ACTACAAGTCTGAGCTGTATAGTGAGACCCTGTACCAAATAAATATAAATAAGATTTTAAAAATTAAAATAAAAATAAAAAGTACAGGCTCGTAGTGTTGTGCCTTGGAAGTCTGCTCTTACAAGGTCTTGGTTTGCACATGCACATTGTTTTCATGTTGAAATACAGCAAAAGCACCTGGCATGAAGTGGGCTGTGATTAAGTACATGTTGATCCGTTAAGTGAATGGATGAATGAATGAACAGATGGGGACAAAATGGTGCCTCCGGCCTGGGTAATCCAGGAGCTCATCATGTGACCATTTCCTTTTCCCTTTATAATCTTAGATTCCCTTGTTTTTAAATCAACCTCCAAAAGTGTTTGCAAGCACTTTTTTCTGAAAATACTTGGATCATAATTTTCTCTAAACCTTTTGTAGAAGGTTCATTTCAGATACTTATCGTAATGACAGGACTCCAACCAAAGCTAAAGCTACATGTGCCTTAGTGTGGGTCTGATTAAGTTTTTTTCAGTCAGTAGAAAAGAAAGCCTCAGGTCTTGGACTTCTGTGTGAATGTCTAAAAACATACAAAACACAAGCTGGCTCCTCCCAAAGCGCAAACCTTTCCTGGTGTTGACTTGTAGTAGATTTTGGCAGCCAAGCCCACGAACATTACCCAGCAAACACTGCTCATAGCGTCACCTCCAAATGTCTTGTTGGCCAAAATGTTGAAACGCTGGGGCGTACATGCTCAGAAGCTGGACCTCAGTGGGAACAGAAGGCGGGGTTGTCCTAAAACCAAGAAAAGAGTGGTCGCTAAGTCCTCTCAGCTTGGAAACCATTTCTCCTTCTATAGTAGTTTTGCTTTTCTATTTCCAGTGCTTTGCAGCTGTTCTGTAAATCTCTTTTTTTTTTTTTTTCACTGACTGTCAGAAAAATATTTAGCACCTCTTTTTTCTTAACAGCTACAGGTAAATAGGCTTATGATATTTCAAGATAAAGAGTCTTTTTAAAGATTTCAAATTTACTATGTAATTATTGATTTTTTTTCCACATGCTTTGAGGCTACTCAGAAGTTTAAGTTGCTTTTGGAAAAGGTGTAAAATATAGTAATAAAAAATAAATTAAATATCAGAACCAAGATCAAAATTAAAGAGAAGTAGACATACACACAACCACTCCCACAAAAATAGTACTCAAGGCCCACTGCCTAACAATATTGGCTATAGGTGAAAAATAAAATTATTTTGAGCATCCTGGAAAACAATGTAAAGCTCCCAAAAAAAGACTGATACCTAGAATAATGAAGAGCTAAAAAAAAATGTTAGATCTCCCCCAAAATAAAAGACCCAAATGGAAAACAGGTAACAAATGAACAGACACTTCTCAGAAGTATAAATGGCCAACAAATACATTAAAAAATGTTCACCATCACTGGCCACTAGAGAAACGCAAATTAAAACAATACTGACTTTGTACCTCACCCTAGAAAGAATACCCATTAGGAGATGAAATGACAATGAACGACGGAGAGGGCGCGGGCAAGCAGAAGAGCCCCCCCCCATCCTGCTGAGAGGGACGGGAAGTAGTGCACCCATGATGGGAACAACTCTTCAAAAGCCTAGAACTGGAAAACCCAACTGACCCAACTATTCCCCTTCTAGGTACCTCCCCGAAAGTTAAAAACATCATATTACAGTGACACAAGCACACCCATGTGATGGCAGCACAAGTCACAATAGCTGTGTTTGGAAGCGGTCTATTTGTCTATCAACCTGTAGGTGACTAGATAAAGAAAATACGGTTCATATACATAATGGACTACCTCTGAGCTACAAAGAAGGGTCAACTTGAGTTGTCTGTAGGAAAATGGTTGCAACTGGAAAACATAATCCTGAATGAAATAAATAGGACACATATTCTTAAATACCACATGGCTTCTCTCATGAGAAACACCAAGTTTAAATGCAGTAAAGAGCACTACAAAAGACAGAAGAAAACAGGAAGATAGCTCTTTTGCAAATGAGAAAGGGAGTGAGAGATAGAGGGCGGGAGGGGAGGGTGTGGGAAGACACAAGGTGTGTTACGTAAAAGACTAACTACCCACAATGACTGTTGTCATTGTACCACAAACACAAACTAACACAACAAATGAAGTAAAAACATGGGAAGGGGATCCAGAGACAGAAAGAGGGAGGCTGAAGGAGAAGGGAAAAGGGATACAAAGAATGAAGGTAAGTTAAGTGCAGGTGCCTGCTCCTTAAGATGAACAGGAATAGTATAGACTACAAATATGAAACTATAAAAAGATCAGCCTGTGTCTAATGAAACTGGAGCCCAAGGATCTTGCTTTTGAAGATGTTGACATGAACCGTGGATAAAATCTATATAAAAATAGAAGAGATGGGTCCCTTTCCTTTGATCAGTTATCAATATATAAAGACATTAAATTTTGCTGATATAAGGAAATTTCAGCCAAATAACTTAATAGCAATCGAGTGCCAAGGCTTCTTATTCAATTAATGAATCCATTCATTCTACCTTGGCTACCAAAGAGCCCGTACACAGGTTTTGCTCAAATAACCATCTTGGAACAGCCAGTAGACTGGATCACTTTTCATAAATGTAATTACACAGTGACAGCTTATATGGCATTGGATGCTTTTATGAAGTTAAACCTGTAACCACATGGGACAAAAAAACTTACGTGGTGCTTTTACTTTGAAAGCACCAAGTAAAATAACACATGGCCTAAAATTATCTTAGCTTTAACCATAAATTTGGGCCTAGTAGAGTTAGCCAGCTTCTCTGAGCTCTTTGTCGCTTAGAAAATGAGGACCTACAATGAAAGAGCCAATGACATAACTTGATTTTACAGTTAAGACATCAAACTGTAAAGAGCATTGCCACACTTGTAATTGCTTTATAAATGACCATCAGAACTTTGTTTAGACTAAAGATTCTGATTATGACTCCAATAGCTTCCCGTTAAGTTTCTCGACTTGACCTGGTGAGAGTGTCCACAAGCCAGGTGTGCCTGTGAGCGTGCTTCCGGAAGACATTTGCATCTGAGTCAGGATTCTGAGTAAAGAACATCGCCATCCTCAGCGGGTGGGGGCAGCACCCAGCCTGCAGCGAGTATGACTAGAACAAAAAGGAAGGAGGAAGAGCAGATTTTCTCCCTTGCTTGAGTGGAGACATCCAACTCCTTCTGCCCTGGAACACTGAAGCCTTTGGGTGTGGACTAGGCCTCACTTCACTGTCTTCCTTGGTCCTCAGTCCTTTGATTTGGAGTTGGAACTATGACCCACCATACTGTCACTCCTGGACTTGGCTTGTGTGTGGCAGAGTGTGGGTCATCCTAATCTTGGGATCCAGTCCTTTAGAGTAAAGCCGTGATGCCTATATACTTCCTATGGGTTCTGTTTCTCTGGAAAACCCTAATATTTTAGGGTGTTCAGTTGGGAAGTGTCTATTTTGGCTCATGCTTTCAGAGGTTTCAGCCATGGTGAACTCTCTGGTACCAGTCAGTTGAGGGTTCTTTTGCTCCATCTGGATTAAAATCACAAATTGGCAGAGCACAGCTTGTCAATCAGTACCGGGCTTAGAGTACTGATGGTCCCCAGCCTTCAGCGATACAGGTCTGGACTCCTAGGTTCCGGGTTTCTGCTGCTGGGCCACACAGCTGCTGGATCTTGCCAGGGGTTGACGCCAGTTGATTCACAGGACCTTCTGAACCTAAGTGAGCTGAGAAATAAAACATGAGTAGATCTACAGGCATCTACAGGATCTTCTGAATGAGGCTTTATTTGAAGAGGGCCTCACTCTAGCACAGAAAGCTCAGGGCACCAAGGGGCCCCCTTGACCAACCCCAGCAGCATGAGAGAAGCTCAGATCATGAAAGATAAGAAGGCTTGTGCCATTTTGCATCACATAGACAAGGGAGGCCGTTTTCCTCCTGGGTGCAGGGAGAGCCACACATGCTCCCAAGATGCACAGGCGCGTTAGAGTGCCCAGTTCGCTGTGTATAATGAAGAGAAAAACCTGTCCACTTCTTTCAAATTGAGGAATCTGCATTTAGAGAGTTTACTTTCAAAATCAGGCCAGACAGGACATGTACACAGAATTAGATTCTGATATTCATAGAGAAAGTGAAATAGCCCAAGAAATACCAAAAGAAGTAAAGCTACTCGAGGAAGAAAGAAATATTTTAATTGCTCAAACCAAGAGAGACCATCTGAGTCTATCAAGTTATTCCAGTCAACTACTAATTCCAACAAAACAGTTAGGAGTTACTGTAAGAGTGTTTTTAACTTTTAGACTGAACGCTCACTTCCAAGATGTCTGCGGAGAGCGGGTCATGCTGCAGGCAGGCAAGCAGCACCTGAGAGTTGCTGCGGGATCTTCATCCAGCCCAACAGGTGTGGCAGTCGGGTGCAGCCGGGGCTGCAGGAAGCTGCTGGGCTGCAACTTGAGCAAGTTAGGCGAAGCCCAGAAACACTGGTGCATGGAATAATAAGTGACAGAGAAGTAGCAGAAGAAGAAGTAAGTGAAGCAGAGCTGGACCCATGGCACCGCAGCGGGGCGGAGCATCTGCCATGTTTTCCCACACCAGTAGTTATTTCAACCCCGGGGGCTGAAAGAGAAACCCTGGCCTGCTCTCAGGATGCAGACTTAGCTCCTGGGCAGAGGTGCGGCCTGGGCAAGGCTGACTGAGTGCTGACCCCGAGCTTCCTGCAGGGAGGGAGGCCCCAGCCGCTTCTTTCCAGGAATGCAGAAGGCAGGCTGGGCCCAGGAGAAGGCGACTGTGACACAGAGTGGCTAAGAATGTGAGGGAAGAGGGTGTGGCCAGGTCATGGGAAGCCCAGCTCCGGGCTCCAGGAAGACAGCCTAGGAGGCCGCCGGGTATTGTGCAACTCAGCTGGTGGGGATTTTATTTAGCCAGATGGAGAGAAATGCTGTAAAATAAAACAAAACAAAAACTGGTGGTTTGAATATTGCGACACGGGAAAACTAACTGTGTGAGGTCAGGAACCAGGAGCGAGGCTGTGGGGCAGGCAGAATGCCTGCGGTTCTCAGAGCAGTACAGACCCTGGTGCCAAATTGCCCCTGGCCTGCTCTGACGCACGGTGCACACTGCTGCGCACACACTTGCCGGCAAGTGACTGGAGACCTTGGAACCCAGGCCACCAAGCTAGACCAGCCCTCAGGCCAGCCAAGTGAGGGGCTGGGGGGCAGCCCCAGCTGTTCCCACAGCCTCACTCTCAGGTACAAAGCCACTGAGACACCAAATGCAAATCCCTTGGCACTCACCTGTGATGCGGAGGGGCAGAGACTGGCCCACAGCCTGTGCAAGCAATTCGGCCAACTTGGGCAGGGGCGGGGAGGGAGCACTGCAAACGAAATCTTTTGTCTTTTTGCAACACTTGCTATATCAGGCAGAGTCCAAGCTTAGAGTTCTCATGGGGGGAAAAGTATCTCCGCAGGGAGGAATATTGGTTGGGGCACGGGGTGTTTGCTGACGTCAGTTTTGCTTTTGCTTCTGTGGTTCTATAGTCCCATGTTGTTTTGTCACATTTTCCACACCAATAGTTAGTTCATAAAATCATCTCACTTTATGAAATTCTGTTGATGCTTTAACTCGCTCCCGCTCCCTCTTTGCTCCCTTCCCATTTGTATTTCCTTCCCTCTCGTACCTTCTGCCTCTATTTCCCCTTTTCTCGTATATATGATGTGTTTGTTCTTAATTCCTAATTTTTTCTAGTGTATTCTACATTACTAATGTCCTTTCATTGTTTTAGTTGAATAGTGGAAATCTTTTCAAACAAGTTTGTGTTACACATCGATACATGTTTAGCTTTGTAGTGGCCAATGTTACTGGTAGTTTTTCTCTCTGTTTAAAGCAACACTGAGAATTGCACTTGGCACTTTGAATAGGCTGAGTGGTTGCTTTGACACTGAGACATACCACAGCTCAGGGAGCACAATACAAACAAAGACAATTACAAAAATATGAATAAATAAAACACACACACACCACATAATAGGGGAAAAGATCAATTGCAACAGATGCACAAATCTCAACACAAAAACAAGGAAACCAGGTGCATCCAAAATGAATTACTCTAACAACTGATTCCATAGAAACTGAAGTGGATGAAATGCCAAAGAACACACACAAAATTGGTTGTTTACGCGATCACTAGACTCAAAGATGATGCAAATAAATAGCTGAATGAATTAAGAAAGATAAAGCAGGATATGGAAGACCATTTCAACAAAGAAATTGAGATCCTGAAAAAGAACCCAACAGAAATCCTAGAAATGAAAATCCCAATAAATCAAATTAAAAAACTCAGTTGAAATTCTTACCAATAGGCTAGATGAAAAAGAAAGAATATTAGGGCTTGAGGGAAAGGTGAATACTCTAGAACATTTAGACAGTAATCAAGAGAAAAGAATATGTATAGTCTCTTGAGTGCAAACAGAATATACAATATTTTTAATATGAACAGAATACATCAGAGCTCTGTGACATTTAAAAAACAAATTTAAGACTCATTTTTCTAGGTAGGGGAATGGGGGAAAATGAGTTATATCATGTTCAGGTACAAATTCTCCATGATAAATGTAATCATTATGTATATCTAAAATGTACCACTAAAATCAGATGAAAAAAAGACTCATTTGTCTCAAGAAGAAGCAACTCAGGTTATCAGCACAGAAAAAAAATTCAGTAAAATTAGAACAAAACATTTCCCAAATATGTGAAATAAGGTGGACATCCAAGTACTGAAGGTATTTAGAGCCCAAAATAGACGTAACCAGAAAAGAATCCCTCCACAATATATCACGGTCAAAAGGTAAAAAGTTCAGAAAAAGAAAAAATATTAAAAGCTATTAGAGGGACCGGGGAGATGGCTCAGTGGAATAAGCGCTTCCCTGGCAAGCGCAAAGGTCTGAGTTCAATCCCCAGTTCCGCAAAAAAAATAAAAATAAAATAAAAGTAAAAAGTAAAAAAAGCTATTAGAAAAATCACAAATTATTTAGAATGCCAAACCCATCATGATAAAAGCAGGTTTCCTAATAGAAACTCTAAGCCCAGGAGGGCTTGGAATGATGTATTTCAAGTGTTGAAAGAAAATAACTGCCAGCCTAGATTATTATATCCTGTAAGGTTATTGTTCAGAGTTGAAGGACAAGTAAATATCTTTTAAGGTAAGCAGAGATAAGCACACTCTAAAAGACCACTAGGTCCACATTAGAAGTTACCTAAAGGAGTCCTACGCACAGAAGACCAGCACAACCACAAGAGCGCAAAAAAGAGTAACTCTCATTAGAAGATTAAACAAGCCAATGAGAATCAGGAACGAATCCAACATCCGAAAAGCAACAAAATTCCTTTTGATAGTAACTGAACATAAGGGGTCTTAGTTCTCCAATTGAATGACATCATTGTCAGATTAGAAGAGAAAAAAAAAGACCCAAGTATATGTTGCCTGCAGAAAGCGCACGTCCTGGAGAGGAGCCTGGCTAAGGAGGATCATTCCAGACAACGTGTGAGCCAAGGAGGTGCGGTGGCAGCGGCAGGACCTCACGCCACGCAGGGCAGCCTGGGCTTCAGCCTCCCTCAGTTTCCTGGAGATGGGTTGCTGGTCAGTAAGTGGCAGCTGCGGAGGCTAAGGTGCCAGGGCGTTTCTATCCCCTGTACCCTGAGCCAGGAAGGCCAGATGGCACCGGTAAGGGGAGCAGATTTCCTGCCTGAGAATGGAATTTTCTTCACCAGGATATGGGCACTCTTCAAGCACCAGGATGCATTTGATTATTCATTGAGTGATCGTTTATTAAGCACATGCTGTATTCTAGGTCTGTGCTGTAGACTGAGAGAACAGTAATGGACATTGCAAGTGTATATTTTTACTCTACCAGACATAGAATTGATTAAGCTTGGTGATAACATGGATATGAGGCAACCATTTGTGTTAAGAATATAAACTTCTTCTGGTATGAGCCTCTCCTTCCATGTGTTATTGCCCAGTGGTTTTGTTCAAAACAGTTCTTCTTGGAACACTTACTATATTAACACAGAGTTTATTGTAGTTGTTCTGGACAGTACAAACTTTTGTTCTTTTGTTTTTCTAGTTAGAAAAAAACTCTACAAATATTAGCACATGAGGACTCAAGAAAAGATGAATTGCTGGGTTTTGCTAATAAAAAGATGTTACAGAATGTATGAGTGGCCAAGAATGGTAGTGTACATCTGTAATCCCAGCTTTCTGGAGGTTGAGGCAGGAGGATCACTGTGAGTTCGAGACCAGGTGGGGCTACCAGTGAATTCAAGGCCAGTCTGAACTGCATAACAAGACCCTGTCTCAAAAAAAAAAAAAAAAAAAAGTGAATAAGTGTACCCCAAATCCCAACATTTGGAACTTCTGAAGAGCACCAGTGGCATGTGCAGGCATGGTGTGCACTTCTTGGTGAGGGTTATCCGAAGGACTTGAGTGGATGGTCTCTTGATTTAAGATTTAAGATCAGATGTCTTTACTGACTTCTCATAGACTTTGTATAAACAAAGTGCTGGGCTTTGCTGAAAAGTTGCACAAGAACTCTCTCTATATGCATATATATGGATGTGTAATAAACATTTAAGTTTTTTTTT
>NW_004524610.1:14534539-14542403 GCF_000260255.1 Octodon degus
AGAAGAAGAAGAAGAAGAAGAAGAAGAAGAAGAAGAAGAAGAAGAAGAAGAAGAAGAAGAAGAAGAAAACACAAAAAAGAAAGAAAAAAGAAGAAGAAAAACTAAGACAAAGATAAAATTTCACCTTCCAATTTTCTTTCTCATTAGTTCCTTCAAAAGTATGGTATTAAAGCCATGATTGATAGTTTTCTCATAAGCACTCCTCTTGGGACACTGTATAGCCTGTGGTAAGGAAAAGGACAGAAGAAATTTTAACCTTTCAGTGCTTTATTATCAGTATAATCCTCCTAGTTGATTATTGTTGTCCCCAGTCGTTCCACACCTAGCAACATGTCACCTATAAATAATTGGCCTCCCAAGGGCCAGCAAGATAGCTCAGTGGACTAAGTACCTGCTTTGGCAAGTGTGGGGGCCGAGATTTGATCCCTGGTCCCACATGCTGCGCAGGCGCCGCCCCCCGGCACACTTAGCCGGGGAACAAGTCCAGGCGTGGTGACATGTACATGTAATCCCAGCGCTGTGGTGCTGAAAACAGGAGGATCCCTACAAGTCCGAGCTGTGAAGCGAACCCTGTACCAAATACATACATGAAAAAGATAAAAATAAAATAACTGGCCTCCCAGCCACTCTTGCTTCCGCGTGCCCGTTCTGCAACGCGCTTCTGCAGTTGAAACCTAACGCGAAGGTCCTGCAGGAATCGCGAAGGGGTTTAACGTCTTGCGGACCCTGCACAGAGCTCGCAGAGTGGACCCCAGGAGCCCCACTGGAGAGGCCCTTTGGCCCCAGTATTCACTACGCTGTTTGAATTCCTTCAGTGCCCGATTCCCAACTTCCTGATGCTCGCCTGTCATCTGTCGTGGACTGCGAGGCTGGTCTAACTACAGCAGGAAGCCACAAGGCCAAATCGGATCCCGGCCACAGTAGCTCTCGAAGGAGCTCTTAGTATTTATTTAGACGCGCAAGGGTGGCTCCACTCACCTCCAAAGCTTGGGGGCGGCGGGGGCTGCAGGCCCCGAAGGGGGTTCTTTATCCTCAGTACCATCTTTCCTTTCCCTTCATGGGGGGAGGGGAGCAGAGGCAGCCGTAGCCCCATACGCGCTTCCAATACCGATTTTATCAGATTGCACATTGAAGAAGTTTCTGGGCAATCTGTTCAACCCCTGCGTGGGCTCTCCTTACATTTTCTCCCATCCTGTCCCAATTTTCTGCGTCCAAGGTTTCCAGCCTTGGGAAACATCCTGCAGCATTTTTGAAAGAGAATGAGCGCTATCCTGAACTCCGGCCTGTGTTGCTAACCCACGCAGCCACTATACATAGCTCTGCTCCTCCGCTGAGAAATTCCCCATTACCTGGCTAAGAAAAGCCTTTCGCGCCACGACTTACTTCCACCTTTTGGAACAATGGGCTTCTGGGTTCCACCCTCCGAGGCTCCTACGTCTGTTTGGCTCCTTTCCAATTCAGGGGAGCTTCCACTTCAAGTCTCGGGTCTCTGGTTCAGATACCAGTTGTGGGAATGGGGGGAGGCTGATCAGACTGCCAGGTACCTGGGGGAGGAATGGCAGGGAATAAAAGAAAGGCAGAAGACTGATCTTCAGGGCTCAAGGGGGGCCCCCCCGGGAGGCGCTCGCCCCTAGGGGATGGGTCTCTCTCTCTCTCTCTCTCTCTCTCTCTCTCTCTCTCTCTCTCTCTCGGCCCATTATTATTAGTCAGCAAAAAGCGCCAGGATAGCAAGCTCTTCCTGGAACTGAGGCTATAGCAAGAACAGGATAATAACAGGGAATCAAGTTGAACACTTCAGACAGAACAAATTAAGGTCCTTCCCCATTCCCAGATGCCTGCATTTTGTACGCTGTCTTCAGCAGATATTATCTTGCCTCAGGAGGCTGTGAATGTGAAATTTCCCAACACAGCCAGAAAGCATGCAACTATTTGCAGACTTTCAAAAGCAAGTGAACTGGCCTCTGAGAAAGAGCCCACAGTCGTGTAGCCTGGACCTTAGCATAGTTAAAAAAATATCATTTCGTATCCCATGGTCATCAGCAGTTGTCTTCTTGAGCCATTAAGTAGTCAAAATACAAATCAGCACCAATATTGTTTCTAATATTTTGAAACGTCATGTTATTACAAAAAGTATTTTAAGGGCCGTGGAGATAGCTCAGCGGTCTAAGCACCTGCTTAGTGAAGCGCAACGATCTAGCTTCGATCCCCTCTACGCATGCGGTGCTGGCCCCATCTCCCGGGCATTCGGAGCTGGCCAGAAGACTGGGTGTGGAGGTGCGTGCCTATACTCCCAGTGCTGGGGTGGCTGACAGCTCCCTAGTGAGACCCTATACCAAATACAAAAAGGATTTTGCTGAAGGCTATGCTCAAGTTCAAGCTAATGGCTTTGATTTACATTCTAAGTGAAAGCAGATAACACAAAAATTAATAATACCCCTAGTTACTGCTATAATGTAATAAATATTGGCATTGGTGATAGAGTGCTACTTTGTACTTTTCCTTATGCTATCTGTATTATACTAATCAACTCCTCAATCTCTAGCTGCTCTTCCAAAGGAACAAAAACAAAAAAAGAAAAACTATGCCATAGTACACCTATTTTTCTTGTTCAGTAGCACATGAAAATATGTTCCCCTTGAGTAGACAGTCACATTCTGGACTCGGTGCCACAAATGTACCAAACTGTACAGTGAGCAGTTCTCAGACTGTTCCTTGTGCTTGTCTTCATGCCATCCAAATTGCTGACTAAATTATTAATCCTTTAATCAGTTGATCATAAATCATGATCAAAAATACCAGATTACATCTTCCTGGTTTTCAGTTCATGGTGAAGCATGTCTCTCCAGAGTGGTAACATTTTATAAATATTATTATATAATTTAGCTGAAGTCTTTTAAAGTACTAAATTGTACATCAAGCAATTAAAGTGAACTTAAAGTATAAGTAAGGAATGTCTTCCAAGAAACACTGGTAATGTCTTAACTTGTGAACTTCTTATAGTGGAAATTGCAATAGTTGTAGATTTTTTATTTCTGTAAATTTCTTATATCTTCTTCTACTACATAAATGCACTGCTTGATAAGTATAAAATAGTTTTTAATGCTTCTATCCATTTGAAAAATTGCTTGCCATGATGTTATTTGTAATAAGAAAGAAACACTAAAAATGAAAGAAACACAGCTCACCTGTAAAAACACACATAAACTGGAAGTTAAAGGATAGAAATCTTTGCTTTTGGATTCTAAAAGCACATAAGAGTAGATATAATTAATGTAACAAGCTTCAAATTATAGTCAGAAGAGGGAAAAGATGTCACTACAAAGTGGTAAAAAGAACAATGTACCAAGAGGGTGTAATAACTATAGTTATAGATGCATTGATTGTCAGTGCACCCATGACCACAGAACAAACACTACGTGACATAAAGGGACATTCAGAACCTAGTACAGTATTGTTGGCGACTCCAGTATCTCACTCTCACACATAGTTAGGTCTTCTTGAACAACAGCAACAACAACAAAAAATCAACAAAAATAATCAGCATTAAACCACAATATGGGCCAAGGAGATAGCTCAGCTGAGTAAGTGCCTGCCAAGGTCCTGAGTTCAATTCCCAGTACCAAGAAAGAAAGAAAACAAAAACAACAACAAAACCCCCACCAAAACACTATAGAACAAACCAATTTAACAGTCAGATGCAACATTTCATATAACAAGAGCAAAATACATGTTCTTCTCGGCAGTTCAGCTTTCTACAAAACAAGCTACATTGAAGTCCACAGAGCAAGTCTTAACAAATCCACACAAAGAAATGGAACCCTCTCATATATCCTATTTGATCACAAAGAAAGAAAACTAGAAAGAAACAAGAAAAGAAATAAAACTAGAAAGAAACAAGAAAAGAAACTACAGAAACACATAGAGATTGAATAATATACTTTTGAACAGCCAGAGGGAGGGGTGACAGGAAAGTACAACGAAAATCACTAGAGAAGAGAAAGAGAATGGTGGAAAGGGGGAAGGGATGATGAAATGATGAAATGCAACCCTCGTCGGGCAGGCCAAATAGCTCAGTGGATTAAAGCACCTGCAAGCAGGCACAGGGGCGGGGGTTCAATCCCCGGGCCTGCCATGCTAGCCACACCCCTGGGGCACACTGAGATGGCAATCGAGACTGGGCATGGTGGCACACATCCGTAATCCCAGCTCTTTGGGAGGCTGTAAACAAGTGAATCACTGTAAGTCTGATCTAGTAGTGAGACCCTGAACACCCTGTACATCCTTCCCTAAAAATACAAAAAGAAAAAAGAAATGTAACTCTTGTGCATGCAAATATGTACTAATTAAAAAAGATAATGGGGTGTAAAAATAAAGTATCTTATATGTGCATACGTATGCACCAAAACTAAACACATTTTTCTGTATATTTAAATTTTTTAAATGTTGCCTTTGGATATATTGATCAGTTACCAAAGAAATAACTGAATCCTAAAACAAACAAACAAACATAGCAAAGCTGTAGACCTGAGTCAAACGTCATCAGCAGGGCGTCTGCTTTCAGCTGTAAGGGTCATCCTTCCACCCTTCACATCTCCTTGGGGCTTCCCTGATGAGACCTCACTCCCCTGCCTGCAGCTATGCCTTGGACTGTGGGAAAGATTGGCATCTAGCAGCTTCAGAAGCTGCCTGGTGGATAAATCTTCAAATTTTAACAGAAATTCCAAGGATTGTAATAGTTGCTATATTTTTTATTTCCTTGGATAATTTTTGATTCTGTTTTTAAAACTAAAGTTGGTTTATTTTAGCTGTCATATAATATTAGTGTTACATCTCACTACATCAAATTTACAAAAACAAAATTGCCTTCATTTCCTAAAACTCCCCTTGAGCTCTGTGTGCTAGCTCTCCATCCACCCAATGAACAGCAGCCATTCGCAGTCTCTCCCCACTGCCTCACCCTGAGATGTGTCATGACCGTGTCCCAAGCCAAGTTTCAGGGCAAATGGCATCACATGGGGTTGTTTGTCCACATGGGTTGCCATGGAGGTGTCTGTGACTCAGTGGAAGAAGAGTTACTGTAGGCTCCCTGGGCCGAGCTTGGTTGCTGCCCGGTTGTTATCAGGGCAGCAACTTTTCTGATAGCTTCCTGTACGTGAGTCAAAACACGTCTCCCTCTCATGCCCTCTGGGTGCCACAAGATGGGACCAGGAAGAGAAAAGAGGAAGGCTGGTTGCCCAAGAAGCAAAGATCTCACTACCTTTGCACCAGGAACCAGAGCTCTGTTCTCCTGCCTGTGCCTCTTGGGGGAATCTCCAGGCTTTTCTCAGAAGAAATCTTTTTCTTTCCTGTTTTTGGCCCACACACTCATCCAGATGCATAGACTGACTTCAAAGACCACAGACTCCCCAGACCCTCCCCCTCCACCCACCTCAGGAGCCCAGCTTCACTGCACGCTCCACCCAGCTCCCCCCTCTGTTGTCAGGGGGTAGCAGGGAAAGAGAAATATAAGGAAAAAGAAAAAATAGATTTGCTACCAAATACCCCTGCTCCTCACCTGTACACAATTAGATTTTTCCAGGATTTGCCTCATTTGTTATTGTCCTAGTGATAAAGCAGGAAAGAGGGTGGCCACGGGCTGCTGCAGGCTGTTTGAGAAAGATTCTTTCAAATACTTTCTAAAGTGATCCCAGGCTACATAGATTATTATCAGGCACTGCTTTGCTGTCTCCTCTCCTCCACAGATCACCGACGCCTGCATTCCATGCATGCTCAGGTCTACCAGTTACGTATGGGAGAAATTGCTTCATGCTAACGTATGCATTTCTAGTCATGCCTTAGTTATGAGTTTCCAATGAGGTAGACAGGAGTTATATCAAAGCCTAACTTTTAACAATTTCTTTATAGAAGCAGTTATTAATTCTTTTACTGCAGACTTTTTTTCAGATCGGGCTTCCTCTATATGTTTCTGCATTTGATTCTTTACTTCAGATGCTATTAATTCAAGGATTTCTTTTTTTTATTTCCAATCTGAGTTCCTCTATACCTTTCTGCAGTTGTTTCTTTGTTTTCAAAGCTGTTGATTCATTGATTTAAGCTGTGTGATTCCCAATTTTTTCTGTGTTAGTGTCCTCTGCACTTGTTATGGGTGAGCTTGGTGTCTGAGATTGCATTTTGCTCCTTCTCCTTGTCATTTTGTGTAGCACTGTCTTCTGACCTTTGTTGTAGAGCTTTGGTGCATTTATAACCTTAGCACCTACTGAAGTTCAGGTGCAGATCTACAAAGTTTGAATTTATCCAGTTGTGCTTGGCTTGGGTCTGGCTGCTGTGCTCAGCTCCTTCCTGCTACAGCCCTTGGGAATGAACTTGTTGTGCCCCTCTGGCAAGATGTTCTGCTCCGGGACTAGCAGGGAGGTTCTGTCCCCTATTCTCTCTGCAGAGACTGCAGCTGCATACAGGCCTTCACCCCAGGCCTGTATGCCAGGCCTGACCTGGGTCTGAAGGGAACAAGGGGAAGTAGGAGGGAGGGGAAGCTCTCCCATGCACTCACCGGGCCTGGGCTTGGGCTGGATCTGGGGGTCCCTAGAATGCTGCAGAAGTTCTCACTCACTCAGCGGGTGTGGGGGGTGGGCTCTGGAGTGGTGGGGGTGTCCCAAAGGTGCAGCAGAGAATCTCACTCCCATGGCATGCCTGGGTTTGGACCGGAAAGGTCCCACAGGTGCAGGGTAGCCTAACAATTTCTTTATATCCCTGTTTCTCCAACAATCATTCACTTAAACAACACTGAGGGAACAAATCCCCTAAAATATGCAAAGACCAGATGATATAGAAAGTTTTTGCATAAAATCCATCATAACATTTTTCATAGGCTACTAATAATTAAAATCAAAATGTGAAGTAAGTAAGCTACTTTGAAAAGTCCAAATAGTTCAACTGAATATACAGATCATCAGAAAATGAATGTAATCTATGCAAATAGATATACTATGTGATTTATTTATATAATTTAATATACATATAACTTATTTTTCGGGTCAGCCAGACAGCTCAGTGAACTAAAGTGCCTGCTTAGGCAGGTGCAGTGACTGGGGGTTCAATCCCCAGTGTGCCATGCCAGCCCCTCCCCCAGGGTGCACTGAGACATTGATTGAGACTGGGAATGGTGGCACGCACCTGTAATCTCAGCACTTGGGAGGCTGAAAACAGGAGGATCATCACGAGTCGGATCTGTGTAGTGAGACCCTATAGACCCTGTACTAAAAATACAAAAAAATAAATAAATAAATAAATAAACATTTATAGTTATTTTCTGGACTTGTTTACAGTTAAACAATTGGAAGATTTAAAAACTGGCTAAATAATTTGGAATACAAATGACATGATGTTTGTGAAAACCTTAACCCTAGATGAGGTAATGCACATAAGTAGTGCCTTCAAGTTTCATTTCCTAGCAATTCACGTGCCCATTTTATGTGTCCACGACTTCAAAGTTCTCAGCACCTTGTTTACCACTTTACTTGATGACTATAAAGCAGAATTTTCTTGAACAATGTCATAAGTAGGTCAGACTTTTCACCCAGACTGGCCTTCCTCTAACTAATGAGAGCTATGGATTTCTCTACTTATGTCACTGTTGACCGTGCTGAATGGGCTCCTTAGAGAAGTGGATTCCAGTTAAATTCAGCCACCTACTGCAGGGGCCAGTGAGGTGCAAGTGGTCAGTGTACAGGGCAACCCTCTCTTACTTTTAGAAAGTAAATACCAGATGATGAATTTGATGAATTAATTTCTCAATCAAAATTAAGTAAAAAGAAAAGCTATGTTGGTAGGTAAATGATATGCCTGAGCTGCACATGTTTAATGTGTA
>NW_004524610.1:14542638-14546057 GCF_000260255.1 Octodon degus
ATAAATGTAACATATCTATCATTCACAAAAGGGAAAAACTATTTCTAAGTACTGGAAAGTAAGAGAAAAAATATAAAGAAACAAAAACATACTTGAACAAAGGACAGCCAATAGTCTCAATATAAAGGAACTTATAAATTAGGGAAAACAAAAGGAGAAGAAATGATAAAGGATCTGATGAGAAATTAAATATAGCATATAAATATCAATGAAAAGTGAGAACCAGATTGTTCACAGAAAAAGAAACTATGTGTAAGAAACCAGAAGGCTGGAATCAATTCCATTGTGCTAGTTTGGAAAGTCAATATGAATTTAAGGATTGAATATGTTTGCAGGCGGATAGATGCAGAAAGAAGAATAGGTGTGAGTGTGTGAGTGTGTGTGTGTGTGTGTGTGTGTGTGTATCCTAGCTCTTTCTGTTTTGTTTTTTGTTGTTTTTATTAATTTTCTTTTGGTTTTAAAGAACCTAGAGACAATGATTTCCCATTGTCAACAGGCCCGCAGATTTTGGTCCCCACAGACCCTTATCACATAGAAAGGACTAGAAGTCCTAAGGTAAATGGGAACTACAGCAGCCTACTGAAAAGACTGGAAAATGTGGGACAATAGGAGCAACAAAATAATAATAATTAATAATAATAATTACTTATATCCCATACAGTAAAATAGGTCCACAGTGAGAAATTTATTGAATAAGTAAAGAAGTGGGACAGAAAGGAAGATTTTTCGTTAGAGTAGAATTCTAACTAACAAATGTAAACAGTGATTGATGATTAGAGAATTAGTATTTGGCAAACATCACAGTAACAACCATTGCATTGATAATCATCAGCCTATGCTAGTTTTTAGGGTTTAAGGTGTGGTGAAAGGCAGGGTAATCATACAATATTCAAGTTTCACTCTCCGCCCTGTACTTATTGATTACAAAGAGAAAAACAGTAAGTTTACCGTGAAGAAACACTTCTAACTGCGTCATTTAGGTTCATGTCAACTGCACTGGGACAACATCACAAAGATGCTTCCTAATGTCACAAAGATGTACACAATATGACTTTTGTGGTGTTCTTGAGAAAATGAAAATGTGAATTTATCTAAGGATGCCTCAAGGAGACAAAAAAAGTATTGAGGTTCATGTAGTCAAAGAAGAAGAGATGAACTGTACTAGATTAATAGGTAACTAAAGAGACATGACTATTTCATGCTGTGATTCTGAGTTAAGGGTATTGACCCATCTTACATAGCAAAAAGCATTAGAAGTCAACGCTACACAACGTAAGTAATTAGTAAATATTATTCTGACTCCTGTGTTTAAAGAGATAAATAAAAACTCACTAATAGCTACAAAGAAAAGGAAACTACACAAGAAATAAGTAATATAACACAGTGATTAAAACTGAAAACTCATCTAACAGATTTAGCCAAAGAAAGAATTGTATAGCTACCCCCACCCCACAATGGTTGTAGTTGACTCATGGGCGCTGCCCCACGACCCGACCACCTCTCAGTGGCCCCATCTCTCCACACCATCACAATGGCAATTAAGTTTTAACATTAGTTTCTGATTGCACATAAAACAATAACACTTCCAAATGTCTGCCCAGTGGGGATTTCAAAATTCTCACGAAGCATGACAGTTGTATGTTTTCTATTTTTCACCCTTACAAGACGTTGCTATATGTTCCTGTTGTATCAGGATGCGTTTTAGAAGAGGACGAGGGACAGATGAATTCCCTTTAAATTATAGGTTTTTGAATAAAGAAAAGCCCCAACAAAATTGATAAAAACTTCTTGTGTATCACTTGGAGAGGCGAGGCTAGAGGGAGCGCCAGATCGGACTGAGCAAGTTTTCTCCTGTGGAGGAGACCCGAGTGTGGTCTGTATGTGGAGAAAAGGAAGCAGAAAAATATTGAGTGACCAAAAGTGAAGATGGTGACAGACAATTATTGCTTAATACAAATCTGTGACATTTCCTGTATTTCTCAGCTGCCCTGGTGGCTAGCTGGGGCCCAGGGGCCATTGGTGAGCACAAGTGCTAAGTAAGGACAGTTAATTATCGCTGACTAACTCCCCCTCCTGCCCCACACTGGCAACTCGGAGAAAAATGCATGCTGATGGGACCACATAGCAAGATGGAAGGATGGAGGATTCCTGAGCTGTCACCTGGAAATCGGATCCTGTTGATGCACACTATATTTCAAAAGAAAGAGTAAGAACTCTGTGTTACTGAGTCACCGAAATTTTAAGGTCTGTCACTGTAGCACAGTTGAAGTTGTTCTTTCTAATGCATATTTTGAGATGTCAGTAAGACAGACAACAGAGGCTGCTAGAAATCATTGAGGGTGTGAACGTGGGTTTCAAGACAGAAGATTGAGCAGGAGATACAAATGTGGAAGTCATGGTAATTGACAGAATTTAAAGCCACACGACTAACTTTAAGGGAAATTATAGCTTAAGAGCAGGACAAGGAATCAGATAACATTTGCTTGTTTCATCTTTTTAATGTCTGAGTATCTGTGTAGTATGACATGTTTTCCATTTTCACAGTGACCTCGTAACTTGTCCTTTGTTCTCAGCTCGGTCCAAACATTCAGCTCTCTAGGGGTGGTGCCTGGACCTGGACCCCTGGCCCACTGACTAGATGAGTAAGAGGACTATGCTACACAGGATGGCCACAGCCCCTTACAAATAAAAGGTACTCATTGTCAGCAAAAAGGAAAGAAAGGGAGAAAGAAAGACCCAGCAAACATGGTGGAAGACATCGTCCACAATGCAAGATAAAGAAAAAATAAAAGATAGGAGAATAAAGATAGATCTAACATACATTTACCCTTGGTGCTAGGATAAGCAACAATAGGAAGTCGGGTGTGGCGGTGCACACCCATAATCCCTGTACTCAGGAGGCTGAGGCAGGAGGACCATCATGAATTTGAGACCAGCCTGGGCTACAAAGTGAGCTCAAGGCCAGCCTGAACTGCGTAGGGAAACCTTATTTCAAAAAGACCAAAAAAGAAGAATATATTGAAATTCATAGCTAGATATCACCCTATTTATAGAAGGTCAAGGTCATAGAGAAATATCTCAAAAACATCAAACAGGCAAATCCAGTTTTCTTCAGATATGTCTCGATGAAAGTGTAGTAAAGTGATTTCCAGAGCCTGAGCCCAGACACTTCATGTTGCAAGAAAATCATGCCCCATGAAGACATTTTTGTTTTCCTTTAGCAATTAGAAGAAATTTATATCAAGTGTCAGTACGCAAATACGCTAAAAGAAAATGAAAGTTTGCTTTTAATTTTAGTTTCACTTTTCAGAGATGTTGCATTGGAAGGGCACTAATCATTTACCAGACCAGCTCAATGGAAAGAAGACATAGGGCCGGGGAGATGGCTCAGTGGAATAAGCGCTTCCCTGGCAAGCGCA
>NW_004524610.1:14546191-14556534 GCF_000260255.1 Octodon degus
TTGACCTTTGGGGTTTGCTGGGAGAAATGATTAATTTTCTGTGGATCTTCTTGAGGTTTCAGTGTGTGTAATTCACTACTCATTAAGTTTCATTTCTAGGGAAAGACTGAAAATCCCTTTCATATTTTAAAAGCCAAAGACAGGGTCTCATTTGTAAGAACGAAAAAGTCTTATACATTTGGAGAAGGCGGCATGAGAGCAACAGTAATAAAGGGACCCCAGGAATGTGGATTTTATGCCGCATTCTGGGCTTGACTGGCTGCGTCATTTGGACGCAGCCACTTACCTCAGAGACCACAGCTCTTCTTGGGTCTCTGATTCTACGCCCAAAGCCACATTTACCTTACACTAGTATAGACCCAATAAAGGTGATACACAGTAGCTGATGGGTCCAACTCCCACCCACAAATGTGAGGTAATATTAAGCCTCCACATTATTTCTAGGAATAATCAGAAACAGCTCATGTAACTATGAAACTAGGGATTTTAATTAGCTGTGGTTTGTATCTTTTTCCTTCCATACTGTTTGTAGACGCTTGAGGAAACCTGTGATTGCTGCCTCCAAAATGAGACAAATATGTCCCGTGGCACCGGGATAATGGTGAGGGTTTTATTTGGCTCTGGGTAAGCTCTCTGGAGGCCTCCTACGGCACCAAAGTGAGTGAAGCGCTCTCTCTCTCAGGGTCACCTTCTGTCACCAGGCCCCAAGCAGTACTGCCTTGAGCTCCTCTGTCCACAGAGAGATCAGGGATGCTTCTGTGTGACCTCGCGCTCCCTACCTCTGCCACACCTGCTTCCACGGGGGCGAGTACAACAGTAAGTCGGGAAAGATGAGAAATCTAGGTTTTTTTTTTTTTTTTTTTTAATCATACAACATTTTTACTCATCCCCTTATTATTTCAAAAACATTCATTGAAGTATCTTAGATGTTGTTGAACATATCCTCCCCAAATATATATTGCAGTCTTAACCGCCACTCCCTTCAGCTTGGCTCTATTCAGACTTGGGGTCATTGCAGACGTGAGACTGTGTCGGAGCAGGGCAGGGCCGTAGGACAGTATTACCAGTGTGCTCACAAGAAGGCGACCGTGCGAATACGAAGCACTAGAGAGATGCATGCCTGCAAGCTCCAGAGCCCAGAGATTTCCAGAGCACCACCCAGAGTTCGGAAAAAGCACACAAAGATTCCCATACAGATTTCAAAGGACAGGTGAGTCTACCAAAGCCTTGATTTCGGACCTCCAGGCTCCAGCTCTGAGAGAAGTTCTTTTGCTGTGTTAAGCCACCTACTTCATTAGAGCAGCAGTAGAAAAACAAGAAAGATGACTGTTGGGCGCTAAATCTCATTCTAGTGGCTTAGGGTGGAGGTCAAATACTGCATGCTTTCATCTGCAGGCAAATGCCAGGTTGGGGGTGGGGTGAGATCGTGTCTTTACTGTTAGAAGAGCTTTAAAATCTCCACTATGGGGGCTGGCCCAAGATAGCTCAGTGGACTAAAGTGCCTGCTTAGGCAAGCTCAGGGAACACAGTTCGATCCTTGGCACCACCAGGACAGGCTGAGCCAGCCACAAGAGTCTGGACATAGTGACACATGCCTGGAATCCCAGCGCTGGGGAGCTGAAAGCAGGAGGATCATCACAAATCTGAGCTGTGTAGTGAGACCCTACAACAACCAAATACATTTTTAAAAAATTATAAAATAAAAGAGTGCTTAAAAATCTCCACTACATGCAAACACTTGAAGATAAATGAAAGAATGAGCTGGAGAAGAGAACACACACACACACATCGTCTGCTTCTTTGAGTCCCTGGATGCTTTGGAGATTGAAAATGATACCTTGTGTTTATGACAAAAAGTGTCAGCATTCGAAGTCGGCAGGAGGTCATGAAGGACAGGACTTGCCTGCCCAGAACAGCTCGCCCATCATCTTCCACAAGGAAGTCAGAGCAGTGCATGACAAAGAGTAGCAGCAACATGTAGCAAGACCTCACCGCAACACTTGACAGATTTCCTTGTGCTTCCTCTATGGGACAGGGTGGCGGAGCCAGGACTTAGTCAGCAGCTAACCCTATGGACGAGCGCATGGTGACTGCAGCTGCACACGTAGGGCTGAGGCTGCCTGGGGCATTCCACGAAGCTCTTACATAAGCGATTCCTTGTACAACATTTTTACCCATGAGCTGGAAAATGCAAGCATTGCCAAACTTGTGTCTGACAGACCGGATGACTCCATGTACACTGGCGTGGAAGGGCTGGGTTCTGGGTCTCCATTTATGGAGGTCAGAAGAAGTTGCAAGGTGCTGTGAGCCAGATTGATGACCTGAATGAAATCATAACCACATACCACGAGACACTAGTGAGATAGATGGTGGTATCCATCCTTAATCACAGGGACCCAAGAAAGACAGGACAGCCAAGGAATGGCGCATTTCATTTGGATCAAAGCGCAGTGACCTGTGGTTCAAATGCCAGCAAGGCACTCTCGGTTTGATATGCAAAGGCCTTTTAAGATATTAATAGTTAGGGCCAGAGACATAGCTCAGTGGCACAAGGGCCTGGCAAGCACAAGGTCCCTGAGTTCAATTGATTCCCAGTATGAAAAAATAGCATCAGATTGTGTGTGGGAGGTGGGTAGGAGGGCGAGGTAGGGGGTAAGTTTTAAAAGATGTTAATATTTATTTATTTGCAAATGAGAGTATATTGATGGAGACACAAGGTCAAGCTTCCCACCACCCCCCAAGACCATTTCCCAGCAAGAAACAAAAGAACGATACAATTCCAAGGGCGGTCTGACCCTTCCCATGTCTTCCCAGAGTCCCAGTACAGGGTTCGCAACATAGACTCATGGAACAGGCTTGGTGAGGACACTTTAGGGGATCGCTGACCAGCAAGGTTCTGCATGAGCGTCTCTCCCACTCTTCACACGGTGCAGGCTCACACCACAGAGACTCACCTGAGCAGGAGAGAGGAGGATGCAAGGCCCTACCCTCCCTATCCAAGCCGGCTTGAAAGGGCCTGAAGGAAGTTGTGGCTGAGGCGACAGGCTGTCTCTTCAGAAGAGAGGTCCTCTGATGTGGAGCAGAGTCCCTCCTTAGCACTGCTCGGGGTGCCTCTGGAGGGGGCTTCCCCAAAGGCAGGGAGACCTCCTGAAAGGGCTCCGCCAGGGCGGCGGAGAACAGCAGCTGGTGTCCATTCCTGCTATGAGGCTGAGAGGAGCCCCAGTTTCAGGGGCCGAAGGACTCATCCTGGCGTAAAGCTGTCTGCTTGCCCTGACACACACTCTTCCTTCTAGAACTATGGTTTCCTTTGAGATGAGAACAGCATTTGTCGCGTGACTCTTCTTCACCACTGGTATCCAGAGACTCCACGAATGAATCCCAGCAAGGGGACGTCACACCTGCTTCCCCCACCCAGTACCTTGCCCACCTACCCACCTCCCACACATAATCCGATGCTATTTCCTACTCCCCTCATGCCTGAGGGGCGGTGAGAAATACACTTCGTTTCTCCTATCCAGTAATTCTTCCTACAAAGAGTTTCCACATTTGGAAAACAGATTTAAAGAACCTATACCCCCCAAGCGTTGCAACTGATATGACAAAGGGTCTCTTCAGACGTGATGGACTAGGGCTTGGCTTCTGGTCTTAGGTCTGAGGCCCCCGGACCCTTCAGTGCCTCTAACTCAGCAAGAGGAACCTGAAAAGGGCTGTGCTGGTTATGAAATCTCAGGGTCGGGTGTCAGACTACACAGCAAGTGCCCGCAGACCACATAGCATGAACGCTGTTAGGCAGGGTGGTGGCCTGGACGTGAAGCATTCTCAGCCCAGTGTGCTAAGCGGGCAGATACACCTCTTCGTCTTTTGAGAGATGAGATCTGCTTGAGCTTCTCCACTGATCTTCATTGACTTTGGGGCCTGAATAACACGCACCAAAAGTGGATTAGTGAGCTGAGGAGATAAAGAGAAAGCACAACACTGCTAAGCTCAGGTCACCTCTGTCCCCCCCTGCTAGCCTCAAGAACCCTGGCTCCAGGAGGACAAGGGAAACATGAGTTCCATCTTCCTTCTGTCTTCCGGGTGTGCTAGTTGAAAAGACACTCTGCTGTCACCTAATGCCAACATCAGTATGGAGTATGCAGAGAGTCACAGATCAGGCCCAGAAAAGGCACAAGACAGCCTTAGAAAAGGACCAGTGATAGGGTGGGGAGATGGTTCAATAGGATAAGCGCTTGACTGGCAAACGCAAGGATCTGAGTTCAATCCCCGGTTCCGCCAAAAAAAAAGAAAAGGACCAGTGATGAGGTGCTCTGGTAGTGCAAACATCACCAGGGGAAATCTAGGCATCCCAGCTGCAGCTCTGCTCCCGAACAGCTGACAGGATGACCTCAGCAATAAGGATGTTAACATGAAAAAAAATTCTGTCACATTGAAAGATAATCTGTTACTTCTGTCCATGCAAGAAGACATAGCATAAAGCCATAACAATACGACTTTCTGGCTCTGGTACAGCTGGAGGTAAAAAACAAACAAACAAAAAAGCCAATGAATGGCACAGAATATATCTCACAGGCACGACCCGTGTATGAAGGGGAACTGAGTGCAAGGGAGACCACGCTCAAAGCCACAGCAGCACAAGTGGGCTGTGTGTGCCGGATGCTGTTCAGGAACCTGATGGGTGACACAGGAGATGTGGAGATCACAAAATATACGAGCGTGGGTTAGGTGACCTGAAGAGTTAAATGTGAAAGAAAAACTTCAAACAAATAGAAGAAAAATGTAGGCATAAATAATGTCTGGTGAAAGGGCAGGATTTAAAACTCCCAAAGCACACAGTACAAGGGCAAAATTACCTAAGTATTTTAAAACTGAGGATTTTGAATGACAATATACATAAAATTATCAGATCTCTGACAGATTAAGAAAAGCTATCTGCAATGTCAATACCACAAGAAGTTAATAGGTAAATGATGTTAAAAATATTTGGAACATAGGACATGTGATTAAAATATAGGCAGCATGCTTACATTTTTTCTTTTTAGAGGTAAAACTTTCAGAGGCTGGGGAAATAGCTCAGTAGAATAAGCCTGGCAAGCACAAGATCCTGAGTTCAATCCCCAGTTCTGGGAAAAAAAAAAAAAAAAGAGGTAAAACCCTGGCTTTTCCCAATTTATTTTTTTAAAGAGAGTACAAATTAGAATTAAAGAAAAGATTACAAGTGATATAAATTTTCACTTAATAAAGTAATATGAATTTCACAGTATTTGTTGTAATAAATAGTGTTGCCTTCCATCCAGTTATTCATATTACTGGATATAGGCATGTAACATTGGAAGAAGAAAGAAAAAATGGAAGAAATAAAGAAGACAAAAAAAAGAGAAACAGTTGCAAAAAGGAGACAAAACAAATTAAAGCATTTACTGCTCCTTTCCACAGACCAGCAGAAAGGCACAGTACAGTTGTCCAAACCATCGTGCTTACATACATAAATAAATCTCTTTTCCCCCACTCCCACTCCTGTCCAGGGAATGAACTTATTCAAAAGGACCAGATTACTGAATGCTTACATCTTTAAAAAGTAATACTGTAAGAGATGTATTGTCAGAATCCAAAATATCCATCCTTGCTTTGAAAGTATTTATCCCCTTGTTCTTGTCCTTTTTAGACACAGTTCTGCAAGTCACTTTTTGTGTTTTTAGTTGTGCTCTAAGTTGCTTCCATGTCCTGGGTCAGTTCAAAACATTTGTCATGCATGGTCCTCTGATTGTGGAGAAGGGGTGGAGGCTGCCCAGGTGGGTGTCAGGTACAGAAGAGTGACCACTGTGGATGAGGACGCGCGTGTTGTTTTCAGGAGCTGGCTTCCATGGGATGGCACTTGGCAGTAGTGTTCACTGTATTTTTAATCACACCTTAGAAAGATGCTCATGAGGGGACGTTCTGAAAGATGCTCCAGAACGTGGCAGGGATGATGGGACATGTGTGCTCAAAGCAAGGGGGAGAGTCCTACGGGGAGGTCAAGGCAATGTGTCTTTTACTGTAGTAAAAATGTAAACATTCACTCTGTATTTTGCCCAAACCATGACATGAGCAAATCCACAAGTAAAACATTAGATGCTCATTTGGAAAATAATCCTGTCAGCCTGGTCCATGGGACCTCAGTTTCCCCATTTATTCATTTGATGTCTGTGTATTCAGAGTCTATCAGCTGTGCTATAGGTGTAGGGCTATGGCAGACCAAACCTTATGGTATGGGCTGGTGAGATGGCTCAGTGGTCTAAAGCACCTACTTAGAACAAGCTTGGCAGAGCACAGGGACCGCGGTTCAATCCCCCAGCACCACATGCCAGCCAGCCCTGCCCCCTGGTGGGCTGAGCAGGCCACACACACACACACACACACACACACACACACACACATAAATAAATGAATAAAATTAAAAAAAAAAAACCTTATGGTATTTAAATAATCCACAGTATTTCTTCCCTCAATAGGAAAGAGGAGGATTTTCTTTTTAAAATTACAACCATACAGTTTTTGAGTTGGGAGGGCCCTCGGGTGCATTTCTTCCAAGTTCTTTTTTCTTCCCCCTAGAGTGAAATCCAACCCACAATCTTGTCTGAGCCACAGCCCTTTCTTTTCTTGTTTCTGTTTCAGGGGCTGTGAGGGACAGAACAAAGGGGTTCCTCGTGACACCCTGGCAACGTGCAAAACCCCACGGTGAGAGTCTCCCCACTTCTTCTCCTCCTCTCCCCTCTCCCAAGAGCTCTTTCCTCATCTCTCTCGTCATTCGTTTTTCACTTTCCTGACCTCTTTCTAAAAAGTGCCCCGTATAAGAGAAAACCTCTGATGTTGACCCGAGTCTGGCTTATTTCACTGACTTAGCTCTTGTTCCATCCACTTCCCTGGAAAACTGGATCGCACTCCTCTTTACGGCTGAGTTAGACTCCACTGTGTGCACAACCCACATTTCCTTTGCCCTCTCATCTGTGGGTGAACATGGAGGCTGTTTCCACAGTTTAGCTAACGGGAGCTGCACCTCAATCAGTGCAGGGGTGCGGGTGTCACTGTAATACAGCGTCTCTAGTTCTTCTAGGAGTGTGCAGAGCTGGGAAGTCTATCCACACTCTTGCACAATGACACACAACTTGGCAGTGCGACATGGGTGCTTAATAGCGACCGCCCTGCCAAGTATTGCAAATGGTAAGATTTAGCATCATAATGGTGTAAGGAGCTAAAGAGGTAACATAAACTAAGCCACAGCATACACATGGCAAAAGCTCAGTGTTAGTGAGGTATGGTGGTGTACGTCTCTAATCCCAGCACTCAGGAGGCTGAGGCAGGAGGATCACCATGCGTTCAAGGCCAACCTGAACTACATAGGAAGATCCTGTCTCAAAAGAAAGAAAGAAAGAAAGAAAGAAAGAAAGAAAGAAAGAAAGAAAGAAAGAAGCTCAGTGTTAGCTTGTCCTATAACTAGATTATGATATTAACATGTTATTTTCCTGTACATAACATATCAAGAATAGTGTTAATCAAGTAACTGGTTGTTAAAAAAAATAATGATCAAAAAGAAGTTACTTTTGGGCCGGGGAGATGCCTCAGTGGAATAAGTGCTTCCCTGGCAAATGCAAGGGTCTGAGTTCAATCCCCGGTTCCGCCAAAAAAAAAAGAAAAATAAAAAAGAAGTTACTTTAGCCAGGATGGTGTGTTGTAGCCAGTTGTTCTCCCTTGGATGACAACACTGCCGTTGTCTGGGGTCCCAACCGTCACCGGAGCTCAGTACCAAAGGATGGCATGCTGAGCCAGCTAGATGGCAAGGGCTCATCCCTAATACACTGGGCAGGCAGACGCAGCTGGAGAACCAGCTACACCGAGGAGACATCTCTGAGAAACACACATCCCTTCAAGAAGCCCCGACACTAGTGTCAAAGCTCTTCTCAAAAGAATTTAAAACATCTTTCTGTAGTGATATATGTGTATCCATGTTTACAGAAGCGCAGTTTGTAATAGCCAAATCTTGGGAATAGCCCTAATGTCCATCAACTCAATAATGGATTGAAAAAATGTGGTTTTTTAATACAATGAAATACTATTCTGACACAAAGAAGGATAAATTCAAGACATTTCTAGGTAAATGGATGCAGCTGGAGACCATACCCTTCAGTGAAATAAATCGGACACAAGTGTAAATATCCCAGTGCCGCTCTGGTGTGAGACTATGAAAGAGTAAATAAGAACCAAAAGGTGTAGTCGATATTGTGAAATAGGAAGACATTGCAAAAGAAAAGGGAACTAAGGTGGGGTAAGGGGAAAGGCAGGACGGGAAAAGAAGAAAATGAGAAAAGAAACTAAGCTTTGTAAATAAGGAGCGGAGGAGGGGCTGAAGGGAGAGAGGGGAGGGGAATGGGGGAAGGACGAACGAGCTAGACCACGCGCAGGTGCAAGTTCGCTGCGGCGAACCTGAGGGCTACGTGCATCTGAGTGCTACCAATAAAGGTAATAAGAGTAATAAAAAGGGAACTAACATGCCTGCCCAAGAACGTCCCCTCGTGGGCACCGCTGTGCGCGGCGGGTCGGCCGGCGCAGGGCTGCAGACTCAGGACGCGAGCTGGGAGGGAGGGAGGGAGCCGGCCGCCCGCTGCGCGGCTGCTGCGGCTGCTGCGGCTGCTGCCGGTGCCGAGCCAGGGGCGGCGAGCACCTGGCCCCGCGTTGCCCAACTACGACCACTGTGCTGCTTTCTCATCCGGTGATGAAACCGCACGTAATTGCCACTTGTCTGAGGACGATTAATGTCATCCAGCTGGCTTTTCAAAAAAGGGTGTGAGCAGGAACACGAATAATGCTCGCCTAATTAGGGACCCAGGCTCCCACGAATCGGACGCCTCGTACCAAGCGTTTGCAAGAGTTCTGTCGAGGGCCGCGCAGGCTTGGTGGGCGGGGCCAGCTGTCCTCATTAGAATAAAATCAACACGTTCAACCCATTTATAAGAGGAAAAGCATGTGTCCTCAAGCGTAGGCTGCAGAGGCTGGCCACTGGCCGGAGAGCTCGGGCGGCAGGACAGCATCAGGGAGCATGAGTTCCAAGTCGAACTCCGTGGGGGTCATCGGAGCCCCCTTCTCCAAGGGACAGGTGAGTAGAAGCCCCGGCCTGGAGGGGCTGGGCCACGCTGGGTATGCAGGAACTTTTAAATGCGGCAGATGTTACCGTCCTGTGTCTCCAATTTCCCCACATACTCAGAGGAAAAGTGCATACTTTAAGGTTTTCTTCCCATTTTATGACACTGCCTACTCCGGTCTCACCTCACACCCGTGCTCCTGACCCCTGCTCTCTGCCAAATTCAGTTTCGTGTTTGCTCACTTTTAAGCAAAAAAACTTTCTTTGAATGGAAACGCCCCGTTTGTTTCTGCGTTGTCACTCTCTGCTTTTGTGGCTCTTGTTGGATGGGAGGTCCCGTGAGGATGTAGAGGAGAACTTAAAAATGCCTTCGCTCTCTGGGTAGTGGATGCTTAGAAAGCTTCCTGGGTTGGCGGCAAGATTTCGGCTTCTCTTAGGTTGGTAAACTCAAGTATCAGTCGCTTTGTGTGACTTGGCCAGTAACTCATCAGCTCTCGGGGTTCTAAGAGTTCTATAAAAGTTGACGGGCGAAGTGGAATCCTTTGCATACTTCTCTTGGGGTGGGGACCGCATAGCCTGCCTGTGGGCCACGCCGACAGGAAATGAGTTTGTGAATCGCCTGAAAGCCACTAAGTGGGAGTCTACACCTGACAGCAACGTTTAAATCATCTTTTTTTCTGCCGGTTACACACACTCTGGCAATCATGAGATGACGGATATGTTACACTCAGCAGCGTCTGTGCTTAAGGAAGGGGGAGAAACCTAAAGAAGACAATGTGTGAGTTGCCGCTCCTGAGATTGACTCCTCTTTAAGTGGTCTTCCCCGTTTTCTTTGGACCTAGGACTTTCACCCTCCTCTTAGCTTTGAATTCTTTCTGTGAACTCTGACTTTTTATTGCAACACAAAATTTGGAGAGGTCAGAGGTAGAAGCCCAAATGGCATTTGGCCTGTGAGTAAATATTATTTCCCCTCCCTGGAACCCCCAAAGAGCTCTCCCGGAACACAGGGGCATGTGCTGACCTGTGCTGCTTTTCAAAATCTACAGAAGGCTCATCCGTTCTTGGCATAGAGTATGACTCAGACAGAACTGAGAAAACTGACCAAGGAGAAGAAGGAAATAAGGGGAAAGGAAGAGGGGAAGAAAGAGGAAGGAGGGAGGGAGGGAGGGAGGGAGGGAGGAAAGGAGAGAGAGAGAGAGAGAGAGAGAGAGAGAGAGAGAGAGAGAGAGAG
>NW_004524610.1:14556634-14595442 GCF_000260255.1 Octodon degus
AAAAGAGGCAGGAGAACAGGCTGTGGCTCCTGGGCCTTGCAGAGCCCTAACAGCCCCTTCAGGAGATAATAAGTTAAAACACAGCTTGATATATTTCCCACTCTCAAGAATTCTGCCCCCACCCCGGCTCTTCTCCTATTAAAACATGACCATAGAAATGTTTATCATCCAGGTGTGGTTCTGCACCCCTGTAATCCCAGCCTTCAGGAAACTGAGGCAGGAGGATCCCTACAAGCTCAAGACCAGCCTAGAATACAATACAGCGAGTTCAAGGGCAGCCTGAACTACTGTCTCAAAAATAAAAGCAAAAACAAGAACACTGAAGCTTACTATCTCATGACTGTAAAGGCTGATTTGAGAGCAATTATTCTATGCTAAACCATGGAGGTGAAAAATGGGTAACTAAGAAGAATTTGTCTCTACTTTTAAAAAAGGTTACATTTACAAGAGAATAGAGGGTAGATGACCACATGGTTGGGCCTGAGGAAGAGCTATACCCCTGCCTGGCCCCATGCAAGGCGGTTGGTACATAGTGGGGGGGCTGGTGCTATTTTTCTCTTGATTATTAAGGCTCAGAGGGCCTTGGTAATCTGCTCAGACCACACAGCCTAGACCTGCAGACTGCTGGCTTCAAATGCCTGTCCTCCAGAGCTGGCCCTGCCCCTGCAGACAGCGCAACTTGGTGGATCTTATACTTGCGGCCACTGAGGGACTGCGCTTTGTTTAGAAAGTCTGTGAAGCACACCAAGTAATCACAAAGCCATTTCTAAGCAATGAGGGAAGATAAACTAAGCAATGAGGGAAGACCAACGACGCACAGGTGTGGTGGTACACTCGTAAACTCAGCACTCAGCAGACTGAGGCAGGAGGGTTGCCACAATTTCAACGGCCAATGTGGTTGAACATAGTGAGTTCAAGGCCAGCCTGGACTACCTAGTGAGATCTCTCAAAAACACAAAAACCATGAGAAGCAGCTTGAGCCAAGCACACAGAAAGCAAAGCTAGAAAATGTCTGAGAAGTTCTGACTGTCTTACAGCAAATGCAGTGTCACCTAAGAGATCTATGTGGCTTGTTCTAACTCCAGACAGGGAAAGGGCGAAAGGGGCCATGGGGCTTTATCCAAGTGCTAATGCTAGAGAATGTGCTGTGTGCGAGCACTACACACCAACATACGGCGGCCCAGGGGTAAAGAAGTTGAGACTTCAGTCTGACCACAGAGAAAAAACAAAAGCAGACACAAAACTAAAGGCAAAATATAAACCAAGTAACACACTACCAAGGGTCAAGTAAGGAGCTACCGCAACTATTTGACAGGAGAATGGAAGAGAGTGGTAGTACACACAGTTTTGGATGAATTCACCATAGAGAATAAAAGTTTGAGGTGACAGATACGCTCATTACCCAGAGTCCTCTCTCCCACAGTGCACTGCGTGCATCAGGACACCACACTGTGCTTCACACATGTACAAATATCATGAGTCGATCAAAAAATAAAACAACAAAAAGGAAGTGGAGTAGAGGAAGAAAATGTGCCAGGCAGAACACATGGGGTCCCTTGTCACTGTGGACAAGATTCTTTTAAAAATTTTTTTAAAAATTATTTATTTTTTATTTACTTATTAGAAGGTCTAACTACACAGCTCAGACTCCTAGTGATCCTCCTGCCTCAGCCTCCCCAGCGCTGGGGTTGCAGGCATGCGCCACCATGCCTGTTTCAGGGACAGGAATCTTCATGGATTATTTGCCTCACCCACACGGCACGTCACCCCCTCATTTGACTTCTTATGGCAGGGCTCCAACTATGAGCTTAGATACACACTTATCTTCTGGCACGTCCTCTCATCTGACAGCCACAAATTCTCAGTATCTGTATTTAGAAAGTAGTATCTAAAAGGCCCAGGCAGGCTGAAGCCTAACAGCTTCCTGGTGGTGCATGGGCAGGAAGTGTAGCTCAGGGCTGCTAGAGTAGGTCAGGACCTGAGCTTCCAGGGTTGGTCTTATTTGTGCTTTCCTTTCCCAGGTGATGGTTTTCCCTGTGTCCCTAACTTTCTGCTTTAAAGACTTGCCTGTAGGCTTCATTGCCTCCTGGAGCCTTTGTCCAAGCTGCTCCCCAGTTTGTACTTTCTCCCTCAAGCATCCTAGTGTGCTGACTGCTTACTCCTGCTGCCTGGCTGAGCTCCAGGAGGAGCCTCGCCGTCCTGCCCAACTTGGGAGTATCTACCCTGCCATCTGTGTGCTGGGCCTCCATGTCCACATTTGCTGTTGCCTTACAAGAGACACAAAGATAAACACTGCCGGCTTCCCCTCGTCCTGTTCCCATAAGGCAGAAGGATTTCCCAGGGCTCAGTATGTATGCAACAAGATCGGGGATGATCCCAAGTGCCTGCCCCTCACTAGCTGTGTGCCAGCTGTCGGCGTCATTCCATCTACCTTAGGGGGAAAATTACACGAGATAGTAATTGTCCTCCAGATGTGGGGCCTCTGGAGGAGCTGAAACAGTAACGATGATTAAATGATGAAAAAGTTCTCACTATGTGCTTCTGATGGTCAGGACGTAGACCAGTTTTTTATGTTTTGATTGTCTAGCCTCGAGGAGGGGTAGAACAAGGCCCTTCAGCACTGAGAAGAGCTGGCCTGCTGCAGAAACTGAAAGAACAAGGTAATTTTTTTTTTTTTTTTTTTCGAACCAGGGATTGAACTCCGGCCCTTGCGCTTTCCAGGGAAGCGCTTATTCCACTGAGCCATCTCCCTGGCCAAACAAGTAATTTTTAAGTTCAAAAAGAAATCAGCCAGGCTTCTTCCCTGCTCTGGAACACGGGATGGATCCAGAGTGCTCTTCAGACCACAGAAGTGGCCCTGGCTGTCAAAAGCAGGACGCACTCCGGAATGCTCAGGTGGCACTGCTATCTGGGGAGCATTACACGGGCGGCTTATCTTCCTGCTGGGCTACTGCACAGGTGCACGTAGGCGCGAAAGAGGCGGCACTAGGTGGTGGGCAGGGGGCTGGGCACCACGGCCAGGCAGTGCCCTAGGAATGGAGGACGTTTGGGGGACAATTGAAACCCTCATCTATTTCTAGTGAAACACGAAGTGGTAGTCACTGAGGAAAACGGTTTGGCAGTTTCTTCAGTAAATGTCTTTCGCTTTAGTAGCTCTACTTAGTGATATTTGTCTGAGAAAAAAACAAACCTCCATATAAAGGCTTGTACTTGAGTGTAGCAGCTGTATTTGTGATAAGAAAAAAAGGAACTAAGCACAGTGATGGCGCATGCCTGTAATCCCCGCACTCGGGAGGCTGAGGCAGCAGGTTTGCTAAGAGTTTGAGGCCAGCCTGGGCTACACAGGGAGACCTTGTCTCCAAAAAAAAAAAAAAGGAAAGAAAGAAAATATGGAAACAAAAACAAAACATGGTCAGGCCATACAGTGAGGGGGGACTGACTCCATGTTTCATGAAAGGCCAGACACACAAAAAGCTGCCTGCTGGGTGATTACATTGGTGGGAAATTTTGGAAAGACAAACAGAGCAAGAGAGAGCACAGCCTCAACGTCCAGGCTGGGACGGGAGCTGACCAAAAAGCTGCGCAAGCATCTCAGCTGTTGACTGTCCACCTCCCCAGTGGGTACAGGACAGTAGCTGTTTCCCACCCTCACTGGCCCGTGCATTTCAGGGGCTCGGAATTAGACCTCCTCAGTGGGGTGTGGTGGCACACACCTGGGAGGCTGAGACAGGAGGCCAGGAAGCTCCAGTCCAGCTAGACAGCTTAGTGACTCAGTGAGACTTTGTCTCAAAATTTTAAAAATGGTAAAAGACCTAAAAATGGGGTGCAGTACAAAAGCCCTGTAGTTTAGGGCACTAAATTGCCCCTGTCAGTTTTACAGGAAACCCCAGTTATTGTTTGTGGATTTTTCAATACTAAGAATCAAACCTACGGTCTTCCCACTGAGCTACATCTCCACCTAGTATTATTTATTGCTATTACTGCAGTACAAAGGACTGAACCCAGGGCCTTCCCACTGACCTACCTGCCCAGCCCCTCTTATTTTCACTTTTTGTGCTTTTGGGGGACTAACCCAGGGCCTTGGGTACTTAACTGTATCCCCAGTCTTTTTTCTCATATTTGAGATGAAGCTGCTAAGCTGCCCAGACTGGGCTCAGGCCCGTGACCCTCCTGCCTCAGCCTCCCAAGATGTTGGGTTTACGAGCTGCTTCGCTGCTCCTGGATGAAGCTCTAGTTTTGAAGCCATTTGCAGGACTTTTCCAGAGCCATATCCAGATCTTTAGGCATTCAGTTACCTGCAAATTTTTCTTCTTAAAAGTATGAAAGTTTTACTTCCTGCATTCCCTAAGGTTCGAGGCTCCGTGGTAAGCACGTCCCCCAGCACACCAGTGCCCCGAGGCTGGTGATCTGCACAGAAGGAAGCTGAGCTGCTGACGGACTGGGTCAAACCCAAGGGCCTGTCATGGTTCAGAGTCAGAAAATGGGGAAAAGGCAGGTACCCTTGCCCCTGGCCTGTTAACATCCATTGAAGAACCCAAATGTCCTGATGTTAGGAAGACAGAAAGCACACGTGCTGACAGGCACCGAGGTGTCTTCTCAGGCCCAGCTCAGAAACTTACTGGCATCGCACCTGGTGCCTGCCTAACTGGACGGACTAAGGTGGCACCGGGCTTGGCACCTAGTGGGGGCTGGAGGTGGCAGGGAGGAGCCCTGATTTTGCTCTTCATGTTGTTCACCGACTGCCCAGAATTTGCTTTGCTTCTAGTTTTTTCTGTTTGGAATCATCCGCCTCACACTGTCTAGCAAGATGTTTTAATAACTGGAACCCTTCTGTTTCACGGTAGAGTGCGATGTGAAGGACTATGGGGACCTGTCCTTCGCGGATGTCCCTAATGACGTCCCCTTTGGAATTGTGAAGAATCCCAGGACCGTGGGGAAAGCCACAGAGCAGCTGGCAGGCGTGGTGGCCGAGGTGCAGAAGAGCGGCAGAGTCAGCGTCGTGATGGGCGGAGACCACAGGTGTCGTGTGGGTGCCGTACCGGGTTGGGCATGAGGGAGGAAAGGAAGTGTGAGGGGGATGGCAGGGAGCCCTAACCGATACCACACTAAACTGTCTGCCTTTCAACAACATTGTACATACGGGTTATTTATTATGGAAACAAATATTTTATATCATACAGTATTCTTAGTGCAGCAGAAAATACACGAATGGACGCCAGCACAATATCGGGTACGAGCTCACATTTCTAAATAAACAGGCACTGAGGAAATGCATAGCTTATTGCACATGAATACTGGTAATGCGTACAACTTATTTTGGTTCATGATTGAAAAGTATGTGCTTCCCACTATAAAACTTTTGAAAGTGCACACACACACACACACACACACACACACACACACACACCCTACAGAAGAAAAGGGTAACAGTGATAATTTTATTTCTCTAAGAACCTTTTCAACCAAGATTCAAAATCTGTTATGGTTTGTTCATGGTATCTCTTTTCCTTGTAATGATTTTGTTTAATTTGTGTGTGTGTGTGTGTGTGTGTGTGTGTGTGTGTACAATGTATCCTTTATCTTAAGCTACATCATAGATTTCCTTGTTACTTCATAGTATGCATAAAATCCTCGTAGTCATAATTAAAATTCTTTTTATTTATTTATTGGACACAGGGTTACACTACGCAGCTCAGACTCGTAGTGATCCTCCTGTCTCAGCCTCCCCAGCACCGGGATTACAGGCGTGCACCACCACACCTGGTTTTGGGCCGGCAAGGTGCACCTGGTATTCTGGGGCTGGCATGCATGTGGTACCAGGGATCGAACCTGGGTTCTTGTGTCTGCTAGGCAGGCGCTCAGACTGCTGAGCTATCTCCCTGGCCCCCATCACCGTTGTTTTTGACTGACACACAATTTTTCATCAAGGAATGACATATGCATCATCATATTGTCAGATATTTGGGTCATTCCCAAATTTTCACTGTTCCAGTGACATTGCAGGGATCACTTCTGTGCTGGCAGCCTCACTATCGAGAGCAGCTTTGCCGAATGGAGCTCATTGGCTCCCAGGGCTAGGTGCAATCAGGGCTTGGCAACAGAGCTGCAGAGCTGAGCCTGCAGCTCCAAAGTTCCACTTTCTGGATCGTTGTCTTTGTTTGTTTGTTTAAAATTTTATGTATTTGGTACAAGGTCTCCCTATGTAGCTCAGACTCATAGTCATCCTCCTGTCTCAGCCTCCCCAGCACTGAGATTATAGGCAAGCATGGCCCACTGAGATATCTCGGTGGTCTAAGCACCTGCCTGGCAAATGCAAGGACCCTGGTTCAATCCCCAGCTCTGCATGCTGTGCCAGCCTTGTATAGTGAGATCTTGGACCAAATAAATAAAAGATTTCTTTTGTTTAAGTTTCAGAACAATTAATTTTTTAAAAAAGAGGTTCCACTTTTGTAAGTGCAAACATTTCTAAGTGGAAATTATAAGTGACAAGAAGAAACATGAAGGAAAATGAAACAGCAAGCAATACCCAGATCTCCAAGCATGATTTCTTTCCCTTTGATAATCCGAGAGTTCATATTTTTTTTTTCTTTTTGTATCAGGGCCCCATTATGTAGCCCAGCCTTGCTCTGAATTCCTAGCAAACCCTTCTGCCTCCAGGGTGCAAGCATTATAGGCAAGCGCCATCATACCTGGCAGGTTCACGATACTTTGGATGACACGTACATGATCAGAAGTGGGAGACCACAGCACCTTTGTTTTCCCTGAGTTACATGACTGCAGTAGTCGTTGGTTACCTTCTTGATGGGAGTCAGTGCCTGTCCACAGCTGTTCCCAGCTCTTTCCTTGTCCCCTGCCCTTGCGTCTGTCCACAGCTGTTCCCAGCTCTTTCCTTGTCCCCTGCCCTTGCGTCTGTCCACAGCTGTTCCCAGCTCTTTCCTTGTCCCCTGCCCTTGCGTCTGTCCACAGCTGTTCCCAGCTCTTTCCTCGTCCCCTGCCCTCGTGTCTCTGTGTCTCCCTCCCATTGTGGTACAGTTGCTGTCCAGTGAACTCCAACCTGTTCACTTCTGCGCACTGTAGTGCTCACGTCTTCCATTCTGGAACAGGCTTGGAGGCTGGGATGACTGGACAGACCCTGTCAGTTCTGGAGCCTGTCCCGAAGGGTCTGGCAGGCAGGGGGAGGGCAGGCCATTAGAGCAGAAGCGTGGAGCCCCGTGAACTCCAGGAACTGCTAAGTGGTGCTCCTGGCTCTGCAAGTGAAAGAGCTGCATTTTACAGAGGGATTTTGTGATAAATCCATGGAGAGAATTAAGTCTTTACCAAAAGAGATGTGGGTATCATCAAAGAGCCAGATTTAAGCCAAGAACTTAACACAGGGAGCTTCTTATGTGGGTAGCAGTTTTATATGATTTGGTAGTTGGTTAGGCCATCACCTGGGATTTCATGCGACATTTCAGTAAATACTAATGCCCAGGCTTCCGCCAGCTGGCAGAATGGTGGTCCTGTTGTCAGAAGCGTCTGATGGTGCCCTCTAAAGCCATCAGAAGCAGCTGCTTGGAGAAGCCAGCAGCCACACGAGGCAGCTACTGCTCTGAACACACGTGCGCTTTCCCCCCAGCCTGGCGATTGGTACCATCTCTGGCCATGCCAGAGTCCACCCGGACCTCGGTGTCATCTGGGTCGACGCTCACACAGATATCAACACTCCTGTGACCACCACCAGCGGGAACTTGCACGGCCAACCTGTGTCCTTCCTCCTGAAGGAACTGAAAGGAAAGGTGAGGGCCGGCCAAATAGCTCAGCAGATTAAAGCCCCTGCAAGCAGGCACAGGGTCCTGCAGTTTGATCCCCAGGCTTGCCATGCTGGCCCCACCGCAGGGCCAGCTGAGACAGTAATTGAGACTGGGAGTGGTGGCACGTGCCTGTAATCCTACTTGGGAGGCTGTGAACAGGAGAATCACTACAAGTTACTACAAGTAGTGATACCCTGAACACCCTGGAGACCCTTCCCTAACATACAGGGGAAAAAAAGGAAAGGTGAAGCTGGCCAGCACCCTTAAGTAGCACAAGCTCAGGAGCTGGGAGGGCAGCAGGAAGCATCTTTTGTTGTTTTGAGACAGGCTTACTAAGTAGCTAGGGTGGCAATGAACTCACTTCATAGCCTAGGCTGGCTTGCATGAACTTACAGCAGTCCTCCTACCCCTGCCGCCCAAGTGCTGCGAGCAGGAAACCTCTTATGCTGTTTTATTCTTGGGTAATCTCAAACCATCTTCTTCAGAACACACAAGCAAGATGGGCTAAGGAAAGTGGAGATCCTCCTGCCTCAGCCTTGGAAGGGCTGGGATGACAGGTGTGCACTGCCATGCCTGGCCGCTTGACTTTTTGAACTACCCGTTAGTGCAGCAACGAGTAAGCTTTTATTAACAAGTTAGAAACAGGTCTCCCCAGGGTTTCTCAGGCCTTTCTCTGTTAGTGTGGCCACTACATCATAGACCTTTAAGAGACTAAGGGCAGACACAATGATTTCTTATTTAATGTGGTCATGTGCAAAGCACTTATCTGAAATCATAAGAGGAAGGACTTTCTCCCTGCTCCCTAGAAACTGGGCTTTAGGATATAAAATGCTAGATTAAGATTTAACCTTGTACTTGATAATTTTGATTGATGCTGTAGTGTATCAATAAAAACCACTTCTAATTATTATAGCTATAATGTATTGGCCCTTATGATTCAAAGGGATTCAGATCTCCTTCTAAAACATGCTCAAAATAACATCTTTTCTAGCTGATGATCAAGGGACTTTGCTTAAATTTGTGAAATGTCTCCAAGTTGGCTCCAGGACATACTGGATGGCAGCAGTCAGGGCGTGGTGTTAAGAGCAACCCTGACTGCCTGACCTTCCCCCGCTACTCTGGGCCATTCTGGGGATCAGGACTGTCCTGCAAGCATGGCAGAGGTGCCCCTAAGTAGGGCACAAGCAGGCCCGGGGGTCAGAAGGGTGGATCCCTGGGCAGGCAGGGCTCAGGTCTGGGCCACAGGCAGCATGAAGGCACTCACTGTCTTAATTTTGTGATTATGATGTGATTTCCTCTAAATTTATATTCTAAAGCTATGTGCAGTCTGGCAGGGTCCTTAGCACCACACGTCGCCCCAAGCACACCTCCTACCTGTTCACTTCCCTTTCAGATCCCAGAGGTGCCGGGCTTCTCCTGGGTGACACCCTGCCTGTCTGCCAAGGACATCGTGTACATTGGCTTGAGAGACGTGGACCCTGGGGAGCAGTGAGTTTACCCTTTAATGGGATCTGCCTTTGCTTTTATTCAGTTGTGTACTAGATATGCTTACAGGCCAGATCTCTGAGAAAGTAATTTAAACAAGTCAATATGTGTCCCTGTATTTATTTACATATAAATATTCAGGCAACTTACATCTGAGATGATTTGTTGTCAAAATAAATACAGATTATCACATATACACATACAATTCACAGAACTCAAATGTCTTACATTCTTGACCATGTCCATCTTTTTTTAGACAGTAACAGCAGGACACAGCCCTTCTAACTGTAGATGATCTTTTATAGCTGCATTGTGAAAACCCTGGGTATCAAGTATTTTTCAATGACTGAAGTAGACCGATTGGGAATCGGCAAGGTGATGGAGGAAACGCTGGCCTATCTACTAGGAAGGTACGTCGCCTGTGCGCATGCGCGTGGGAGAAGGGCGGCCTTGCGGCCAGCCAGGGAACTCCTGGAACTTCACCAAGTTACATTTTATAAAGCAGGCTAGTAACTGTATTTACCTACAGTTGTATTTACCCAACCAGTCTGTATTTGCCCAAATATACCGCCAACTTTAAAGTGAAATCCTTTCCCACTCTTTAAAAGAAAGAAAAGGCCAATTCATCTGAGTTTTGATGTGGACGGGCTGGACCCTTCCATCACGCCTGCTACCGGCACACCTGTCGTGGGAGGCCTATCTCACCGGGAAGGCATCTACATCACAGAAGAGATTTACAAGACAGGTAGGTGACAATCCGAGGCAACAGGCAGCAAGCGTGAGCTGGGGCTGTTTTTATTCATGGCTCCCTGACGTGCAAAGCAAGCCCTGAGGGATGTAGAGCACTCCAGGCACTATGCAGGAGCTGAAGGGTTTCCCACTGGTCACCGTTTCTTTGCTACAAGCTAACCTTTCGGGTCTACACCGAGCGCAGGGCCTGCCAAATAGCTCAGCGGATTAAAGTACCTGCAAGCAGGCACAGGGGCCGGGGGATTCGATCCCCAGGCTTGCAGTGCTGGCCTTGCCCCCAGGGCACACAGAGCCTCGACTGAGACTAAGCGTGGTGGCTCGCGCCTGTAATCTCAGCTCTTAGGAGGCTGTAATCAAGTCAGATCTAGCAGTGAGAGCCTGAATACCCTGTAGACCCTTCCCTAAAAATAAATAAATAAAATAAATAATAATAACAACAACAACAACAAGTCAAGAGCTATTCCAAGTACATTCCCGCTGTGCTGGCTTGCAGGGCTGCTCTCCGGGCTGGACATCATGGAGGTGAACCCAGCGCTGGGGAAGACCCCAGAGGAGGTCACTCGGACCGTGAACACAGCGGTGGCAGTGACGCTGTCTTGCTTTGGGGTGGCTCGCGAGGGTAACCACGACCCTCAGAAGGACTACTTTTCACCCCCCAAGTAAATGTGGAAACACGGAAACCTCACAGCTAGTAACATAATTAGCCACCTAATAATTTATTTAAGCCTGTAATTAGCCTCCCAAAGATGTTTTTTTCCCCCAAATTGTTCCCCAACTTGCATGACGATGTCCTCTGAAGCTTTCAGTCTAAGCTAGCACATGATGAGGGGGGGACGCTCCACCTGCGTGGGGGACTTCTGGCCTTGTGCGGAGCCTACCCTGTGGGCCCTCGTGGGACTGACAGCGAAAGCTTTCTAAAGTACGCTTCCGTCCAGTTCAGCGGAGCCCGCGCACTCTCCCCAGGGCGCTGTCACTGCCTGTCCGAGACCATGTGGCTCTGGCTGTCTGGGTCGTTGGATTGCCAGAGTCTCGGTGCTGTCCAAGCCCATGTTCTTGCAGTGTCTGCCTGGTGGAAGGTCCACCTCTGCGCCCTGCTCCCGCCGCGGGCGAGCGCCCCTCGTCTCGCTGTGGGTGTAATTTATGCTCAATAAACCACTGCGCTCAGGAGAGGGCTTGGCTCTTGGCATTTTGTGGGCAGATGCGCCAACATCCCTTGGCTCCCCCGAGCCCCAGGGGACCTCACTCAGAGGAGTTCCTGGTCTTAACAGTGACCTCTGTGTCCATGCACCACAAACTCCACCAACTTCCTGTTAATATTAAGTTCAAAATTTGGCAGTTCTAATTTTTGTGACATTAAAAATTTTGTTTCCTACTTTGTCAAAAAAAAAAAAAAAAAAAAAGAACCCCACAAAAACCAAAAAAGAACCTTATCCTTCAATGAAGAAGCATACATTAATTTCCAATTTAAAATGTGCTGGCATTTAAAACACACAAATGGAAATAGCCTCCCCCCCCAGCCAGTCTCCTGATATTAGAACACAAGGCTACTCAACCTGGAATGTACCATTCGTCCATGCTGTTTAAAAGATTTGATTTGACTGGGGGGGGGGGGGCTTACTACCTAGTCCATGCAGGCCTTGAACTCACCATGTAGCCCACGCTGACCTGGAACTTGTGGCAGTCCTCCTGCCTCAGCCTCGTGAATGCCGGGATTACAGGTATGTGCCACCAATCCCAGCTAAAAGATGTGGTTTTGCCAGGGGGTATAGCTCAGTGGTACCAAGTCTGTCTGGCAAGTGCAAGGTTGAGTTTGATTCCTGGTATCTCCCCCAAAATAAATAAATAAATAAATAAAAGATGTGTTTTTTGTAATAAACTCTTTATAAAAAGACTTGGTTCTCTACATGTTCTGAAGTATACACAAGACACGGGCACGCACGCACACACAGTCCAGGATTATTGCACAGAGTTAAGGTCCATGAAATCACCCTCAAACACTGTAAGATCTTAGTGAAGATATTAAAGTTCTAATTCTGGTTTCCTCATCTGTAAAATGGGTAATCACAGCTCAGGCAGCCTCCAACTTTATTAATATTAGATGATCTTATTTTACTTTTTCTAAACCTTGAACATACTGTTTTGTTGGGGAGGTGGTTGTTTGCTGAAACAGGGTCTTGCTGTCTAGTTTAAATTGGCCTGGAGGGCTGGGGAGATAGCTCAGAAGAATAAGCACTTGCCTGGCAAGCGCAGGGTCCTGAGTTCAATCCCTGGTACCACAAAAATAAATAAATAAATAAATAAATAAAGAGGCCTGGAACTCCCAGCGATCCTCCTGCCTCAGCCTCCTAACAGCTGTGTGCTGAAGAACCTCACAGGACATGGTGGTACTCCCCTGTAATCCCACTCAGGAAGCTGACGCAGGAGGTCTGCTGCAAGTTCAAGCCCTACCTGGACTACATAGTGAGCCCCTGACTCAAAAAAAGTAGACACATTAATCTTACCATTATATAAAATTTAAACTGGCTTTATATTACAAATCAAAGACTTAATGATTGCAGTAACATGAAGTAAGAGGAAAACAAATGTCTAGGAAAGATATATTTAGAAGAATTTTAAGTGTAATTGGTTAATTCTTTTTAAAAAATATCAGTAATTTAGAATTCCTAGGCCAATGCAAGTCACCAACTGAGAAACACACAGATGTGGCCAGTGCCTGGACAGCACGGCTGCCGCCTGCACAAACCTGACCCTTAATAAACCACGGTGTTTATTCAGCCAACCAACTTCACCCCTTGCCATGCCGTTTTGCCCTAAAATTAACAATGTCTCTCAACATTAATAAACTCCACAGAACACAAAAGTACACTGTATATAAAAATATAAATATTCAAAAATTTGTGATCGTAGGGGCTGGGGAGATGGCTCAGTGGAATAAGCATTGCCGTGGCAAGCACAAGGGCCTGAGTTCAATCCCTGGTTCCACAAAAAAAAAAAAAAAAAAAAAAAAAAAATTTGAGATTGTAAAAATTCAAAAACTTTTATCATCTGCCAGGTATCAACATACACAATTTTTAAAAAATTGGAGAATCAATCACAGAAGTATGATTTTATTTAAATTTAAGCATTGGCAGATATTGCTTCCTTAAATGACTTCTAACTCATTTCATAGAGTAAGTTCCAAACAAAGGCAAAAAAACCTACCAACCTACCTTAATAAAAGCATTAGACTACTTTTTTGGAAATTTACAATAAAATTTTCAAGCCATTTTAAAAAAATATGAAACCTTATTTGGACCTACAATGCAACGTAATCTAGTCCTTCGAATGATAAAAACCTCTATTCTGAAGCTATGCTGGAGAGGATTTATGTACAAAAGCCCTTGTGATAACTATGGGTGGAATATCTTTAAGATAATGATCCAAGACCAAGTATGCCAGTGATAATAAAATACAAAGCTCAAAACAGGGGCTACCAGTGCCAAGTAGGTCACATGACCACAGAGGGCTCCATGTTGCCGGGAGCCCTGCCACTGCTGGGAACATGAACCCAAGGAGCAGCTTATTCAGAGTCTCAGAGACTGTACAGAGCTGGGCAGTTAGGAATTACAGCCAAGAGATTCAACAATTGAATCAAAAATAAACAACCTGAACGTCACTACTGCTTCGACTGCATCAGACAGCATGTGTTTGTTCAGATTAGGGGTTGCCAGTCCTCGTGCTTCACCCTCACTGGCCGCTGGGCTTACTGAGCTCCCGGTAGGGGTGCAGGCACCGGGTTGGACTGTGGCGCCGGGGAGCCACTGCTCAGGGCCTGTGGGGGCACTGCGGCTGGCTCCATCTTGCTGATGTGGGTGATGAAGCGCAGGCGGAGTTTTAAAGCTGGCTTTAAATTACAGATAATCTTCTCTACCTGGGAAATAAAAACACAAAAATTACGTGACCCACATTAACTTCAACTTGCCATCTTTAAAGAGAGCAGATAGGGGCCAGAGAGATAACTCAGTAGAATAAGCGCTTGCCTGGCAAGCACAAGGGCCTGAGTTCAATCCCTGGTTCCGCAAAAAAGAAAAAGAAAGCAGAAATGAAACCTATGTAGTTGAGCGATAAAATATGGAGTGCCAGCTGTTGTGATGGCGCACACCTATAATCCCAGCTCTCAGGAGGCTGAGGCAGGAGGACTGCTGCGTTCAAAGCCAGCCTGAGCTACATAGTAAGTTCAAGCCCAGCCTGGTGAGCCCCTGTCAGGAAGGGGGTGAAAAGAGTAAGGAGAGAGGTGAGACAGGGTGCAGTGAGGCAGATGCAAAGCTCCCACATCCCTCTAACCAACAGAGACAATTCTTCCTTATCCAAGGGGACTTGTGTTCTCTCCCTCACACCCTCACACATACACATGCACGGACCACATATGCACACATGCAAAAACCTACCCCTACCTACCCAGTCATCCATCCACTACTGAAAGCTAGCAGAGTCTACACTGGGAATTTCCTACTTTCAACAATTTGATCATCCTTTAAAATGTCATCTTCACAAAAACAAAAAAACATAATTACACGTGAAAGTCGTTGAATCACTCATGTCTGCAGTAGTTTTTTTCCTGGTTTGATTTTTTTCTTGGAATTTAAACTGCACATTAGAGCTACCCTCCAAAGGGCTTTGCAGCATTCTCTGCTTTATTCAATGCTCTCTGACTTCAGGAGGAACAATCAGTCCATTAGCAATTTTCCTTTCTGAGCACATTTGTGTTCCTTAGGCCAAGTATCAAGTATAAAATATGTGCAAATACATATGCACACATTTTATTTGTTTGTTTAATATGCATTGGTTTTTTGTTTGTTTTTAAACCAATGCTTGCTTCTTGCCATGCTGTTTTAGCAAAACGCAAAGAACACATGTCCTCAGATCAGAACACATCAACTTTCCTTGACATTTCTCCAGAGGCCTAAAGGAGCCAACGTCTTCCCTACTCTGGCTCAAAGGAAAGAACTCAGAAGACCAGGATTCACATGGTTCTGAGCAGTTTCTCTTCCTTTCCAATCCGGGAAGAAGTGTCACTGGAGCAGGGCCTGCGCTGTGCGCACACCAGCAAACACTGCCAGGACCTGGGGTCTCCACAGCCAGCTGTGTGGGCGGTGCTCCCGGAGGCTGAGTCGGAGAACGCAGCCCTCACTGCAGAGCTCTTGTGTCCTCCTATGACACAACAAACCTAAGCCTTTCTGCAAATGGAGATGCTCCAAACAGTGAGGACATGAATGAGTCACTTGGACTCTTCTCCAGGGAAGGACCCCCACTCTTTGGAAACATGTCCTACTTGGCCTCCATGTCCCGGTGACAGTGCAGCACTCTGTTCCAAGTCCCTTCCTTCAGTGTGCCTGAGTCAGCGAGGGAAGTGCAAGCCTTCACGCCTGACACAACTCTCTGGCTTCTTAGTGGCCGCGCCACACATCTCTCTAGTGAGGTCACTATTAAGTAATTAACTATCAACTACTAAGACTCCTGATCTTTTTCAGATATTTCTGTTGCAAATAATCAAAAAGGAAAACTGAGAAATTAGAACATAAATTTATGAATTTATAGGACTATATAGCTCAGTGACACAAGCACCACAACACCCTGAATTCAATTCCTGATACCCCCCCCAAAAAAACCTCAAAAAACAGGGGCCAGGGAGATGGCTCAGTGGAATAAGCGCTTCCCTGGCAAGCGCAAAGGCCTGAGCTCAAACCCTGGTTCCGCAAAAAAAAAGAAAAACAAAAACAAAACAAAAAAAAAACAAAAACAAAAAAAAAAACCTCAAAAAACAAATTTATTTCACTGCTATGTAGAGAACAATATTCGCCTACAGTCTTGTAGAACCCTAAGGTCTGACAATCAACCCTTCTATCTCTCAACAAAAACCAACTAAAACAAAAACCACTTATCTCAACACATTCTACTATAGAATGCCCTAATTTTGTAAGTCAGGCACCATTAAAAATAATCACATAAATGTAACATACCTGCTCTTTTACGCTGTCACCGGTGAACATATACTTCATGTGATACAGGAAGTCACAGATGGGGTCCATGTAGTTTAAATGGGTGCTGCACTGGTCTACGTTCAGGAGCATGTCATAAAATGCCACGCCAATCTAGTCAACAGACAGCACAGAATCCCTTCATAGCCTGAGCAATCTAACACAATGTACCACGCAGCCTACAACACCAGCATGTGGGGACAACAGTCCCAGGTCAGGACATAGCCTGCAACTGAAATTTCTTCTTGAGCTCAACAACTATATCTCCTCCAGCACCTCCAGTGTGACATACCCTACAATAAACTCCCCAAAAGCTGCTCTTAAGAGTCACCCAATTAAGGTTTATTGAAAGCAACAGTTAATGTTCTATTATTTGTCCAATCTTGTAAACCTGTATCTGTTAATCTGACCAACAGATTTGATGATAAAAATATGTAAACAACCATTGTTAATTTGCTATTCTTGTTCTGAAAATATGTACCATGTATGTGTTGCTGTGTTACTCTGTTTCTGTGGTTTTTGCTTTTATTGTTATTCTTTAAAATAACTTTAAAAAACTCACCCAAAACTGATTTCCTTACTAATGCTATGACCTACAGCTTGAAAAACACCACAAAACAAACTTTAATAGATCCTCAAAACTTATCCGGACTGTGTTTTACCTCTATCATACATCGAGTTCTCTCCTGCTGAAATCTCTGCAAAAATGGTCCCACAAGATGGTAGACGTAAAGCAACTGGAATTCAGTCTTCACTATAGGAATAAGAGCTTCAGCGAGAAACCTAAATTATAAAATTAAAAATGTCTTGTGAAGTGAAATCAGTTAAACTCTGAAATTTGTTAAAAGTATTCACAAAACTTATGATTTCTTTAAATTTCCTTTTCATTTTTGTAATATTTAAGTAATTTCACATCTCTGATTCACCCTTTCAGTTGATTTGATTAAATTACTTCATTTAAAAGTCATGCTTAACAGTACAAGTATTAAATGAGAAAAGGTAAATGATATGAAAGAAAAGAGAACCCTCTAATGTGAGTGCTGTTCTCAAGAAACCTGAAGCTCATATCGATTCTGTGGTCAAGAAACAAGCAGAAAATGGGTTGATAATCAGTTTTTCAGCTCAACAGGCAACTTTTGGGGCACATTCTGGAAACAACATGCACTGACTAAAGCTCTAAAACTGTAAGGAAAACAAGATACCATATTATTGTTCACACATACAAATAAATTTTTAGGGCCAGGGAGATAGTTCAGTAGAATAAGCAGTTGCCTTGCAAGCACATGGGCCTGAGTTCAATCCCCAGTTCCACAAAAAATAAAAAATAAAAAAACCCTGAAATAAAAGAGGCTTTCTGATTAAAGAGGAACTCTACTTAAAACACCCTCAAATTGTTCTCACGAAAAAGATATGTGGGCACGGTAGCACGTGCCTGGAATTCCAGCACATGGGAAGCTGAGGCAGGGACTGCCGCAAGTCCTAGAAGAGCCTCACCTACAGAGCAAGAGCTTGTCTTTCAAAAACAAAACCAGATTGAAGATAAACATACTTCATCTGCAAATGAAATTTCAAAATACAAGGAGGCTGGCGCTGTCCTTGGGGACCTGGGACACTCACTTTGGAATGAGCGAGAGCTGTCCAATGCTCGAGTGGTGCCACACGGCGTGTGCCAGTGCCAGCGTGTAGCTGCAGCTCATTTCTGAGTAAGACTGGTGGCAAGCAGTGAAGTCGAAGAGGCGGAACGGGTAGCCCACCCACTCTGTTTCTGACGTCAGGCTGCTGCTGCTGATCACGCTCACGATCCTGTCGTGAAGCACGATCCAGTACGGCTCCTTTGGGATCAGAGGAAAGCCTGGTGAAAGGACTGCTTATCGAGTGTCTGCCCAAGCTGTTAGCACATGCCCTGTTTTCGTCCATCCTGCCAGTTACAAGGCTCCACTTGTCACCTAGCTTATTACCTACCATTTGCCATGAGATAAACCTATTGCCAGTTGTTACTATCCGCACAGCAGCGATATACACATTTTGAAGGTGTGTAGAGAAAAGCATCATTTACAAGCTACACCAACAGACAAGTTTAGAGAGCACGTGTGAGACACTATTCTGAGATCCAGCAGTCAACGGTGCGTGCTGGCCACACAGCTGTGGTGGCTGGAGGAGACCTGACATGAGCGGGACACAGAGCAGAGGGCCTGAGCTGGCTCTGGAGGATGGGGGAACAGGGTTCAGGCTACTGTCTGTCTCATCACTAGGCTATCAGAGACCCAACACCTGTCTCATGAGGGAGGGCTCAGAGTGCGTAATGCACTAAAGAGGCAAAAGCGGATCGTGCCAGTGTCAAAAGCAAGCTGGGGGTGGGGGGGCCTGCCCCTTAGCTCAGTTCTTTAAGTGGCTGCTTCAACAAAGCAGTCAGGCTCAGGTTGCTGTGGTTCGATCCCCACAGCTCAAGCCAGCCAAACCTGCCCTTGAAGGCATTCGGAGAAAAAAAAAAAAAAAAAAACCAAAGCAAGCTTGGTCCAGGAAGGTGGACAGCAGGGGTTCAGAAACCTGCAGGAAGGTAGACACATTTAGACGCGAGGCAGAAAGGCAAACACAGTCATTGCAGGTTTTGTGTGTGTGTGTGTGTTTAGTGCAGGGTCTACAGGGTCTCACTATGTAGGTCAGAGTGATTCTTCTGTTTTTAGCCTCTCAAGCACTGGGATTACTGGCGTACACCACCATGCCTAGTCTCAATCGCCCTCTCAGTGTCCTGGGGGTGGGGACGGCATGGCACACCAGGGATTGAACCCTGGCTGCGGTGCTCTGCCTAAGCAGGCGCTTTAGTCCACTGACTATCAGGCCGGCCCTATGTTTTCAAAGTAGAAGTGATATGAAAAACGCAACAAGTCTGAAGCATTCCATCATGTACATCCCGGAATAAATTCATCCTCCCTAAATCTTTCTCCTCTGTCAATGGGAAAGGACGGGCTGCCTTCCAACAGCAGCATGCATTCCTGCTACTTACTGGGAGGGCAGTGATGATCAAACCAATTGCATTCATCCATGCCGTAATGTTCTCTCTGGGCACCAGAGGCTGACTGCAAGTGAGTGACAATGAACACAAGGGTGAAATTATGAAATCATTTTACATGGTTGTTGAAAACATCTATAATTCAGAGAATGACAGTTGAACTGCTCCAAAATAATACAGTTTTTAAAAATAAAAGTTTAATATATACAAAGTTAAAAGGCTATTTCAAGGGGAGGGTGTCCTTTTAACAACAGTTGTTAGATTGAAAAGATTATTTATATTTATTTCCACTTCTTCCTCAATCATTATCTCTTGGTTCAACTGTTCTTTAAGAAGATTGGATTTTCTTTTCTCTTTTTATTGGCAGTGCTGGGAATTGAATCCAGGGCCTCACAAGTGCTCTATCACATAGCTGTGACAGAATCCGGAGGCAACCTAGGATAGTCTGTAAGTTATATAGCAAACCAGCATGAGGGTGGAGGTGCACTGCAGCCCAGGTCTTCTGAACCTGGCCCAGGCTCCTTCCACTGCAGCCACATCGCAAAGACCAGACCACAACCAGAAGACGCTATATCAGAAAGTGTACCAGCCTGGTCTCACAGCTGTAAGTAAACCCTCACTATCTCTTGAAATAAACAATCCTCTTGCGCAGGGTAGCATCATTACCTCTTCAGGACGACATTCAGAAGTGCATTCCCAACATCCTTGCCTGAAACCGCCAAGGCCATGAGCTCCACACACGTCACATGCAGAGCATGGGCAGCAGGGTTGGGAAACTCGTTGAATCTCCAATCACAGTTTGGGAAGGGCCCTGGAGACTTGCCAGCCATCGGTGCCAACAGTTAAGGCAGTAACACCTGATTGTTCTGAAGTGAACAACATGTAGGGAAAGTTTCACAGATTTCAAAATGTCTCACAGGTAAGCATCTCATTTGGTTATCAGTTGAACTGATTATGAGCTCCCGGGCAGTGATCCAGCTGCAGCCAGAGGTCCAAGGCACAGAACGCAAATCACGCACAGGTAGTTCTCATGGCTGACGCATGCTGACATCAATCACTGACCCAGACAGCCCAGACCTCAGCAGCCGATTTCTCTATAGCTGCAGGGTAACGGGGTATGCAAACTACCTTATATTGAGCAAGTATTTTACCTCAGGAAATAAATTCTTTGGCATAGGAAAACAAACCATGTTCATTTATGTGAAATTTCTATTAAATAGTGTATGATATAAAGACATATTACATATAGTGTGCTGATAAATGAAAACATGAGACAAAAGTGAAGAAATACCAATATCAATAAAATAGATTTTCCACTAAAAATTAAGTTTGATTACTGTCTATTCATATTTGCATTTTAAAAATATTCAAGGATCTACTTAAAGCTACAAGACTCTACATTCTTTTTTTGTGTACTGGGGATCAAACTCAGGACCTTGCTCTTGCCAGGCAGGTGCTTATGCTGCTGAGCTATAAGCCCAGCCTCAAGACTCTATTCTCTAGTACCAAACAGATGTATGGGCTACTTCGAAAGAAAGCTCCATAAAATCTACTTATAAATATAAAAATTAATAGAAATTCAATTTATCTGGCATGACAATGAAAATTTAAGATTTCAAAACTTACAGATATAAAAGTAAAAAGATCATTAAAAGCTCGAAGTGCAAATCAAATACCACTGACTCAAACTACTGCAATTCCTGGGCAGAGTGCACAAGGTCATGATGAAAAGGATATTATCTACTAGCCGGCCAATCAGCTTGCAATAGTAGGAGTCGTCCGGGACCCACGGATTGTCCTCTCGTGGATTCATGACGTTCTTCAGGTAGGTGTCACTCAGACACCAGCCCTGTGGCCGGTTATCCTTGAGTGAGCCAATGATCGCATGGACGAGCTTCCGCTTGAGGTGGTCCCGGTTTCTCAGGTATCTTTCGTAATAGTGCAGCGTGTTATATAGATATGTCACTGGGCGATCTGCCCAGAGAAACACAGAACACCGAAGTTTACTGGGTTACTGACAACTGTAAAAATCGTGTCATCTGCTTTCAAGATTATGAGAAGAAGCTCAAGACATTATATGAGCTGGACAGCTGCATACCATGGATCCCCCACTTGAAGACAGGGAGATAGATCCAAATAATGCACCTCGTTTTATATTTACAGGCACTCTTGTTTTGAGTGAGCAACTGTCCTGCAAGAATCCTGCACATAACATGGAATGTCGCCATCTTCTTTACACTAGCAAAAGATCAGAGAAGACTGAAACAGCTGCAAACAGAGGACAGGGAAAGCTTACTGCATGTCTGAAGCAGCTACAACCACATGCATTCCAAACAGCCCTGATACACAATATGGGTGAAACACACGTTTGTCAGATTGTATGGGATTAGACACAAGAATAGGGTATCTACTAAAAACACACAAAATTAGAAGGGGCTGACTCAGGGAACAAGCCGGATGAGCTGTAGACAGGCAGGCCCTTCGCATAGTGTGCCACTCGGTACTCTGTGTATATTGTATCACCTCATGCAATAGCTTCCTCTCATAATAGAAACTGAATGTTACACCTCAAGTGTAACTACACAATTAAAACCACCCACTAGACAAATACTCTTTGTACCATCGGGGCCACTCTGTGACCTCACACTACTGCTGGCCATGGCATTCTCCAGGAACCATGCTTCAGATTTTGGAGTCATCTTCTGCTTTTTATATTCTACAACCAGCTGCCTGAGTCCTGGTCCTCCTTTCTTGGCCATTTGTCCCTCTCATTTCCTGGGCCGGCAGCCTTGTTCTGCTACTAATCATTCACCCGATCTTTGGATGGGTCTTTGAAATGGTGTCTTCTCTGCAAGATGTGCTGTGAACTACAACCCTCGTAACTTTCTAAAGTAATGTGTTCCATGCCGTCCTCTCACTCAGTTCTTGCAGGTGCTGTTATCTGAGAGATGTAGCTTTGACTCTGACACTGAAGGTGATTTTACAGTCAACCATAATCTCTTTCCAGCTTTACTTCTATAAATTCCCAGCAGGGGGGTAGAGGGTGGGGCACAGAACTCAACTCAGTCCAAAAAGGCAATTCTCCTGCAACTATGCCTGGGTAAGTCCTATCTCAATAGTTTTTCCCAAGACATAGAAACAAAGCTTTTATAAATGCAGATGGGAAGAGGCATTGAAGGAAAGATAGAAGAATGGGGTACAAAAAGGTGTATCATATATTCTCTGATGATTGTGATCTTTATGTACATCTAAAATGTACCAATAAAATTTGATTAAGAAAAATTTTCCTGAGTGATCCCTTCTACTTACTCTTTTATGCATCAAAGTTCAAATACCAGCTCATCTAAGAGGGCTGCCAAAATGTTTAGATAACAGTAATATTTTGACTGGTACTGATATTTTTATGTCATGTATTTTATACTTCAGTATCATCTCATAGCACTTATCTTCCAAACACTTGAGGAAAACTTAAAGCAAAAAATCTTAAAATCACCACGCCACACAGCTATGCCCAGCCTTTTGGCCCTAGAGCTTAGATGGGATTAAAATTTGAAAAACAAAACAAAACAAAAACGTACCATGAAATTTATATAAGCCTCCAAGGTGATCCAGCAGTGTCTCCAGTGATTTGGACACTGGGAGTAACTCTAAGAATCTGTGGATCACAATATCAAACACGGGCAGGAAGCGGAGACATACATTCCCAAAGTAGATGGGCAGGTAGGGGGACTGGATCTGCACAGGAGGGTCCACCTGCTCTGCCAGTCCCTCAAAGTACAGCTTCTCAGGGTATTTCTGTGGAAAAGAGAATAGCAAAAAATGTTTAGGGCATCCTCTTTTTTTTCTTTTTTACCCCTCTTTGACAGCTATACAAAACTGAAAATACTATTCGATCTTTTCATACAGCAATTTTTCTTTTTTCTGCTGTGAGAGACTGGTGCCAGGGCCTGGCTCATGCAAAGCTCTTTCTCCCTGAGCTGCCACCCGAGTCCCTTCATGGAAACACTTCAAGTTACAATTTAGAACACATATCTCTGTTTTGTATCTTAAGTACCTTGTCACTAAAATTGCAGTTTCAATGTGTTCCAACTTCATTAAAGGAACAGAGAGCTAATTTGCTTCCACATAGACCACAAAGAATGCAATGGAATTACAGAGAGAGCGGCCCTATCATCAGCCAAAGAACTAAGTATGGCTTTCCAAGAAGATACGAAGCAAAGCCTAGGACCATACCTTGTGGTAATTCATGTGCTTGGTGTGCCAGTCATTCTGCAGCCAATGTTCTGGGGAATTTTCCTTCACAAAGTCACTTACTCGATTTCTGAAGTCATTTGGTTTGAGCAGCAGCAGTTGAATTATGAAGTAACAGACTTGGGCTTCATTTCCTTCATGACTGCGCATAGCCTTTGGAGAACAACAGAACAAGGAAATGAAAATCTCTGTGCAAAAGCATGTGGCCGGCTGGTGGTCTAACTCTTAAGAGTAACAAGACCTCATCGCCAGCACTTCCCCGCTGCCGAGTCCAGCCCATACCACCATCCAGGAAGCCCACCTGACCCTTTCTTAGCTATGTTGGCTCACCATTCCTTTTGCCACTGCTGTCCTCATTTTTGTAATCTATCTCACTGCTTCCCAACACTACTCTCCCTGTATCTCTAACCCTTTAATTTTGCTGGTTTAAGATTTATCTTATTTCCCCTGAGATTGTAACTAACTTCAAATCTGTGTTCCACAGCTAAGAAGAAAAAGTGAACTAAATCACTCCAAATATCACAATATTTTTTAAGAACACATCATTTTCTAGACTTCTAGTTTAAAAAAGCCCTCTAGTCTCTTTCTTAAAAATTTGCCTGAAACAGGCTTTAAAGTCAGGAGACATGGACAGGATATCACGTCTGCATCTTGTACTATGAATAACTACTACAAAGACAAGAATATGCAATGTATTAATTATAACTGTCCTACTAATTTGTTTTGAAACTGTCTCACTGCTATTTGTTTCTCAATAAAATTAATAATAAAAAAAGAAGTCAGGAGACAGGCACCTGTAATCCCAGCACTTGGGAGGTTGAGACAGGAGATCACTGCAAATTTGAGACCAGCCTAGAGGCTACAAAAGTGAGCATAAGGCCAGCACAAACTGCGTACTGAGACCTGCCTCAAACATAAAGTCAGGAGACAAAAGAACACACAGCAGCTAAGGGAAACACTCAGGTCTGACAGTGGCTACCAAAGTAAATGGAAGCAGTCACTCTGGGAAGACAGGCACTGATGCTTGACTAGCTCCTGCCCTAGATGGAGTGCAACTGTTCTCTCTTTAGAGCCTCCCAAGGCCAAGACTAAATTTATTTACCTCTGTAGTGTCTGTGCACAGAACAGTAGATAATAATGAATGAATGAATGAATGAGACATCTCTGGTTCTTCAATGAATATCAATGCTAGATTTTAGCATAAATCCATTAAATTTTTTGAAGCACTATAGAGCAGACTAGCATGAGGTCCCTAAGTCACATACCTAGATCTAGAAGAGAATAAAGTTGGAAACACATGTATTCTTACCAGGCAGAGAATTAATCTGTCCAGTGTAACAATGTTGTACTTCCACACCATATCATTAAGAATTTCAATGCATTTATTCAGCTGCTGACCTCCTGCTGATGTAGAAAACTCATATACCAGGAAATCAGCGAACGTTCTCACGTGGGCAACTAAGGCCCTGGCTCCAATTCTCTCTAATACCCTGGAAAGCAGACAGCAAAGAACTCTGTTGTTACAGGACACGTGGTCCACCGAGAGGAATGCACAGCTAGGATCTGGCTCACCTGTAGCCGATCTGGTTAATGTGATCTGTTTCCAAGAGCATTTTCCAGAGAAGACAGAGGAACAGAGGGGGAGAGCCTTGGATGGAAAAGTGGGTGATGATGTCGTTCTCATTGGTCATTGACTTCCACTTCCTGTACTCCTCTTCCACATTTTTCTTCAAATTAAAACGGCTTTCCTGAGGTACATTATTTTGCTTGAAGAATGCCTATAAGACAAATATTTTTCATCAAAAGAAAACAATTCTTGACATGGAGCTAAGAAGCCACTTCTAGAGTTAGTCTGGACATCAGCAAATGATGTGACCTGAAGCGTATTGGTAAATAAGGCTTCCATCTCTGTGTCCAGACTACGAGCTAGGCAGGCCTGACCAGCTCATAACTCAACATCCCTTTCCTGTATTTCCCCGGCAAAAAGTCCAAATAAGCAGGAATTCAAAGTTTCTATAATCATTTATTGCTACTCTTGGGGAGGAGAGGGAGAAAACTCATTACATGAGGCCAGTAGTTTTCACAGTGTGGCCCCCCACACTGTGAAAGACCAGCAGCATCAGCACCTACCTAGGTTTTGCAGAAAAACAAAACCAAACCAAAATTACAAATTCTGAAGCCCAGTCCCACTATCCCAGACATGCTGACCCAGAGGCTGTGGCGAGCCCCAGCAGTCCCTAGCTCAGTAAGCGTCCAGGTGCCACTGACCAACCCAAGAGCCTCCGCTTACCCTAAGAGGCATGGAGAGCGGATGCTCATTGTGCCTATATCTGCTCCAAAGTGGAAGCCAGATGCATGGTTGCACTGTGATTAAAATAAAATTCAGCAAAGTACAACATAGATGCACTTGTGAAGTTCCATTAAACCATATTTCTCTTCATTTCAGTTCCTTTTTTTTTTTTTTTTTTAAAGTATTTGGTACAGGGTCTCACTATGCAGCTTGGACTCACAGTAATCCTCCTGTTTTCAGCTCCTCCAGCGCTGGGATCACAGGCATGCACTATCACATCTAGACTTGGCGGCCAGCTCAGCATGCCCAGGCACAAGGCCAGCAAGGCATGTGGTACTGGAATTGCACCTGGTCCCTGTGCTTGACTAAGCAGGCGCTCAGTCTGCTAAGCTATCTCACCAGCCCTCTATTTCAGTTCTATAAGAACTTTTCAAATAATGCATTCATTCCTATGAGATTCTAAAAGTGTGAATAAAGATGAAACATAATAAATAGAAGTTTAGAAACATTTCCGGTGTTAGAACCAGTTGAGACACAACTGAAGAGATTTTGGAAGTAAGAGCAATTTCTTTCTTTCTTTTTTTTTTTTTTTTTTCCTCTGAGATTACATACTCTATGTTCTTTAGGTTGGTCTTGAATTCACTATGTGACCCTCAAATTTGAGGTGATCCTCCTTCCTCAGCCTCCCAGGCACTGGGGTTACATGAAAGTGCCATCACACCTAGCTGTTTTTAAAAAGGAAATGAAGGCTAACACTCTTTGGGTATCACCAAGACTAACTCTCTAGAATGAAACTGAGCAGTAATAACGTTTTCGCAGATATCCAATATGAGGAAGTATTACCTGCAGTGGGCCTGGAAAACAGCTAAGGGTGTGCGAGGCCCAATTGTGAGGAGTGAAACTCATGATGGTTTGAAGTATATCTTTACACCATGTTCCCTGAATTGAATCAGAGCCTGTAAAAAAATCTAAACATAAAGACAGATGTAATCCACATATAAATGATCGTATACAACTCATCAAAAAATATTCTAAAGAAAATAATGATATACACTCAGAGTTTCACCATAGTACATTCACTGCCATTTAGCTATATTCAACCTAACTAGGACTTACATTTTCTTAGTTTATGAGTGATTTGGCTTTACCATTATATTAGGAAACAGAAATAACTAAAAGAAACAACAAAAGACATTTGGAATTGGAATCTCTCTCTTAGGTTATCGAGTACCACAGAAAGACAGTAGTACAGATCAACCACTCCTCTTAGCTTCCTCTGGCAATGATTCACTAGTCATTTATTAAACCAAGGGAATAGAACTGCAAAAGCAGATTTTTTTTGGTGAGTGAAACAACCAAAAAAATATACATAAAGGTGTTTGAAGCTGTTAAATTGAATACATGTTTTTGAAACAACCGTTCTCAAAGTGTTGTCCATTGATTTTTGGGGGTTATTAATGACCTTTCAGAGATTTAATTAAGTCAAAACTACCCAAATATTAGTACGAAGATATCACTGGCTCTTTTATTATGTTGATACACGTGATAACAGGTCAAAGCCACAGTAGCAAAACCGCTGGCTCTCAGTACTAACCAAATGGCATCAGATTAAACTAACAGCCATTATGTTTTCCATCTTGATTCTCAGCGAGAATCAAATGCCCTTTTTACTTAAGATCGTCACCGACAAAGTACCATAAAGTGCACAAAGCTGGCTCCAAGAAATCTAAATGTTGTGACAACAGAGCAATGACAAGTGTTCCAGGAGATAAATGTGGCTACCCTGATTTGAAAGCTACATAATGCATACACACATTGAAACATCACATAACATCTAATACACATGTATAATTTCAATGTGTTGATTAACAATAGAGTATCACTGATAAACCTGCAAATCTATAAACTCTAATATTCTGTGTGGCAAAGTGGGAAGCAGACATGAAGTGTCCCAGGGTATGGTGTCTCGAGGAGAGCAGTGTGCTCTCGCAATTGAGCACTGGTCAGATCAACTGCTCTTCTGTGTGCTACTGAATTCTACCTGAAAGAACATCTGACAGAAATTGTATTTATTCAGAAGTAAATGACACGGTCATTTAAAGGAAAATGACAGCATCTTTTACCAGTGATAGAGCTTAATGTTTAAGTGCAAAGTAAAAATTGAAAACAACATACCCACCATGAATGTGGCAGCTTTCCAAAACTTAAACATCTTATTAAATTTGCAGTGATATTAACAAATACGGTTTTCTGATATCATTTAATGAAGGTGGCAACTTCTGCTAGGACTATAAAACTCAAATGAGCAAGTTGATTTTCAAAATGACCAATTCACAAAGCTAAAAAACATAAATGGAATTAAAAAAATCTATACAATGTACATAATAAACCAAGAGATTATAGTGTAATAGAAATAGAGCATAAAAAGTACACTGATGGATTTTGTATTTCACACCACAATCTACCTTTCAGAAATTGTGGGGTGATATCAGAACACTCAGAATTACCTGTACCTATAAGAGGCCCTATTTTCTTCATTTGCTTTAAATAAATACTGACATACTGTAACAGAAAGAATGTAGAATGGGATATGAGGAGCAGTTATTTCCCTTACCGCTAATATGAAAGACCAATGGAAAACACACAGATCAAGGGTGCCTCTTCTCACCGACATCTGTTTTAGACAATACTTTTTCATAAAATATTAATGTTAACATGCAATGATTTGATTTTTTAGATGGATTTTTCTCAGGATTCCTGTTGTCTGGACCCTGACTAATGTCATCCACAACTTGGCAATGTATGTCTTCCTAAACACAGTGAAAGGGACACCCTTTGAGACTCCTGACCAAGGAAAGGCTCGCCTATTGACACATTGGGAGCAGATGGACTACAGCCTCCAGTTGACCTCTTCCTGAAAGTTCCTTAGCATTTCTATTACACTGTGAGTTTTTGGTGGGTAGGGGTGATGCTAGACTAGAAATGGCTCTGAGGTAGGAAGGTCCATAGGGAAGCTTTGAAAAGCAGTCAGGCATGGTGGTACAGGTTTGTAATTCCAAAACTTGGGAGGCTGAAGCAGAAGGATCATCTGGAGTTGGAAGCCAGCCTGAACTGCAGAGTGGGACCCTGTCTCAAGAAACAAATGAAAAGTAAACGATTTTCCATTTCAGTTGCTTTGAAGATATTATACTATACTAGTTCTGGGTCTACAGAAAGCAATAAAGTAGAAGATGGTAATCAAGCATTAGCGCAACAGAGAAGGAACTAAGAAGAGATAAAACTACTAAAACCAAGTGTCTTTACCCTTCTAAAAGAAGTGAGTATATAAAGGTAGAACTGATATTAATCTTCAAAAACTTACTGGGGAGAGTGCAAGCAAAGAGGACTCTTAACAGTCATAGGCTGAAACAGCTTTAGCTCTCATTTGTCATCAAAAATTAACAAACACAGATTGCTTTATATATAATCTTCAGTTAAAAGTGCTGCCTGATTATCTTAATCCCAAAGTAAATGCTGTTGACATAGCTGGAATATTTTCAGATTCCAAGAACTACATACAATAAAACTGATCATTTAAAATAGAAAAGAAGGGGCCGGGGAGATGGCTCAGTGGAAAAAGTGCTTTCCTGGCAAGCGCAAAGGCCTGAGTCCAATCCCCGGTTCTGCAAAAAAAATAATAAATAAATAAATAAAATAGAAAAGATGATCACTGGAAAGCCCTGAATGTATGTAGGGAAGGCCAACTTCACTCATCCCCTTTTCTTCTCTCCAAGCTACCTTCTGACCAGCTTCCACACCAAGTATGATGCTGCCCATTTGCTCATCAACACTACCTCACTGTCTAGCGTACTGCTGCCTAATTTGCCCCAGTTCCATGGGGTTCACCTCTTGGGCATCAACAGATACAGAGGGATGGGGCTGAGGACAACTCCAAAGCCATGGAGAAGGCATGGAACAGCTTTCCCTTCTCCAAACTATCTTTTGATTCTTGAAAGCCTAAGAAGTACAACTTTTCCCAAACTCAGGAAGTGAAGAGATTGCAAAAAGGAACCACTGGATCCAGCCCTGCTAAGGGCAAGACTGAGCCAGGAAAGGCAAATGAGGGTAAGAGCCACATCATTCTCCTCTGTAACAGGAAGACAAACTAGTTGGGTAAATTGTTTGATGACTACATTTCCATATTTTTCATCCCTACCACTTTCCTACCTCATTTTGCTGTATATTTTCCTGATAATAAAAATTTTTTTTCAAAAAAAAGTTTCTCATAAGTATGTATGCATCAAACACGGGAGTACCCAACTGTATAAGACAAACCTTAATAGATATGAAAAATCTAATATCCAATACAACAATCTTAACAGGAGACCTTAACACTCCTTTATCCCAGAAAGATAGATCAACCAGACAAAAAATTAGTGAAGAAGTAGCAGAACTGGGCCGGGGAGATGGCTCAGTGGAATAAGTGCTTCCCTGGCAAGCGCAAGGGTCTGAGTTCAATCCCCGGTTCTGCCAAAAAAAAAAAAAAAAGAAGTAGCAGAACTGAACCAGAGCTTGGAATAAATGGACTTGGTAGATATATACAGAGTGTTCCACCCAACCACAGTGGAATACACATTTTTTTTCAGCTGCACATGGGTCATTTTCTAAAACAGATCACATACTAGTACATAGGTCATGCTTAAGTATATGAAAAAACCCAGAAATTATCCCATGCATATTATCTAACCACAGTGCAATGAAACTGAAATAAGCGACAAAAGAAACCAGGAAAACCCCCTAAATACATGGAAATTAAACAACACCCTACTCAGCAATCAATGGGTTACACATGAAATTAAACAAGAAATTCAACAGTATCTACAATTCAATGAAAATTCATCCACAAGTTGTCAGAATTTATGGGATGCGATAAATGCAGTTCTCAAAGGGAAATTCATAGCTGTGAACTCACACAGTAGGAAAACAGAACGGGAACAAACAAAACACCCTAATGCTGCACCTCCAGCATCTAGAAAAGGAAGAGCAAATCAAACCCAGAGCTCCAAGATGGGAAGAAATCACAAAGATTAGAGCAGAAATTAATTCAACTGAGATGAAGAAAACAGTTCTAAGATTAACGAATCAAAAAGCTGGTTCTCTGAAAGATTAAACAAAATTCATAAGTCCCTAGCTAAGCTCATCAAAAAGAGGAAAGAAAAAATCCAAATGCAAGCAATGAGGGATGAAAAGGGGGGAACTACTACAGACCCAGGGGAAATTTAGATTATCAATAGCTACTTTGAGAATCTTGACGCTCACAGAATAGAAGCCACAGACGAAATGGACAGAGTCCTAGAAAGGTACAAATTACCAAAATTGAATCAAGAAGATATGACAACTCTCAATAACCCAATAACAGCCAATGAAATACGAAATGTAATAAAGACCCTGCCAACAAAGAAAAGTCCAGGTCCTGATGGGTTCACAGCTGAATTCTACAAGAAATTCACAGAAGATATAATCCCTACACTCCTCAAACTCTTCAATGAAATTGAAAAGGAAGCAATCCTCCCAAAGTCATTCCTCGAGGCAAGTATTATACTGATACCAAAACCAGGGAAAGACACAAGTAAAAAAGAGAACTACAGGCCAATCTCCCTCATGAACATACATGCAAAAATCCTCAATAAAATCCTAGCAAATAGAATGCAGCAAATCATCAAGAAGATCATACACCTTGACCAGGTAGGATTCATTCCAGGGATGCAAGGATGTTTCAATATTCAAAAATCTATAAATGTAATACACTCTATCAATAGAGCATAAACTAAAAACCACATAATCATCTCAACAGATGCAGAAAAGACTTTTGACAAAGTCCAACACTCATTCATGTTCAAAGTCCTACAAAAAAAATAGAATAGAAGGCCTCTACTTCAATCTGATAAAAGCCATCTATGACAATCCAACAGCTAATATAATTCTGAATGGGGAAAAACTGAAATCTTTTACTCTCAAATCTGGTACAAGACAAGGATGTCCTCTATCATCCCTCCTATTCAATATAGTTCTGGAATCATTAGCCAGAGCCATTAGACAAGACGGAGTTATAAAATTAATAAGAATAGGTAAAGAAGAAGTGAAACTATCATTATTTGCAGATGACATGATATTTTACTTGGAAGACCCAAAAAACTCCTCCACCAAGAAGCGACTAGAATTGATAGACAAATTCAGTAGCATAGCAGGATATAAAGTCAACACCCTAAAGTCAGTACCATTCCTCTACACAGATAACAAACACACTGAGAGGGAAATTAGAGAATCAATATCTTTTACAATAGCCCCGCAAAAAATGAAATACCTTAGAATTCATCTAACTAAAGAAATCAAAGATCTTTTCATGGAAAATTACAGTACTCTGAAAAAAGAAATCGTAGAGGATTTCAGAAAATGGAAAGATATTCCCTGCTCCTGGATAGGAAGAACCAACATCGTGAAGATGGCCATACTCCCAAAATAGTTGTATAGATTTAATGTAATCCTTATCAGACTACCACCAACATACCACCCAGACCTAGAGAAATTGTTCCTAAAATTTATTTGGAACCATAAAAGACCTAGAATAGCAAAGGCATTCCTGGCCAACAAAGACAAAGCAGGAGGCATTACAATTCCAGACTTGAATTATACTACAAAGCTATTGTGATAAAATCAGCATAGTATTGGCAACAAAATAGACCTGAGGATCAATGGAATAGATCAGAAGATGCAAAGGCCTCTAGGAACACACTCAGCCACCTGATCTTCAACAAAGGGGCCAAACACGCTTACTGGAAGAAAGATAAGTCTCTTTAACAAATGGTGCTAAAAAATTGGCTCTCTACATGCCAAAAACTAAAACTTAAACCAGGTCTATCACCATGCACTAAACTAAAGTCAAAATGGATTTATAGAAATGAACATTAAAACAGAAACACTAAATCTCCTAGAAGAGAAAGGAGGATCTCTTGAAGACATAGTGGTAGGCAAAGAGTTCATGAACAAAAACCAAATCGCATGGGAAATACTTGAAAGAATTAACAACTGGGACCTCCTCTTATTGAGAAGTTTTTGCATGTCAAAAGAAATTACCAACAAAGTGAAAAGATAATCCTCAAACTTCGAAAAAATCTTAACTCATAAGCTCTCAGACAAAGGTCTGCTCTCTAGAATTTATAAAGAACTAAAGAACATTAGGGGCCCTAAATTTAAAGACTCAATCCAGAAATGGGCATCCGAGATGAACACACACTTCTCAGAGGACAAAATTAAAGAAGCGAATAAATATATATAAAAAAATGCTCCTCATCACTAGCCATCCATGAAATGCAAATTAAAACAACACTGAGATACCATCTCACCCCAGAAAGAATGGCTGTCATAAAAAAAAATCAACCAACAACAAATGTCGGAGAGGCTGTGGGGAAAGGGGAACACTTCTCCACTGTTGGTGGGAGTGTAGACTGGTGCAACCATTATGGAAATCAGTGTGGAGACTTCTTAGAAAACTAGGACTGGAAATCCCATTCAAGCCTGCTATCTCCCTACTGGGAATTTTCCTAGAGAAACTGAAAGCATCATATCATAGTGATATATGCGTACCTATGTTTATAGCTGCACAATTTGTGATAGCCAGATCTTGGAAACAACCAAGATGCCCGTCACAGGTGGAATGGCTGAAAAAGATGTGGTATTTTTATACAATGGAGTATTACTCAGCTATAAAGAATGATAAACTTGAAGCCTTCATATTTAAGTGGATGCCACTTGAAGATATACTTGTAAGTGAAATAAACCAGACCCACATGTGTAAATATTGTATTGTCTCCCTAGTATAAGAATCCAAAAGAGGAATTACATACAGAAAGGTACAACACAAATAAAAGGAAAGCGAGAACTTAAGGATTGGACAATGAGGAGTGGGCAAGGAGAAAAGCTAGGAAACATGACAGGGGCAAAACCATGCATTTGTATGCACAAGATGGGTGGGGCAGTGAACCTGGGGAACATCAGCAGGTTTTTGAGACTAGCGGTTGGCTGGTGAGATTCTCACCCTGACTAACTCTACATGCTGATGCCTGTGAGCCAGGCAGCTGCACTGAGGATGGCGATGTGTAATAGAGGGGTCACACTTGGAGTGCTTGCCATCCTGGTCTTCTAAATATTACTTCTTGCCATGACATACCATTTATTGACATAATGTCTCTCAAGTAAAGGTTTTTTTTTGTTTTTTTTTTTAAGGGTAATAAATGAAAAAAAAAAAACACAAGAATAAGAAAAAAAATGTCACAGGTCTGTCCTGTTACAATTCTGTATATGGTTAGATTTCTAAATTTCTTTGTAAAAATATGTAAATGCTTATTTCCACTTTTTAAAAATTATTTTTCCATCATATTCTGTAAGGACTTAAAGTTCAACATATCAATATTTGATGGAAAATACCTGTTTCATGATATGCCAAAGATGTTTGATATTTAGACAGATAGGGTAAACCGAACTGCATATATTGCAGGTTAATAATAAGCTTCTCTTCTGGAGGGTTAACAACCTAAGTTAGCATATCAAAACTGGAGAAAAGGGCTGCAAGGTCAGCCAATATTTTGGCCCTAGCCTTTCAAGGTCAGTGAAGACTCAGGGCATAGGAGAACCTGTATTGTAACAACATGTAACTCATTTGTGCTCCAAATTTTCTGACCAAGGAGATTATGGAGCCACAGAGGAATGTGATCGATGATGTATAGTGTGCCTGGGAAGAGTCACGTGGAGAGAAAAAACATTCTCTCAGGCTTTCACAGAGAGCAAATTGGTCAAGCAATGGCCATGACTCATCCTCATGGCTGACACTGACAAAGGATCTACAAAGTGCAGTACAGGGCTACAGGATAAATCCTGAGGGTACTTGACTGACCTTATCAGATACAAAAGTTATATTTCTTGGTATATAGGTCTTGCTTTATCTTGGTCTTAACCATCCAGCAGAAAAGTATAAAAACGAGGTATATAAAGTAAATCCATATTAATACGATGAGCTGTAAAAGGCTCAAGTCAATAACTTCTGAGGATAACCCACTAATATTATAGACTGCTAGACAGTGTTAGATATTTAGCTAAATTGCAATACCTATAGTATTTAGATGCTAATAGAATATCCATCTCTGACAGGACAAAAAAAAAAGGGGAATACAAAGGAAAGATTATTTTGCATTTATATATACAAAATAGGATAGATATACAGCTACTTTCGCTTAATTCAATGGGAAGAGGTGTACTAACAGTGTTTGGACAGGATATCCTGTCTGCTTCTTGTACTATGGATAACCACTAAGAACATAACAATGTATAATGTATTGATTATAGAAACTTCTATTAATCAGCTTTGAAACTGTCTCATTCATATGTTTCTCAATAAAATTAAAATTAAAATATTTATTGCCTTAAAAAAAAAGTTTTAAAGCATCTCCACTTTAGCATCTAATGGTGTAAAAATCCAGATACACCCATAGATGTGACATTTTTAAGAATGACAATACACAAGGGCAACACAACTGGTGTTTGTCCAACAGAGAAGTGTGTCTTTAACCTGTTCTCATAGTCACCAGCAGGAGATCACACTTCTCCCACACTGTGGCCGGCTGCGGAGAGAAACCATACCTGTCACATGAGTGGCCCGGGCCAGGGTCAGGATCAAGGCTCGGTTCAGTTCTTCAGACTCCGCAGACAGCACAGTTTTGGGGTCACTGAGGAAGCGTGTGAACTGCGGCTGGACCTCGGAGCTCCCAAGCGCAGTGATCAGCCTGAGTGCGGTGCTCTCCACGCTACATGGGCGGGCAGAAAAAAAATGCAAGAGGCTTGTATGTCAAAGTTCAAGACCAGGGAATTAATTCGAAGTCTAGGTGAATTAAACTGTAAAAACATTTAAACTGCAAATGTCTCTTCTTTGATTAAAAAAAAAAAAAAAAAAACTTCCTCTTTTGTTTGAGGATGAGCATTACTTATTTTTTTTAAAAAAGACCCTGAGGTGCCAAATTTTGGATTGAAAAACCTTGATATTCTTACACAAATGAAAAAGGATAGCTTGTACCCACTAGTATACACAGAATTTCAAAACTTCCATTTTTAAAAAATCTGAAATATATTTTCACTTAAAGCAAACAAAAACATATTAACTGAGATACAAATTCTACATGGTAAGTTAGAAGTACTAATTCTGGGCTGGGGAGATAGCTCAGTAGAATAAGCACTTGCCTGGCAAGCACAAGGTCCTGAGTTCAACTCCCAGTACTGCAAAAAAAAAAAGTACTAATTCTTAGTTCACAGACCCTGAGCAAGTACTCATCCATCTAGTAACAGATTGGACTCGATTCTTACCATACAATGAAAATACAGTATTTTAAAAGCAAAGAGGTTTTGCAGTGAGTGACTCAAAACAGGAGGCCAAGGGCTGAGTCCCCAGCACCCCTGCAGCCCCAGCCACCTCGGGGCTCACCAGAGGTGCAGCTGGTTCTGGTTGGTCTGCGCCACGGCGGCCAGCGTGTGCAGATGGCTCAGGAGCTGTACCCTGTAATGTGGCTGGATGTGATGCATGCGGTAGCTGAACATCTCAAGGAGTGTGTGCAGGATGCCCCAGGCGTGAGACTTGAAAACAGTTGGCAAGAGCTGACCTGAAAGGACACGCAGCGTGAGATGCCAGTTATTAGAAAGCTATGCCTTAAAGGACAGGCAAACAAAGTAACAGTGAATAAAATGTGTATGGAGATCTGAAAGCACATATAGTCTCTGTATTTTCACCACTTTAATTGTAGGTCCAGCTCCCAATTATAATAGCAAGTCTCTCAGTCATTTTCTTTGTCACTGGGTCAAAACACCGAACACACACAATTTAAAAAGGAGGAGAGGTTGATTTTTGGCTCAGGTTCAGTTCATGGCTGGCTGGCTGCAGGCAGGCAGCACAGCTACTGAGAATGGTGGAGGACAGGAAGCAGACAATGAGAGAGGAAGGGAAGGAATAAGAACTGAACCCTCCCAGGTGACATCCCAGGGGCCCCTCCTCCGGCCAGACCCCACCTGCTAGCAGCTTATCAACTATAAGCCACACGATCCGACCACCGTCCAGAAACCCTGCCTGGGAGCCCAGGAGCTCCAGGCAGGATAGCAACCAGCCACTGCAGCATGTGGGCCAGTTTCCCACCATGGCCTAGTGGGCCTCAGAGCTGTTAGTTATAACTCCGTCTGTTTTTCCATTGTGCCAATGGATAAATGAAATCTCAAGTTAGTCTGGAAAACTAAAATGAAAAATGAGACAGGATATGAAGAATTACTGCAACCATCCTCCCTCCTCAGTTATCCATATTCCCAACTTGGTGACAGGCACAAGGCTCGCTCACTCTTTGCAGGAGGTGGTGCTGGAGGGATCCAGCCGGGACTTCAAGCACACTAGCAAGCACTCTATGCTGAGCTACCCAGGCTCACTTTTTAATATAAAATATCTGATCACATCTCCCTGGCTTCCACCTCCCTCCAAAGAAAGATGTATTCAACTGCCAATTATCTAGAAAGGAGACTTACTGTGGTTAACATTAAAATTCTCTATTGGTGAAAACTCTTATCAGAAAAATACTTCTATAATAGAAAGAAATCTATTATTGAAAACTGCTGAAACCTCAGACACTGTAACCTATCCTCCTGCAGCAGAAGAAAACTCCCTCTCTGCTGCCAGCTGGGCACAGCACACAGCATGGCACCACTGTGGGGCTGTGGCTACAGGCCTGGGACGGGGCCCGATCTGTCACACGCACTCAGCCCAGGGCCTGCCCTTCACCCTTCCCTCACCACACCGGAAGGACACAGCCACTCCCCCACCTCTGCCCTCCTCCCCTCTGTAGCACACAGCCTGATTTCATGTCTGCTTCACTGTCCCCCCCATCCTCAGTATTGCCAGCCCAGGGTGGCATTGAGCTGTTTACCAATGTATTCCTAGCACCCGCAAATGCACACGCTGGCTTAATGAACAGTGGTTGGCTAAAGACACCAGAAGTAGTCTTACTAATAAATCCTTTGATGCCCAAAGACTCGATCTCCATATAGACCAATAAACGACTGTAAGTTTCCACCAAGGCCGGAGCCAACGCCACGCTGGACTTCGCATGAGCAAGTTTTATCACCCTGGTGGCAATGCTGTGAATAAGGCTGAAGAAACAAAAGGGAAGACAGTAAATACAGTACTTGTACTTTTAATGCAAACACAGTAATTACCTGCTTACAGGGAGCTCAGTACAACACGGGACCAAACTGACTCTGAGTGACTCGACTCACTGAGCACACGTGACCTGCCCAGAGATGTGCTCCTTGTGGCAGAAAGTTTTGCTGTAAGTCTGAGTCACTACTTGAAAGCTGCAAGCCCAAAAATACAAATCTGAAGTGAGGACCTTTGCAAAGCTATCTGAAGCTCCAGATCTATGCACCTGCACTGGTGTAAGAGTGCAGAAGCGAGCCTGCAGGCAGCCCCTCGGCAAGGTGGAGGCGCAGCCTCTCCACCAGCCTCGGCCCACACAGGGCTCCTGCCCGCCCCCCCAGCCCACTCTACTCTGCACTCTCAGTCAGCTCCTCTGGGCACTGGACATTCTAGGACTACATGGGACAGAAGCCTGTCTTTTAGAAAATATGATGACAATTTAAAGTGTCCTTGTGTGTAATCAACACAGCAAAAGTCTTCAAAATGTCACATTCTTGGAGTTAGTAATTCTACTTCCAGAAAATTATTTAAGAAATATGCAATTAAACCGGGCATGGTAGCACATGCCTATAATCTCAGCACTCCGAAGGCTGAGGCAGGAGGATCACTGCAAGTTCAAGGCCAGCCTGCGCTATAAAGTGAGCTCAAGGTTGCCTGAACTACACAGTAAGACCTTGTCTCAGAGACACAAAAAAAAGAGAAAGAAATAATGCAATTAAGTAAAAAAAAAAAAAAAGATAGCTTGTACCCACTAGTATACACAGAATTTCAAAACTTCCATTTTTAAAAAATCTGAAATATATTTTCACTTAAAGCAAACAAAAACATATTAACTGAGATACAAATTCTACATGGTAAGTTAGAAGTACTAATTCTGGGCTGGGGAGATAGCTCAGTAGAATAAGCACTTGCCTGGCAAGCACAAGGTCCTGAGTTCAACTCCCAGTACTGCAAAAAAAAAA
>NW_004524610.1:14595542-14620414 GCF_000260255.1 Octodon degus
AAAAAAAAAAAAAAAAAAAAAAAAAAAAAAAAAAGTTAAAAGAAAATATTATGGATGATGGTACAAAAATTCCCATAGTCTTCACTGTCATCTTTATAATAATAAGACACTGAAAAATCTCCTCACTCAACAATGTGGAACTGTTTAAACCACTAGGCAATATTAGTCATTTTTAATTTCATGCTTCAGGCCCTAAAGCATCATAACAAATCTTGGTGTTCAGTCGCAAAATTCCTTCAAATTTGTCCTTATTTTAAAAGTACTTTTGAATAAAATTTTGGAGACATTTAAAAAAATAAAAAATAAACCACTAGGCATAGATGCATTAAAAGCTTGGAGCAATTTAAAAATTATTTTTGGAAAACAAATGAAAAGTGTTTGATTATATTTGTAGGAAGAACAAAATCATGTATTTGGTACAGGGCCTATAGAGTAAAAAGTCCATTTTTGTAAAAACAAAAATAAACTGTACATATGTAGCCACATTCATAAAGTACTAACATAAAACAATCTTATAATAAATATTTCTGATGGAAATTTAAGGCAATTATTTTATTTGTGTTATCTAGAATTTCTAAAATTAACAACATTCACCTTTATAACAAAATAAATACTAATTATTTAAAATGTATCTGATCATAAAACTTAGACAACCATGAAACCCAATTAACACTATCCTGATAGCAATTCCCAGACATGGAGTCAAATAAAAAGAACACACCTCATCTTGGCATGAACCGTTAAAGAATCCAGCAGGTTCATCGGCAATGGAGTTACAGACCCTGAAGCCAGACAGCTCGTTCCAGGGAGAGGTATTCTCATGATGCCGTTTCCATATATAGTTTCTACTAGAGCACCCATGGGCAGCGTAAAACATTCTGAGTTTGTAGAGTATGCATTACACAGCAGGGCAATTTTATAGTCATTCATCTGTAAGCTTTTATTTCTCAGACTTTGCTGGAGGAACCTAAAAATTCACATTCATTAAACAGAAAGAACAAAATTTCCAAAGTTAACTTGCATTTTTAAAAAGCTCAATTTTATGCAATCACTTACTAATACTACCATTTTTATTCGTGTTACATGTTTTGTGTGAAGTACCAAGGCAAACATACCTAAAAACTGTGTAGTATTTCAGAAAAAGCCTAAATAATTGTAAGTTAAAAATTAATGAATATTTTGCTAAGTACATACCATATACATATAAGCACTACTTGGGCTAAGTTTCAGAGTGAAAAAATAATTCACAAATCCATGAACTAGGATTGTTTATTGCCTGTCTGCTAAAACACAACATATGCTTTCACTATAGAGGCCCTGAGGGGACAATTACAGTTACCTCACAGAATGAAACCCCACCTTCTCATCTGGGGAGCCTGGTGGGAGCTGGTAGGGGCTTCAGCGATTTGCAGCATCCCACCACTTACGCAGAGGTGCAGCTGAGTGTATGTGGCCCCGGGAGTGAAACATGTTCTGTCATCAAGTTCAAACCCTAAACACCCAAGTTTCATATGCTTGCATATAAGTCACTCAACTGATGTAGTAACTTTTTATGTATTGAATTTTATTTTATTTTTTGGTATCAGGGATTGAACTCCGGACCCTATGCTCGCCAGGCAGGCGCTTATGGCACTGAGCTATGTCTCCAGCCCCTGATGCAGTAACTTTGAAATGCAACAGGTAAAAACAAAGATTAGCTGTTAGATTAAAAACCCAGCTCTACACATGCAAACACATAGAAGCAGATTAGTGAATCTGCCCCTTGTTTCCTGATGCAGCTTTGAGTCAATGCTCCGGCTCTGACACATTAAATATTCAGCATCACCTCAAGAGGAGGTGGGTAGCTTTCCAGGCATCTCCTAAACACTGAGACCAGCATTAGTCTACTGTCCTGTGTTTATTAGACAAGAGTATTAACCATTAAGCAAAAAAACTTACTCATGGTGCAGTTTCAGTGAATGCGGGATTGGAATCTGTAGCTTGGAGTTGTCATTTTGGGCTTTTCTGTTTAGATGAATCCAAATACAAGTCATTGCAAAGGCATGAGTTGACTGGGGTTTGTTAATATCAGGAACTGGGATATACTAAAAAATAACAATTAGCATGTTGTAAGAAAGAATTCAAAAAAATTTTTTTTTTTGGTCTTTTTGAGATAGGCTCTTCCTATGCAGTTCAGGCTGGTCCTGGGCTCACTTTGTAGCCCACACTTGTCTCAAGCTCACAATGATGCTCCTGCCTCAGCTTCCCGAGTGCTGGGATTACAGCCATGTGCCACCACACCCAGCTTTTTTTTTGGTCTTTTTTAACAGGGTTTCACTACGCAGTTCAGGATGGCCTTCAACTCACTTTGCAGCCCAGGTTGGCCTCGAACGTGCAGTGATCGTCCTGCTTCAGCCTCCCGAGTGCTGGGACTGCAGGCATGGGTCACTATGCCCAGTAAGAATTAGATTTTTAATTGCATATATTTTAGTAATGCTTTTCTGGCACATCTTTTTAAAATATCGCATTTTAATTTAGTCGCAATGGTTTTGTCCAATAATACAAAGCAAAACCTCTAATAGCCACAAAACTTTAAAACCATTATAAGACCTCTCACTTGGCCTGTTTTGATTTACCAGCAAAGTTCTTGGGTTAAATCCCTGTAGCCTCTCCACCCGCCCAGTCTAAGTGACTACTGTTAAGCAAACTGAATATTAATGGGTCAAAGGATATGGATGTCCAGAATTTGCTTTAAAATTGTCTATAATTAACAAAAAAAGAAGAAAATGAAACAAGAGTATTTCTAGATGATAGGAACATGGAGGTTTACTGCTCTATTCACCCTATTTTTTAAGTTCTCCATTAGAAATATTTCTAAAAAATGACAACCAAAAAATACATTTCATTTTTGATCACTTTGTACAACAAAACACTTGGGAGACAGGCTATTAAGAATCACTGGCAGCAGAAAACAGGTATTAACTAACACTTGTTTTGCCATCCATTACTTTGTATCGATTAAAACAATGTTATTCCCTTCAAAGGCTACAGACCTACTCAAGAGTGTAGAAAAGGAGCATGTTACATTAGATAATTGTGATTTTGGATCAACTTTAGAAATAACCTAGTTCAATCTCTTTATAGGTAAATGATAAGAGTTAATCACAAAATTGGGGGAACAAACTGACTCAAATCCAGTGCTTTTTAAGGAACAAAACAAAATGCATAGTAAAACCCTTAAATGTGAACCAGATGTCGTTGACTCATCCCATTGTTAACCATCAGTAAAACTTACCTCTTTCTCTGGGTACAGAAGATCAAAGAGCTTCATGACAGGGAGAAAGTCAGCGAGGGCATTTTTCTGAATACTTCCGGAGATAAACTGCAGGAGAACCCACATCAGATGGTCTCTGCCTTTAATCAGTCCTCGCCCTGCCAACTGCAAGAGATGGTGAAGGGCCACTGTACACACGGCTGCTGCAAGGGTGGGTGCGGAGCCTCAGGATTTGTTGTTTTAAAGGAAAACCCTGATGCTATCGTCTGGATCTGAAATGTGCCCCAAGTCTCAGTCCCTAGTGGATGGCGCTGCGGGGACGATGAAGCCTTAAAAAGTGCATCTCTGCGTGCTTTGGCAGCACATATACTAAGGGTGGAAGGAAGTGGCCCTCACGGAGGAAGTCAGGTCACACCGCGCCCCCAGCCCGAGAGCCCGGGTTTCTGTTGCCTCCTGATCCCACAACAAGGCACCGCCTCACCACAGGCACAGAGCAACAGGCCCAAGAACCAAGGCAGAAACCTCTGAAACTATGAGCTAAAGGAAACCTTTCCTCCTTGCAAGCTGTTTGTATCAGGTATCTTGTCAGAGCAATGAAAAGCTCACGAATATATGTTTTTCTTCTTTTCAAAATAACTATGCATACCAAAAATTCAGTGCTTCAAAATATAATTTAATTGATTTTGTGTGCTTAAGAATTCAGACTGAACCGGGCCTAGTGGTCCACACTTGGAATCCCAGCACCCAGGAAGTGAGGCAGCAAGACTGCGCCAAGTCCAAGGCCATGTTGGGCTACAAAGTGAGTTTAAAGCCAGCCTGAACTGCAGAGACCCCCCGACTCAAAAAACAAGAAAAAATGAAGAGCGATTATGGGATATTTCTTACTAAAAGTACCGCATCAAACCAAATGCATTGTTATATAATTTTTTTGTTAAATCATTTTAAAAATTTAAAACCCTCAAGGACTGGTTTTCATAAAACACATTTCCTGGTTTACAGAAATTAAAGAGAAACCAGTGGTGAGGACAGGGCTGTGATGATTCAAAGACCTGAGCAGCTTTGACAGAAACCCTTGCGCTTCCCACAGTAACCTACGCTGCAGAATGTCACAGCTCCACTCGGTGTACCTACAACCTTGTGACTGAAGCCAGCCTTTCCCAAGCTCCCTTGCGTGCTTCTCTTCCCTTCTGTGGGTGTGCTGTCCTGTCCATGCAGGAAGCAGGAAGCAAAGCCTGCTGATCCTCCCGTACCTGCCTGTCACCTGGGCTGCACACGTCTCTCACCGCACGCGCCCTCTTCCTCTCCCACCTGGGTGGGCCTTCAGCATCCACTCCTGGCCCACTGCAATGATCTTGCTCGTGATTTGTCTCGTCTCTGGTGCTGCCATATCTATCATCACACTACCAGCTTTCTCCACAGGGCTGTTACTGAAGTTTACAACTATGTAAGAGTGATGCCTCTCTTCTCACTGCTGCCGAAATACATGGAATCTCTCAGTAAATGAACATGCTTACACAGCTGCTATGAGAATGCTGTCATCTATTCTAAACACACAATCCCAAATAAGAATTTTTTAAAATAATAAATATAAATAAACAGGCTGAGTAAAGCTTTTTTTTTTTCCAGAACTGGGGATTGAACTCAGGCCCTTGCGCTTGCCAGGGAAGCGCTTATCCCACTGAGCCATCTCCCCGGCCCACTAAGTAAGCTTTTCAAGTCTCTCTTTGCCTTCCTGTCTTCTTCCTACCACCATTTCCCCTGTTGTTTTTCATTCCAGTTCTCACACATCTCAATCCCTTTCCAAATAATGACCTTACTGCTAGGAAAATATTTTGCTCTTTTTTCCTCTTGGCAAATTTCAACATTATTCACATACATCTTGACTTTTTATTAGGGACTACTCCCTTGCATGCCAACCCAGGAAAACACGCTTACAAGATGCCAACCATGACACTCATCGAACTGTTCATACAAACATCTCCTGCTAGTGAGGCGCTTCTCGGGGGCACGAGAGGGTCTTCTCAGGTTGTAGTTCCTGGCCCTCAATGTGAGTAAGCAGAATGAACGACTGAATCCAATAACCAGAAAGAAAAAAAAAATCATGAGAGTCCTGAACAGAGCAGCTATGAGGACTCCAAGTCCTGCCACTTCTGAAACTGCTAGTGGTGCCCACACCACTCTAAACCACACCAGGGTAGGCAGCAGGTGAAGTGGGCTGGCTGCAGGCACGGGACCTACCTTCTGATGAAGAGAGAGGACCATGTGCGGAAAGCTGGCAAACTGGAAAAGCACAAAGAAAATGAGCTGGCTGGAGAGATGCTGCCACAGGAGCTGGCTGGTGCCCCCGTCGTCAAACTTCTCCTCAGTCTCCGAGCGCTCCATGGCATACACCACCAGGTCCACCAGCTGGTCCTCCAGCACAGGGCAGCGCTGCTTGTGCTGTGGGCAGAGAGTGGACACAGTATTCCACAAGCCTCCCGCTTAAGTCTCACATCCCCAGCAACGAGCGCTAACGTACTAACAGGCTGAGAAGCATGGAATGAAGTTGAACTCAGGGAGTTACGGTTAGATTTAGTCTATTAAAGCTGCATCGTGTCTCAGTAGCACAGAGGAAGAGTTTCATAAAAAAGTTATTGTTAGGTCCTCTAAAAAACAGATTTCCCATTCAGTTTCGACTTCTACAACGGAAATCACTACTCCAATTTGACAAGAGGAAAATACAATAGAAAACTGCATTTATCTTTTGGGAAAAATATTGTCAAACAAAATGGGAAAAACAGTATTAATATTACAATTTAGCTCAAAAGATGAAAGCCCTAAGTTTCCAGATTGAATATTAAGAAAGAACAAATAACACAGTATGTGAATCTATTCATTGGAAAGTAACAAGCCCCAAATTTATAGATTAATCTAAATAGCCATTTTTCACTGTGTGGTAATAATCATAGGAAAACTGAAACTTCCTCCCCAGTTAACAAAAAACATTGATCTCAAAGTTAATCTCTGTTCTTTCTCCCTGGAAAACAGACATAATGCAGCTTTAATTTTAAATTAGATCATTTTAAAATCTAAAACAAGAAAAAAGAACTGAGTTTAAACACTAATAATGAAAATGCAACTTCCCTTTCTAGAGGCAAAAAGGTTTATGATTTTAAAGTGATTTAAAAAATATATACATATATACATATATATATACTTATATATACATATGTATATATATATATATATAGATCTATACTTTTTTTAACCAAAAGCAGTATGTTAAGCCACATTTTAAAAGCCATTTATTTTTCCTTTAAAGGCAGGCACAAGCCTTTCAATGAATACAATTACTAACACAGATACTTTACCCCAAACTTTAGATGTAATTACCAATCTTTTGCCATGAAAAAGGGATATTTCTTTAAATTTAGAGAAAAAAATGCAAAGTGGGGACAAATCTGGAAATAAACAAAACAATGGATGGCATCCCCTTTTGCATGCTCCTTGCCAGCTCCAAGTTGTAAAGCTCCAATAGGGCTGCACTTTCTTCACACATGCAGATACAACAGACATCTACCCAAACAGGAAGCATTAACGGTTGCTTCGTATTCTTTCCGAAACACAAGGCCATGATCACGGTTCAACCAACCACACTACAGGTTTACGAAGAGCAAGATTAACACCACCGCTTGAGACTACAGTACTGTTCCTCCGAAGGTAACTGTCATTTTGCAGCAGAGCAGGGTGCAACAGACAACACTACAGACTATTTCTGAAATCAGCATGCAAAACTACTGTGTACAGGGCTTGAAATTCACTAGTTCTGCCAACCACCAACAACCTAAGGAATGTGTCAGACAACACAAATTTAGAGTGAGATCATTCAAGTGTACAAGTCAGGAAAATTTGTGAAAAGAAAGAAAGCCAGGATTTCCAGTAGGAATTTTTCACAGGTGATGAGAATTTGCTTCCACTCTGGAAACTAACTGATTTGTAATCTTTTTCTTCATCTTTGGTGGTAGCTCATCAATCTACTGCAGGAAAAAAAAAAAAAAAGAGTACACTGGATAAAATTGGTACTCTGCACCTGAGTCACTTTTATGTTTCCCTTTTTAGTTTTAGCTATTTTTTTCTTTAAAAAAAGAACTAAATTCTCACCTGTTTTTTTAGGTGTATCATGACAGTCCAACAGTTAATAATTTAAAGAGGAAAACAAAAACCAAAAACAGCCTACACTTTTGACAAAGTAAAAACTGGGAAGCTTACAGTTAAAGCTCAGGACTATTCAAGATATGTCAGCTGTGACTCAAGATTCTCCCCAACTACTCTGTTAAAGCCCTGAAATGTCATGGTAGCTGCATAGTTATCAGGATTAACTACAAATTTCCCAGAGGGTTTTGGATAAAACCAAGGATATCTCTAAAGCCAAGTTTATTTATTTATTTTATTTTTTGCAGAACCGGGGATTGAACTCAGGCCCTTGCGCTTGCCAGGGAAGTGCTTATCCCACTGAGCCATCTCCCAGGCTCTAAAGCCAAGTTTAAAGACTGCCTTTTAAGCATGTTGCTTAGCTACCAAAGAAGTCTGAAATATAAAATTATCTGACCTGCTGCTTTTGAAAGATACCTACTGCTTTAATTTGCAAGTAAAAAGATACATTAAAATTAAGATTCTTAACACACAGCAGATTGTTTTATAAAGTAGAATAAATAAATATTTGTAAAGCAATTTAATGATCTATGAATAAAATGATCAGTCACTAGGCTAAGCTAATTCTGCATGTCAGTGATGACCACTGGCACTTCCTGTTTTCTGAGGGTAACGATCAATTTAAGGCTGCAAAATACCGACATGTAGTTAAGCTTTTGTTTACATCATATCTGTATGTATATTTAGTTAAAGCCTATTGTAACAATAATGGCTAAACTCAGCATTGTAACAATTCTATTTCCACATCATACCCCAAATTGTACTGAACATAACTGAATTTTTAGCTTTGGTAAAAGCTGAATGTCAGGCGTAGGCACTAAGAGAAACACTAACATTAACCTTTGCTTGTTTGCCTGACTCCCTTCCTACCACTGTGTCCACTGGCAAGGATACTGTTGTTCATTCTTAGTATCCCATATCTCATATGGAGTGGCATCTGACACTTTTCATACAATCATTATCTTGTCACGGCTTTGGCTGTGAAAACTTAACATGCTAGATACACTAAGAGGGCTTATATTAATTCAAATTATGTCAGTGCTCTATCTCAACTTTAAAACAATTCAGGTCAGGTTGGGATGCAAAAATTTCTTTAAAATTTTTTTTTTTAAATCTTTAATTAATTAACTTGGTACCGGGTTTTGGTACACAGCTCAGACCCATAGTGATTCTCCTGCTTCAGCCTCCCCAGTGCTGGTTACTGACATGTGCCTCCAAGTCCAGTTTCAGTTGCCAGTACAGCGTGCTCAGGGTTCCAGGGCTGGCATGGTATGTGGAACCAGGGATCGAACCCGGGTCCTTGCACATGCCAGGCAGGTGCTTAAACCGCCAAGCTATATTCCCAGCTGGAAATATTTCTTAGTTGGGTTTTTTCTTTTTTGCTTGTTTGGTTTGGTACCAGGGATTGAGCTCAGGACCTTATACTTGCCAGACAGGTGCTTATGCCGCTATCTCCCTGGCCCTCAAGCTGGAAATATTTCTTTTAATGACATTTATGAATTATCTGCTTTACCCAGGGAAGCTGCCAATCAGAGCCAGAGAACTTTCAAGGTTATTTTAAAGAGAAACTGACTGATTGGTTTTAGAGTAAACTGTCTTATAGTAGCAGAGTTCATGCATATTACCTAAGAGCTGGAGATGTGGATCTGATTTATTTTAAACAAGTATTTTTATTTAGCAGAAAATAATACAAACTAATATATATGATCATATTAAAATATTTTTCCACTGTGAGTTGAAGTTCAGTAGTCCACCTTGCTGGTTATAGGCCTGGGCTATTTATAACCTGACTATCACCAATTTTAGAATAAAATACAGCCCAATTCCTACTGGAAAATGCAATATAACAGAGCTTAAAAAGTTTTTGCATTGCTAGAGAAAAGATAAGAAAGTATAGTACAAGGTATAGTTCTGTCATGATAAAAGTTGTGATGACTTGGTTATCTTTAATCATAAGCTTTTTATATTTTATAGTCTCATTTTTAGAATCTACTTTCCAGTAGGTAAAGAAAATATATCAAATCAGTTTAGCATATTATCTTCCATCTATGAGTCCCTTGCTATATCATTTCCTATGAAAAAACAATTACTGATGAAGTGTGAATTTTGACAATGTTACACTACAGTGGAACCAGTATTAATGTTCTGTCAGCATTTCCATTATAAACTTTATTTTTTATGGATTTATGTCTTAGTCATAAACTTTTTTTAGGTTGAAACTTGTTATTAAAATGATCAGATCAGAAATACTGTTTTTGGAATTGTTTTTGACAATTTCCATTTTGAGAAGACCTGCCCCCCAGAAGAAAAAACACCATGGACAGCTAAACTCTGGGGGAAGGCACTCGTGGCTCCAAGGACCATGAGCACATTTCTCCACCAAACTGTAAAAAAATCGAGTCAGGTATGGCTTAATGTTCATAAGAAAAATTACTGTTAAGACATTGTATGAAGCATTCTTCCCAAGTTAGCTGAATACTTACCTCTAACTCAAGAGAAAGCTGATCGGAATTAATGACTTGGTACTAAGATGTTAAAGTGGCAGATTACAGAAGGCAACTGTCAGGTATTCTAGTGGTGAAGCAGTTTCAGTGTCACAAGTACAGAGGCTTTTCCAAACAAGGAAACGTGGTCAATTTTTCAGAAGAAAAAACTTAAAATAATAAGAGATATTGCTACTGGGGTGAGGTTTGGCATGCAAAGTTTCAACACTGAGCAAGTTTTATGGCCAAGCTATATGTCCTTAAAAATAGGGCTTTATAAATGGAAGCACTGGCACAACCTTCACTATAGTATTGCAAACAGGAACGCTATTTTATATAACCTCGACAAGAATGTCTTTTTAAAATCAAAAAGCTGGTCTGTTTTAATATGTTGGGCTCAAAAATATTTTATCAAAAAGAACTGGAACCACTATTTTGCTTAAAATCCCAAGGTGCAAAGTCCTGGAACAGACTTGGGACTGCACAAGAGTGGGCTGACAAGGTGTGGCCGCGGTGTCACCCTCCACAGGGCTGCAGCGGAGGAGCCTGCGTGCAGATGAGGACACGTCTGGCAAGACTGACAGAGACAAGCGTGCGTCCAGAGGTGCGGGGTCACCTATGGGTGTGACATGTATCAGTCAATCCCCGTGTCCAAAAAAGCCTTCCCTGTATAGTTTACCACTCCAACTTTTACAAGTGGCATATCTATTGAAGTACTTTTTTTTTTTCTTTGTTTTAATGTTTTTGTTTTAAGGCAAAGCAACATAAGCATTTTTGTTGTGGTTTTATTTTAGTAGTCAGGAAAGACAGAGGCTATCCCAAATCTTTCCATCTTGAAAATCCCACCAGGCTAACGTTAGCCCTAAAGTAGGAAAACAATAAAATGGAGTGGGAAGGAAAAAGAACCCATCAAAAAGTGACAGGCGTAACTGAGTGCCAGGTGTTGTCTCTTTCTTGAAAAAAAAAAGAAAAAAAAAGAAAAAGAAAAAACACAATAGAAAAAAACAAACACCAAAAAAAGAAAAAAAAAAAAACAAAAAACCATTCACCAAAAATAACTCTCATATCCCAAGAAGAAATGTTTCAGTGGCCTTGGTCTCAGCATGGTCCTGCCAATTTCAAGCCCCGACCACACACGTATTCTCTAAGTGGAATCAGTGGCTACAAAGCGGCCAGCGTATCGTTAGTCACAATACAACAGTAAGGTTGTGAACGTACCTGAGCAATGTTCAAGGTCTAGAGCATTGGAGGATGGGCAGGACAAGACAGGACAGAACAAAAATAAAGGAAGAAAAAAAGAAGACAAAACAGTGACTATGAGGCCAGCCTCAAGGAACCCAGAGTCAGCACAAACCCTCCCACATGTTAAACCACCAAGAACACACACATATCAAAAAAGAAAAAAGAAAAAAAAAAAAAAATCACCAAGGCGGCCACGCTGAAGATACTAGGGTTACAAAAAATATAAAACACCCCAACAAAAAAAAGGGCAAAAATTATGGTTAAGTCATGTGTAGGTTTCTCTGGCAAAAGGTATGCTTGAAACTGGCCTTATAGAAAAAAAAGCAATGCAAAATTAACCAACTTTAAAAATATCGCCTTTTTAATTTAAACATTCTTAAAGCTGTATATAAATGATCAAAATAATACATTGTTCAATATACTACGTAGTTCAAAAAAAGTCACCAAAGAGTTTTTAACTGTTTTGCTCAGTCAGCTACAGCAAAGAAAAGAGAAAAGAATAGTGCAGATTCTATGCAGATTATACCAGGTTTCCAGCATACAGTACCTGCTTATTTAAACCTAGCATATTGCAGACCATATCCCTGGAATAAGGCTGTTCCAATACATATCTCAACAAAGCAGTCTGTGGTTCAAACAGATCCTTCAAAGAAAATGAAAAAAATTATTGCTTCAAGAGAAAAGTAACTGTTACTTGAAATTATTTAAATTGGGCTTAAAAGTCTTCTAAAGGCACTTGTTACCTTCCCATGGCCAGCAGAATCTTGCAGAAAAAAAATTACAGGATTTTAGTGCTTTCCATTAACCCACTGACACCCCTCATTTCACAACAGAGGAAGTTAGTAAGGTCACACAGAAGGAAAAATAATAGGGACACTAGAATTTGATCCCCTCCCCAGTGCAGTTCCTGCTCCACTTTCCTGAAAACATAAAAGGTATATGTTTTCAAGTTGAAAATCTCACAGTGGCTATTTATATAATTTTTGTCATAGGTGATAATGGTTCTGACAAAGAGGCCTCCTTAAGCTGTTTGTGTCCTTTCTGTGGAAACCTAAGTCAATTTTCCATAGGAGTCTTGGTTTATAAGCTTGCAAATTCTGATCACAAAATCTAGTTTATAAAAACTATGAGAAAGGTATATTTTAAAACTCACATCCTCAGGGCTAGGGAGATGGTTCAGTAGAATAAGCGCTTCCCTGGCAAGTGCAAGGGCCTGAGTTCAATCCCCAGTTCCGCCAAAACAAAACAAAACTAAACTAAACTAAAATCCTCTTCAGAGTAGTCATTTTATCCAGTGTACCTTGAATGCAAGCTTATCAGTCCTCTAACTGTCCTATAACTGTAATTATTTCCCTATAAGACTGCCAAAATGGCTGGGCTTGGTGGCACACACCTGGAGTTCCAGCACTCCAGAGGCTGAGTTTGAGGCCAGCCTTGGCTATATAAGTGAGTTCAAGGCCAGCCTGCACTACACAGTGAGATCTTATCTCAAAAGACAAAAAAAAAAAAAAAAAAAAAAAGGGCTGGTGAGATGGCTAAGTGGTCTAAAGCACCAACTTAGAACAAGCTAAGCTAAGCTAAGCAAAGCACAGGGACCACGGTTCAATCCCCCAGCACCACATGCCAGCCAGCCCCGCCCCCTGGTGGGCTGAGCTGGCCAAACACACATAAATAAATAAATAAACAAATAAATTAAAAAAAAAAGGAAAAAGAAAAAACTAGTAACAACAAAAGATCATCAAAGTATCTTCCTTGAATTTAAATACTTTTACAGAAGTAGATGACACTATTTACATGCCTATTTATATCTGTTCATGTAGCTCAAATATAGATTTACTGATTTTAAAATATTAACTTGTACTTTTTTTGGGTTTAAGACAGGGTCTAGGGGCTGGGGAGATGGCTCAGTAGAATAAGCGCTTCCCTGGCAAGTACAAGGGCCTGAGTTCAATCCCCGGTTCCGCCAAAAAAATAAATAAATAAAAAATAAAGACAGGGTCTGGCTACCTAGTCCAGGCTGACCTTGAACTCGCAGAGATCCTCCTGCTTCTGGAGCACTGGGTTATAGATGCGCACCACCAGGCCCAGCTGAAGTGTTTTGACCCAGCCAAGTCAAGGGTTACTTCTGGCAGCACTTGCACACTGGCATGTTTTCACTCGCTGTTGCGGGCAGGGACACATGAGGACGGGAGGGATGCTTATGGCCTGAGTTCAACATCATCTTTGGAAACTCTGCTATGGTGATGATGAGGTAAAACCTTGGAAAAGTTACTCCCTAAACTTCTTCAAACTGTTTCCTTTTTCTTTTATAGGGATTCTTACCAGGCTGCAATTTCTCAATTCAGCCCAGTTACCAGAACATCTCAGGATTCTGCACCTTTCTTCATTTAAATAGTCAAGTGTCTATGAAGGTGGATAGGGACATAACATCCACTGCAAGCACTAGATTAAGGGGTTCCTTGGGTCATTTTAAAGTAAGGTTCTACTTTATACAGTTTTTATACCACGAGTTGATTTAATGTAGCTACATTTGTAAGAAAAGGATTGAGCTGCAATATGTACATGTACAAGCATTGCATAATCACTATATATTGTATACTGCTAGAAACACTCAAAAAAAAAAAAAAAAAAAAATTCTATTCTCAGACAGTCTCAACTTCAAACCAAAAATGATCAAAAAAAGAAGGGTCCTGCAGAAGATCCAGAGTATTAATTAGCTGTGTGTGAAGGCACACACCAATCCCAGCACTCAGGATGCTGAGGCAGGATCTTAAGCTCAAGGCCAGCCTGGGCTACACAGTGAATTCAAGGCCAGCCCGGGCTACCTAGCAAGGTCTTGTCTCAAAAAAAAAGGCCAAAACCAAAAAACAAAAGTCCTCATTAAAAGGAGGGGAGCAAGTATACCCCAAAAAGCAGCAATCCAGTCGGCAACACTGCTCATCAATGCAACAGTCTAGAAGGAACAGGGCTCCTTCAAGGGAACCAAAACTCCGGTGGTCAGAAAGCAAACCCTCTTCCCTCGAAAACAAACATCAAAACAGGACTTGTGATACAATCCTATAACTTTTAAGCATCACTGAATGGAAAGAATTTTCTGCTCAGAAATCTAAAGAAGGAAGAGCATTTTCACTCTCCTAAAAGAGAAAAAACATAAATATTTCTAAATTTGGAATACAAATGACTTGATAGCATAGGGGTTGGCAATATGGATCCCAGAATCAGATGAGCTCAAATTCTGGTTCTTCTCTTTCTTTAATATGGGACCCTGGACTTGGAGTCAGTTTAAAACTTGAAAGCTCTACCTCCACAGAGCTGAAGGGCTGCACAGGGACACGACAGCACCAACAAGGTGTACTTGGACATGGCACGATGTTATACACTACAAACTATCTTCACTGAAATCCTGACACCTGCAAACCATGGAGAGGCAGTTCGTGTCACACTTCCTGCAATCTAGGATGCAGGCTATTACACGAGGAAGTTGATTACCCTTTGTAACATACCTTGTCATATGGCAAAAGGCCTTTCAAAGGAAAACGAAGAGTTGCAGGATCTAATTTCCAAGAATTACAAATGGCGCCTGAGTTATTTACAACTGGCAGGAGACTGCAGCGGCCTGTACATATTACAAGAATGTGTTTAAGTAAATGTGAACCCAGAAATGCTGGCCCCACCATTCATGCCACAAGTACTTAACAAATGCATATGCTGAACTAGGTCCTAGCTTAAACACGGCTTTAAAGAGCAAAATAAACCATTCCTTAAAAAAAAACCTAAGGTTTTAAAAAAATTGAAATGGAGGAATTTTCTGATTTTATTTCATCCTGATGGTTCAAGATGAATTTGTTCAGAGCTTCCAAACTCAAAAAGGCTGCATTTTGTCTCAAGGTCTATGCCACAGATCTATAAACTATAATCTACAGGCCAAAACTTCTCTTGCTGCTCTGACAGTAGAATAGAGTGGCAGAGCTGAGTGAGTAGCTGTGGCAGCCCACAAAGCTCACAGTTCTGACAAGATGGCCCAGCTCTTTCCAGTGCAGACACTTTGAGACTCCAGCCTCGGGCCCGTGGGATTACTGTTATCCAGGACATCCCTACAGCCTCAGATGGAGCATGTGACCCTCAGCTCGCACAGCTAACAGCCAGCAGCACACTGTGTCACTTGGCTATCCACTGGTACCTCAAATTCTACAAATCTTAAATTGAACTCAAAATTATCCTTCTCAAAAACTGCTTCGCCAGGTGTGATGGCGCACGCCTGTCAGGAAGCTGAGGTAAGAAGCTCACTGTGACTTTAAGACCAGCCTGGGCTTCAAAGTGAGCTCAAGCCAGCCTGAACTATACAGTGAGACCCTGTCTCAAAAAGATTTAAAAAAAAAAAAAAACTCCTACTTCATCATCACAATCAAGAGATGGTCTTAGTACTGACTCAGTACTGGCTAAGCTGCCCAGCCAGGCTATCTCTCAAGATTAAAAAAAAAAAAAAAAGGCCGAGGAGGCGTCTCAGTACAAAGGTGCTGTGCTCAGAGCACAGAAAAAGATCAGCAGAACTCGGGCCCTCTTTAACACAGTTATATCCTACCACAAATGGAGTTTATCCTCGCCGTGGGTCTGAAGGTGTCCACAAAGTCAGACACTAGGTTTCCAAGTAACTAAGAAAGAAAGAAAAAGGATAAGCATAAAAAGACCCTGAATTGAGGGGTCACCTCACTATGCAAATAATATTGGAAAATAGCTAGTACAATGGCAGGCATCCGATGCAAGGTCATTACTCAGATTTGGTTCTCTTTTTTTTCTTCCAAACAATTACTTACCAACTCATCCGTCCCTGAATAAAACCAAGTTATACTACTGTGTCCTTGGCTATTTCAGAAAGCTGTGTCACTGATGACATAAAAATGTCTCAACTGACCAGCAGAAAAATGAAATGTACAGTTCAGAAGTGTACTTGTTAAGGGTCAGCCAAATAGCTCAGTGGATTAAAGCGCCTGCTTGAAGGGCCAGAGGTTCGATCACGCTGGCTGAGGCAGTGATTGAGACTGGGCGTGGTGGCGCGTGCCTGTAATCCCAGCTCTTGGGAGGCTGTAAACAGGTGGATCACTACGAGTCTGATCTAGTAGAAGGACCCTGAACACTCTGTAGACCCTTCCCTAAAATAAATATGAAGTAAAAAAAAAAAAAAAAAATCAAAGTGTACTTGTTATCTACAGATGAAAGTAAGCATTTTAATATAAGCATAGAAGGCTTGGAGTCAATCAAGCCCTGGTCCATAAAAGATAAATCAAGCATAGAAGCAAAGTTAATATAAATATTTTCTAATCTCTATTAAACTTCTAGACATCTGACATGTACCCAGTGCGGAAGCTTTCCCTCAGGATACAGTTTCCTGATCTCGGTGACTGCAAAGTAGGCTGGCAGCAGGCAGGCGTTTCTCTCCAGGATGTACGCGATCACCTGAGGAACCAAAGGCAACCATGCTGTCACCATCCCACGTGCTCACAGCAGGAGGCAAGAGAGCAACAGGACAAACTGAAGGACTGCTTTCTGGGAAGACGCTAGACGAAGGACACCGCCTCAGCTAATGAGGACTACACTCCAACAATTGCACAGTGCACAGACCACAGGGCATGCCTGAAAATCACTAAGAGAATGGATTTGAAGAGTTCACCACACAAGTACGTGTGTAAATACACACACACATATATGTAAATATAGAATCTTCTCAGTTAAACAAAAGATTAGCACAGAATTTATTTAAAGAATATTAAGAAAGCCTAAAAATGAAGGATAATAAACACCAGTGGATTGTGGATACTTAATAAACACCTTTAAAATACTTTACATATTCATTGATTTAGGAGAACAGACCAAAATAATAATTACTGCAACATTAATTATAAAGCAGAAATAGTTTAAGTGGTTCACAAATTGATGTCTTACAATGTTTCAGAATACTTTAACATTTATATTGTTTTTATATAATTAAAAACCAGAAATTAAAATTTCATTTTTAAATAAAATAAAGTTGAAAACCCATCATTATGAATACAAATGGTAGGCTGGGTTTGGCGGTGCATGAAGTAATCCCAGCACAAGGGAGGCTGAGGCAGGAGGATCGTTCTAAGTTTAAGACCAGAGACCAGACTGGGCTACAAGTGAGCCTGAACTGCATAGCAAGACCCTATCTCAAAAAGAAAAAGGATAAAAATAAAAAAATCTCTTATAGAAGAAATAATATGATCCACAAACCATAATAAGTTTTAAGAACCAAGACCTAAACAAAACCAGACCTTTGTTTTATTTTTTGATATAGGATCTTGCTATGGAGCCCAGGCTGGCCTCAAACTCAGTGATCTTCCTATCTCAGCCTCCCAAGAGCTGAGATTACAGGTATGTGCCACCACGCCTGGCCGAAACCAGACTTTTTTAAGGATGCGGGGAGCCAATCTGATAAACATCTAGATACCTCTCTGGCTGCCAGAAGCTGCTGTACAACAGCAGAGCTCACTGTATTAGGTATTGTCAAGATTTTCTCCAAAATTGCTTTTAAGAGATCTCGAACACCCTGATATGACAAAAAAGAAAAAGAAAAGAAAAAGACATGGGTTAAAATCAAGTAATGCCTTCATGACAGCCAGAACTTTTGAAGGTTTCACTATTACACACTCTTTCAAGGTCAAAGCTTTAAAATTTTACATCAGAGTTAGCATTTAAGTTCCCAACACTAACCCAAAACAAGAGTCATGCTCCAAAACAGAATTCCCAATTCACGTCCTACAATGTGAGGTAAGTCACTTAGAAACAACATCCTGCGCTCCTTCCTGCACGTTTCTGGCCCTCCACACCTTCGAAGAGTTTCTACTGCTCAAGGCCCACGAAGCTTCCCTTGTGCCCCGGGCAGAAGTCAATCTGAACAGGACCTGGACAGTGAAACCACAGGCGGCTGTGCTAAGCTTTCAGCAGACTCTGTCCACACACTCTTTTCAGCGTACTCTAACTTAATTCTCCTTTTCAATAGCACATCCTTCAACCCCTCAAGTGCATCCCTAAAGTTATTCTGCTAAGCGTCTCCATGTATCCCTCACTACCAGCTGTATGCCCTGACACACAGAAGAAATTTAGTGGGCCCTGTGCACTTGTAGAAGCAGGGCAGATACATGGACTACACAAATAAGTAGAAGGCACAAACCACAAACTGTGTAAGTCAGAGGAAAGAGAAAATAATCAGAAAAAGCTCCTCAGAATGAATATGAGATAAATCATGATTTAAATAATTATCTGCTTAGTCATTACATCACTTCAGATTGGAAAGAATGCAGACATAAAGCATAAGGTCAAGAATTAAAAACTCTGAAAAAGAACAGTAAAAAAAGTCACTTGAAGACACAGAACATCTTTTGCAGCTCTCCCAAGCTAGCAGGTGCAGCTGATTTCAGTCGAGAGCAGAGTGTCACTGGGCATGGTGGCCCATATCTGGAATCCCAGCACGCAGGAGGCTGAGGCAGAAGCACTGCTGTGGCTCTGAGGTGAGTTTGGGCTGCACAGTGAATTCAAAGCCAGCATGGACTACATAGCCAGATCCTGACTCAAAAGCAAAATAAAACAAAAAAATAAGAGTCAAAGACAAGATAAAGACACTAATCAGAGACACAAGCCTGCAGGAAGCCAAGGCTGTGGGGTGGTAGGTCTGCACCCCTCCTCAATCCCACACAGAGGTTCCACAGGGATGCGTACAAGGAGTCCAGCACTGCGGCCTTGCGGGGGCGGGACACAGAATGCGTGGTGAGACTCCCATTTTATTGACCACCCGTACTTTAATACTGGGAGGCCAGCAGACAAGAAGGGAACACAGTTAAAACATTTTAACTCCTTTAGGAAAAATACATTAAACATTAGACAAGTCATGAAAGTGACCTTGCTTGATTTCTCTTACTCAAAAATCAGGTATCGCTCTGAAGAGTTCATCAGGTCTGAAAATAACTACTTTTGGCAATGAAAAAACATACCTTGTAATCCACACCCCCGATTATTTTCCGGACCAGTTTAAATGTTAAGGCCCACAGCTGTGTTCGTTCCCATTCGAGAGTGTCCGAGTTTATGAGGGACTCACAGACCATCCTGGAAGAGAGGGAACACACGCTTCAGGGAGCAGCCAGGGGCTGTGCACGTCCTCCAGGCCTGGGCTCGTGCGTGCCTGGGGACATCTCAGTGAGCAAGTGAGTTTCATGAAGTCAGTGTACCTGACTATATTTTCAGGGACCTATTTTTACATGTTTTACTTGTATAAGAGATAAAATACCAAGTAGAACTAAATGATCTTCATTATATATTTTTACTAAAAACTTTTACTTGGAAAAAAAAATCTACTAAAAAGCTTTTAGCTGGTGGCAGACTGTACTTTTTCCAACACGGCTATGCCAAGTTTTGTAATCCAAAGTGCTCTTTTCTGAGACTGGGTCTGAAATGGTCTTTTTAAAAATGTATTTGGTACAGGGTCTCACTGCACAGCTTGGACTAGCAGTGATCCTCCTGTTTTAGCTGGCCCAGTGCTAGGATTACAGGCATGTACCACCACACCTAGTCTGGGTGGCTGGCTCAGCATGTCTGGGGTTAGGGAGGGAAGGTATGTGGTACCAGGGATTGAACCCCAGTCCCTCCATTTGCATAAGCAGCTGCTTAGTCTACTGAGCTATCTAACCGGTCCTATGGAATAGTCTTGAATGTATTTTATTTTTAGTAATTTTTTTTTTTTTTTGTGGCTGGCTCAGCTCACCCTGGGGTCAGGGCTGGCATGGCATGTGGCACCAGGGATCAAACCGCAGTCCCTTGTACACTTGCCTGAGCTTATCTAAAGAGGCACTTTAGACTGCTGAGCTACCTCACCAGCCCTTGAGTGTAGTGTTTATGCAATTTACAATCTCTTTGCAATTCCAACAATATGTAAACCACTTATACACTGTTTTTACCCTTCTTGAATTCCCATTAAAATCTAGGTCTCCCTATACAGTCCAGGCTGTCCCTGAGTTTACTGTGTAGCCTAGGCTGGCCTTGAACTCACAACAATCCTCCTTCCTTAGCCTTCTGAGTCCTGGGATTACAGGTGTGGGCAGCTACAACCAGCCCCTTATGCTCTTCTGAAATCTGACACTGAGACTCCTTAAAAGGTAAAGGGAGAGCCTACATTTCCCTCTCCTGAGAGCCACGCAGCCCTGGACCTATGGCAAAAGGATGAAGAATGACTTCCCGCCTACCTCTTCCATACGATATGAGAAAGCACAGAGGGGGACGTGTGTAGGACCAGCTAACCTGTGCCCAGGTCCACCAGAGGTGCGAGGTCACAACTCCTGTCCTTGCCACAGCCTGCTGTAATTAAGGACACTAAAAACAGCTACCCTGAAAACCCAGTCCTCACTGGCGAGCCTCACTTCTTCATTCTTTTATCCTTCTACAACGAGCTCAGCTCAGTCCCAAAATTTACTTTAAAAAAATTATTTGGCTTGTTCAAACTTACTGGTACGTTTACCCACCAGTGGGATGTATCTAGGTGGCAGGTATGTGGAAAGCTTTTAAGTATACTACTTAGGCAACTTACAATCTATTTGCCCTTATGACAGTGCATAAACCACCAATACATTGTCTCTACCTCTTCTTTTATTCCCACTAAAACTGATATAAGACAGTATAAAGGGTTAATACAGTCACATATATAAAGTATCTGAGGGCCGGCCAAATAGCTCAGCTGATTAAAGCACCTGCAAGCAGGCATAGGGCCTGCTGTGCCGGCCCCACCCCCAGGGCAAGCTAAGACTGAGATTGAGACTGGGTGTGGTGGTGTGAGCCTGTAATCCCAGCTCTTGGGAGGCTGTAAACAGGCAGATCACTACGAATCCGATCTAGTAGTAAGACCCTGAACGCCCTGCAGATGCTTCCCTAAAATACAAAAAAAACCACAAAAAATAAAAAAAACAAAGTATCTGAATTTAAATTATCTCCCAATTTGTTTAAGAAATATTTTCAGCTTGCTGTAGGATTTTTTTTTAACCATTTGCTGAACTTATTTCAACAAACTGATTTAGAAATACCATAGAATTAAAAAAAAAAAAAATACCACAGAATTAAACAAAACTTCCAACATGTAAACATACCACCAAGTTCCTGAAACAGATGTCAAAACCTGACACAAGTTACTAACCATTGTTAGGAAAGCTGTCAACGAATAAGGCCAATCGTCATTCAATAAAACTAAAGCCACTTTACTTTTCCAGCTTTCCTAGTCTGACAATGTAATACTATCAAACCACAGTCAAGTATAATACAGACAACAGTGGATGGGTAGGTCAGTATCATAGCTTCCTGCTTAGTCTTTTGGTTTTTTTTTTTTTTGCAGAAACGGGGAATGAACTCAGGCCCTCATCCTTGCCAGGGAAGCGCCTATTCCACTAAGCAATCTCTCCATCCCCTGCAGTCTTATGTCCAATAAGGAAAGCTTTTCTGTCTGAGGAACAGTATGAAGTGATAAAAACGGCCAAAGACACACGAGGCCTGACTTCGGGTGATAACAGTAACAGCTGTTCATCAGCAGGTACTTGCTCCAGATTCTGCTGGGCTATCGCCCAGTAGAAGAGTTCACTTTTATTTAGTTATATGAACTTGCCCAGGCTTCATTAAAACACACACACACACACACACACACACACACACACACACGTACCTGGGTGGCAGAAGCCCAGTCTCAACAGCCATTGCCAAGCAGTCATAAAGGAAAGAAATTCTTTTAGGACTATGCTGGCCATGGATAAATTTAACAATCCATTGGATGCACTGCTCATGAGACTCCTACAAAGTTAAGAGAACAATTTTACATTAGCTTGGAAGTTACATTTCTATAACAAACAAATGGCAATATACTCAGACCATAAAATACTTCACTAACACTGGGAATGGTGGCACATATCTGCAATTCCAGTACTCAGGATGCTGAGGCAGGAAGATCACCACAAGTTCAAGGCCAGGCTGGGTTACATAGTGAGTTCAAGGCCAGCCTAAACTGCATGGCAAGACCTCGGTTCAAATAAACCAAAAACAAATGAATAAACAAATAAATAATACTTCACAATTAACATCAATGGATGGAAATAATTTCTTAAAAAGGCGAGAACAATTCAGATTCAGTATTTGCTATATTATACTTAAAACTTTGATACTGATATATATATATTTTTTCCAGACAGGGTCTTGCTATGTAATTCATGTGGGCCTCAAACTGTGGCGATCTACCTGCTTCACCCTCCCAGGCACTGGGATGACAGGAATGTATTGCCACACTTAGTTCAAAACAAAAATTTAAGACATGAATGTACTGGTTCCACGATCCCTGTCAGAGTGAAAATCTTACCACCAGTGGCTCACACAAACAGAGGTCATTTCCCTACCTGCAGGACAGCCTGAGGAGGTAATGTACAAACGGAACACAAGCTCCTAAAGGACAGTGTATTTGTTCTTTGCCATGGATATGTTTTCTGATTTCTTTGACATTAAGTTTATTTATTCTTTCCCCATTTTTACTACCATGTCTGTGTATCCTCGTTATAGAATGTTCAAATTCTTATTGTAGTATCTTCACTATAGTATCTTTGTTACTTTTCACTCAATGATGTGCTTTTGTTGAGTAAAAGATGAAATTATCTTTTATGAGAAAGCAACAGCTGTTTTGAAATATTTCAAATAAATCAAAACAGGATAAAACAACTTTAATTAACCTAAGGCAGATTTTTAGTTTCATATTTTTGTTTGTTTGGTTTTTGAGACAGGGTCTTGTTGAGTTCAGGCTGTCCTTGAACCACAAAGTCCTTAGGCAGGGCTCAGAGTCATGGTGTTCTTTCTGCCTCAGCTTGCTAAGTACTCAGATAATGGGGGGGGGGTACCATGTCCATCATTATGGGAGAAAAATTTTAAAATATCTCCCATTTTCTGATTAGGATACCGTGGTGCTGGCAAAATAACCAGACATGTATGTCAGTGGAACAGGACACAACTCCAGGCACGTTCAGCTACCTAATCTTTGACAGAGGGACCAAAATGACATTGGACGAAAAAACGGTCTCTAACAAATGGCGCTGGAAAGCTAGCTTTCCACATGCATGAAGTTGAATCCACATCCATATCTCTCACTATGCACTAAACTAAAATCAGAGAGGACCCAACATCTAAATAATAAATCAGAAATACCTAATCTGGTAAGAGGTGAAATAGGTACAACTCTTGAAGACCTAGGCATAGGCAAGGACTTTTTGAACAGAATCCTAATGGCTTAAGAAATAATATCAATGGGGCTGGCCAGATAGCTCCGAGGATTACTGCATCTGCTTAGGCAGCACGCAGGCACCACGATGGCCTCACCCTCAAGATGGTGACTAAGACTGTGCATGGTGGAGCCTGCCTGTAATCCCAGCACGTGGGAGGCTGAAAACAGGAGAACCACTACAAATCTGATCTACATAGTGAAACCCAGTACACCTTGTAGACCCTGCCCTAAATTAAAAAAAAGAAAGAATATGAAATGGGATGGAATTAAATTAAAAATCTTCTGCCTATCAAAAGGAAACAACAATACAAAATGGAGAAAAATAATTGGCCAGCTATTTTAAGGACAGAGGACTAATATCTAGAATGTACAAAGAACTCAAAAAAATTAGACCCCCCATAAAAGACCAAATTTTAAAACAGACAATTGAAATGAACAGACATTTCTCAGAAGAAATACAAAGGGTCAATAGACATGAAATGGGGGGCTGGGGAGATGGCTCAGTGGAATAAACGCTTCCCTGGCAAGCGCAAGGGCCTGAGTTCAATCCCCCCGATTCTGCCAGAATAAATAAATAAATAAGAAATGTTCACCATCTCTGGCCATCAGAAAAGTGTGAATTAAAACAATGCTAAGACTCCACAAAGAGGGGCCGGCGAAACAGCTCAGCGGTCTGAAGCCCCTGCTTAGGCAGGCTTAGGCAAAGCGCAGTTTGATCCCGGCACCACATGCTGCACCAGCCCCGCCCCTTAGGTGGGCACAAAAAAAAAGAAAGAATACCTTCAAGTAATAGGAGAATAGCGAAAAAAATAAGTTACATCATCATGTACGGATGCAAATTCTCTATGGTGGACGTGATCATATGTATATCTAAAATGTGCCCATCAAACCTGATTTGAACCCAACTATACAATAATAATAAATGCTTGAGAAAATGCGCAGCAAAAGGAGTCCTTCTGCTTTGTCGGTGGAAATGCAAAGTAGGACAAACCCTGCAGACGCGGGTGGAGGGATGCTTCGGAAACCTCATGCCAGGCCCACCTGCCCGCCGCTCTCGCCTTCACCGGCGCCGGACTCACCTGGGAGAGTCCACTCCAGAACTGTCTGAAGGCGCTCAAACAGCTAATTAGTTTGGTTTTCTCGTCTTCAGGTGTATCCATAAACATACTATCAAAACACAAAGCACATTACTTGCTATCTTAAACAAGCAGGGAACTCAACCCCCCTCCCTCCCGTGGCTCTCAGAACCTCCACGACCAACACGAGCTCGCAGAACTCCACGACGCGCCGTCTGCATACTCACCCGGGGAACGCTTCTTCTATTATTTCTGTTTTCTGCAAAAATAAAACCAAAAAATTCAAACATGGAACGAAGAATCGGAAGAACGGGGCGGGGCCG